>NC_050096.1:30042208-30358312 GCF_902167145.1 Zea mays
GTTGCATAATTGACTAACAGATAGCAAATTATAACCAAGAGACTCTACTAAAAACACATTAGAGATAGAGTGCTCATTAGAAATTGCAATTTTACCTAACCCTTTTACCTTGCCTTGATTCCCATCACCGAATACAATTGAATCTTGGGAATCCTTATTCTTGACGTAGGAGGTGAACATCTTCTTCTCCCCCGTCATATGGTTTGTGCATCCGCTATCAATAATCCAGCTTGAACCCCCGGATGCATAAACCTGCAAGGCAAATTTAGGCTTGGGTCTTAGGTACCCAACTCATGTTGGGTCCTACAAGGTTAGTGCAAATATCCTTAGGGACCCAAATGCAAGTTTTGTCTCCCTTGCATTTTGCCCCTAACTTCCTAGCAACTATTTTCTTGTCCTTTCTACAAATAGCAAAGGAAGCATTTAAAGCATGATATATTGTAGAAGGTTCATTAACTCTCCTAGGAACATTAACAACATTTCTCCTAGGCATATTGTGAACAACATTTCTCCTACCAACATTTTTATCATGCACATAGAAAGAACTAGAAGCAAACATGTCATGAGAATCAAAATCATCATAAGCATTGTAACTCCTATAAGCATTTCTAGTTTGTCTCTTATCCTGGTACATAAACGCATGATTCTTTTGCACACTACTAGCCATAGGGGCCTTCCCTTTCTCCTTGGCGGGAATGGGAGCCTTATGGCTTGTTAAGTTCTTGGTTTCTCTTTTGAAACCAAGTCCATCCTTAATTGAGGGGTGTCTACCAACCGTGTAGGCATCCCTAGCAAATTTTAGTTTCTTAAAATCACTTTTGCTAGTCTCAAGTTGGGCATTAAGACTAGCTAATTCCTCAGTTAATTTAGAAATTGAATCTAAATGATCACTACAAGCATCAACATCGAAATCTTTACACCTAGTGCAAATCTCAACATGTTCTACACAAGAGTTGGATTTATTTGCTACTTCTAATTCAGCATTTAAATCATTGTTGACACCTTTCAAAGTAGAAATAGTTTCATGACAAGTAGATAGTTCAAAAGAAAGCATTTCATTTCTTTTAACTTCTAAAGCATAGGATTTTTGTGCCTCTACAACCTTATCATGTTCTTCATATAAAAGGTCCTCTTGTTTTTCTAATAGCCTATTCTTATCATTCAAGGCATCAATGAGTTCATTTATCTTATCTATCTTAGATCTATCTAAGCCCTTGAATAAGCATGAATAGTCTATGTCATCATCATCACTAGACTCATTATCACTAGAGGAAGCATAAGTGGAGTCTCGAGTACTCACCTTCTTCTCTCTTGCCATGAGACAAGTATGATGCTCGTTGGGGAAGAGAGATGACTTGTTGAAGGCGGTGGCGGCGAGTCCTTCATTGTCGGAGTCGGAGGAGGAGCAATCCGAATCCCACTCCTTTCCGATATGTGCTTCGCCCTTGGCCTTCTTGTAATGCTTCTTCTTCTCCCTTTTGTCCCCTTTTTCCTGGTCACTTTCATTATCGGGACAGTTAGCAATGAAATGACCAATCTTACCACATTTGAAGCACGAGCGCTTCTCCTTTGTCTTGGTCTTGCTTGGCTGTCCCTTGCGACCTTTAAGCGCCGTCTTGAAGCGCTTAATGATGAGGGCCATCTCCTCATTATTTAGCCCGGCCGCCTCAACTTGCGCCACCTTGCTTGGTAGCGCCTCCTTGCTCCTTGTTGCCTTGAGAGCAATGGGTTGAGGCTCATGAATAGGACCGTTCAACGCGTCGTCCACGTATCTTGCCTCCTTAATCATCATTCGCCCGCTTACGAACTTCCCAAGAACTTCTTCGGGCGACATTTTGGTGTACCTGGGATTCTCACGAATATTATTCACTAAATGAGGATCAAGAACGGTAAAGGACCTTAGCATTAGGCGGACGACGTCGTGGTCCGTCCATCGCGTGCTTCCATAGCTCCTTATCTTGTTGACAAGGGTTTTGAGCCGGTTGTATGTTTGGGTTGGCTCCTCCCCCCTTATCATAGCGAATCTTCCAAGTTCGCCCTCCACCAACTCCATCTTGGTGAGCATGGTGACGTCGTTGCCCTCGTGAGAGATCTTGAGGGTGTCCCATATCTGCTTGGCATTGTCCAAGCCGCTCACCTTATTGTATTCTTCCCTGCACAAAGATGCTAAAAGAACAGTAGTAGCTTGTGCATTTCTATGGATTTGTTCATTTATAAGCATAGGACTATCCGAGCTATCAAATTTCATTCCATTCTCTACAATCTCCCATATGCTTGGATGAAGAGAGAATAAGTGACTACGCATTTTGTGACTCCAAAATCCGTAGTCCTCCCCATCGAAGTGTGGAGGTTTGCCAAGAGGAATGGAAAGCAAATGCGAATTCGAATTATGTGGAATACGAGAATAATCAAATGAAAAGTTCGAATTGACCGTCTTCCTGTAGTCGTTGTCGTCGTCCTTTAGGGAAGAGGAAGATTCGTCGCTGTCGTAGTAGACAATCTCCTTGATGCGCCTTGTCTTCTTCTTCTTCCCATCTTTTCGTCTATGACCCGAGCCCGAGTCATTGGACTTGTCATCCTTTGGCTCGTTGACGAAGGACTCCTTCTCCTTATCGTTGATCACGATTCCCTTCCCCTTAGGATCCATCTCTTCGGGCGGTTAGTCCCTTTCTTGAAGAGAACGGCTCCGATACCAATTGAGAGCACCTAGAGGGGGGGTGAATAGGTGATCCTGTAAAACTTAAACTTATAGCCACAAAAACTTGGTTAATCGTTAGCACAATAACTGCCAAGTGGCTAGAGAGGAAGTGGCTAGAGAGGAGTCAAAACACAATAACCACAAGAAATCAATCACAGAGATGACACGGTGGTTATCCCGTGGTTCGGCCAAGTACAAAACTTGCCTACTCCACGTTGTGGCGTCCCAACGGACGAGAGTTGCACTCAACTCCTCTCAAGTGATCCAATGATCAACTTGAATACCACGGTGTTCTTCTTTACTTTGATCTTTTCCCGTTTGCGAGGAATCTCCACAACTTGGAGTCTCTCGCCCTTACAATTGAATTTCACAAAGAAGCACGGAGTAAGGGAGGGAAGCAACACACACAAATCCACAGCAAAATGCGCACACACACAGCCAAGAATCGAGCTCAAAATACTATCTCAAAGTTCTCACTAGAACGGAGCTCGAATCACTGAGAATGACAAACGAATGCGCAAAGACTGAGTGTGGATGATCAAGAATGCTCTAAGGTTGCTTGGGTATCTTCTCCATGCGCCTAGGGGTCCCTTTTATAGCCCCAAGGCAGCTAGGAGCCGTTGAGAGCAAATCTGGAAGGCCATCCTTGCCTTCTGTCGTCGGGTGCACCGGACAGTCCGGTGCACACCGGACACTGTCCGGTGCCCGATTTATTTCCTTAAACAGCGCAGCCGACCGTTGCCGACCGTTGCAGATCTGGCGCACCGGACAGTCCGGTGCACACCGGACAGTCCGGTGCCTCCTTCCGACCGTTGGCCAGACCACGTGTTGCGCGCAGATTCCGCGGCCGACCGTTGGCTCACCGGACAGTCCGGTGCACACCGGACAGTCCGGTGAATTTTAGTCGTACGCCGTCGGCAAATTCCCGAGAGCGGCGTCTTCAGGTCGAGGCAGCCTGGTGCACCGGACACTGTCCGGTGCACCACCGGACAGTCCGGTGCCCCAGACCGAAACAGCCTGTTGGCTGTACACAGCCAACATTCTCCTTTTCTGCTTCTCTCTGTTTCTAACACTTAGATAAATATATTAGTACACAAAACCAATGTACTAAGGCTTAGAAACATACCTTTACTTGTGATTTTCACTTTGTTCATCCATGGGCATAGATTCATATTTAAGCACTTGTGTTTGCACTCAATCACCAAAATACTTTAGAAATGGCCCAAGGGCACATTTCCCTTTCACTCCTCAAAATAGTAAAAGGGCTCGTTCGCTGTTAGATAAAAACGCGAGGGTCTCTGCGCAAAACCGCCAGGGCGCGCGGGCGCGCGAGCACGCATTGCCCTGGACTTGGGCCGTCTGGGCCAGAACCGGCCCAGTTCTATTTAATCATTTTCCTTTTTCTTTTACAGCAGAGCTTTAGAAATATGTAGAAAAATGTAGAAAAATGCTAAAATTGTGAAACTAATTTTCCTAGGCTTCTTATTTTCCATGGAATTTAATAAAAATAAGTTTGTGATTTTTAGTGGAAGTAAGAAATTTTAGAGTATTTAAAGTAGTTCAAAGTATTAATGATGGATTTTTAGAAAATAATTGGTAAGTCCAAAAATGCCCAAAATTTTTATATGAGTGTTATACACTATTTAGTAGCCTTGGGTAGAGTTTGAATTGATTTGGACCTTGTTTGATCACCAAACCCCAAAACACCCCCCCTGCCCTATGAACTCCTTTACCGACTCCGGAAACCCTAAGTTCCCGGAACTCCGTGAAGGAAAGTTGTATTCAAGACCTAGATAATAAATTTATATTATCTTTGCATCCTCATGAGCATCCCATGGCATCCATTCTTATACTTATGTATGGTTATGATTAGAACGTGAAGAAGAGGTAGAAGTCCCCGAAGACAGGACACCACCACCACCTTCGGAATCCCAGACCGGGAATAGTTTCTACTTCGATATCTGTGGATCCGAACCCGAATCACCTGTAAACGAAGGCAAGCCCCGGTGCATTTGCCACCTTCCTTGCTATTTTAAAATCTTTCTCACTTGATTGCTGCATTAGGTGATAGGAGTTGCTTGATAAAACCATTCCTGCATTACCTTCCTTGAATCTAATTACCTTCCTTGATCACCTGTTTTACAAAAGCTTTTTGATGCTTAGTTTTGCTTTAGAAAAACAAAATCTTTTGTTTTTACAAAAGATGTTGTGGCAAAAGTGGGTGGGATGTGTTCAAAAATAAAACTTGATGGTGGATCCATCATGGCCGTGATGGATTCAACATCGGAAAAGATGTACCTCTGCCAGGTACCAAGTTTGGGTTAAATGATTAAGCTGAGACCGGGCGGGTGACTTGCACGAGAAGAGAGTCTCGGTGTAGTGTCTCCGTCTGAGTCGATTAAGGACCTTGTCGATGTAGGCCTGCTGACCGAGGACCCTTTAACTGGTCACATGCCTCGTCATGGGTAAGCCTTGCCTCGGGTAGACTAAGGCCGGAATAAGATAACACGAAATGGGCGTGGAGCGGTGGCGAGAGTAGCGTGTACCTTCCGTGGCAAGAGGCTGGACGGTGGTGTAGCTGTGCTCTCGGTTTGCGTGAACCTGATCCGGTCTTAAGAACCCCGGTGGCGGGTTAACATATGCAAGGGTTAAGTGCTACATATGTCGTGTGATTGGAGATCCTCAGCTGAGTATAATCGATTCGGATCGTCGTACCTCCGCGGTTATGGAGACTTGGCCACTAACTTACACGTAGTATTGCACTAAAGATAAAGGGTTTTTGTTGAGAAATTGGCTAGTACAGGACCAGTGATTGAACTAGGGTAGAAAGAACTCTAGTTACAGGTAACTCTACTTAACTTGACAAATAAAATTGGATTTTTAAGGATCCACTTTAGTAAGCATTTCGGCAAAACAGAGTCTTTGATTATTGAAAAGCCTTACCTTGACTCCCATATAACCAGCATACCCTTGAGAGTCTTTTCTTTAGTCGGGTAAGACTTGCTGAGTATTCCATACTCAGGGTTTATCCCTTCGTTGTTTTTAGGTGAGAAAGTAGCAGACTTTTGCTGCTTCTGTGCCAAGGTGGTTCCAAAAGAAGAAAGACAAGACTGAAGTGCGGGAGGACTCGGTCCTCCACTTAGGATTTTTTGCTTATAGCTTATCGGGAGGAGTTTGTGCCTCCCTTGGTTTGTATAATGTTACTACTCTGCACTCACTTTTAGTCTGGTCTGTAATAAAATAACTCAAGCTTGCTTTTGAAATAAATGTTAGTTTATGTAATTCGCTTCCGCATTTCTTTATCTCCGATGTTCTGTAATATCTGCAAGACGGGTGAGACGTTCCTGGTAAGGTAAGGAAAGATACCGAACTTGTCAAGTGACTTAGGAACATCTACAGGATGTCTGATGTCCGTTGGACAAGGACAACTGTAGGTGGGCCTAATTACTTGGGAGGTTCCGTCACAGCGAATAGGCGGATAATAATTATCACTTTAAAACTGGAAATTCTTACTCTACTCGAAGGCTGGATCGCAGTGGAATGAAAGACCCTTCAAGTAGGTTGCAGCGGAATAGAAGTTCCTGTCTTAAAATACCCTGCACTTCGAAGACAGCTTGTACCACATATAAATATAGAAGTGCAAGTATAAACAACAAATAAGACAGAGAAACAACACACAACACAGAGCAGAGCACACAGACACAGGGATTTATCCCGAGGTTCGGCCAAGCCTGAAATGCTTGCCTAGTCCTCATTGGAGTTAGCCACACCTTGGCTTGGAGTCTATTTCAACTCCTTCCTCCGTTTGCTCAGATATGTCAGTGCGACAGATAGAGCCTTCCACTACGTTGATGTCAGTTACAACGATGTCGTGGCTGCTTACAATCTTCTCGACAGCACTCCGGCAGAGTAACAATGCGCTCAAGATTTTTCTCTAGCTCTCAGCAGCACTTCCCCTCTCTCTCTAAAGGCTTATAACTTCGCCTCTACACAAACTAGAGAGATACACAAGAGAGGGAGAGAGAGAATTGATCCAAATGATGTATGCACTTGTTGGCTGCTCTTGTGTACTTGTTTGAGGCGCCTAGGGGTCCCTTTTATAGCCCCAAAGGGCCTAGGAGCCGTTGGAGCTTCATTTGGAAACTCCCAGCCTTCCCTGGTTGCGGGTGCACCGGACTGTCCGGTGGCGCACTGGACAATGAACAGTATCAGATCTGATTGACAGTTTCCTTCTCTGGAACAGCTAGCCGTTGGTGCACCGGACATGTTACTATTCACTATCCTGTGCACCGGACAGGTCACTATTCACTGTCCTGTGCACCGGACACAGCTACTATTCACTATCCTGTGCACCGAACAGGTCACTATTCACTGTCCTGTGCACAGGACAGCTACTATTCACTGTCCTATGCACCAGCCAACAACACACTAAGTGTTTTTTCCTCCGTTCTTTCTCCGTTTGACTTCAACTTTTGGGAGGATTTTCCTGAGACTTAAACAAACACATTTTGAGTATAATCCAATTGATTTAGTCCTAAAAACTTACATCTTTCTTGTTCTTCTCCTAGCTTTTCTGTTTCTCCTCCAACAGAGCTCAGAATGGTACTTTCTCTAAAGAAAGAGTTAGAGAGCAAACCAAAGCACCAAACTTGTAGTAAGAGGTGTATGCAACATGGTTGAACACTCAAACCTTACATACTTAACCTTTTTCATCGTTTTACCCAATTTGGCATGTTTGAGGTCGATGTTGGACTCTAAACCATTAAGTCAACTTGACTTGATCTAGATTGCCATATCTGAGCTCCAACTCCCTTGTTCATTTCTCGAGCTTGATCTTGAGCATTATGACTTACACCACATAACTGTAGATGTTGCCTCATTGGTTGTAAGTCATGTCCTTATGTAGTGATCCTTGATGCACCATAACTCTTCTTAACTCGATCAACCTTGACTTTGCAAGTCTTCTTCTTCACCCCTGGCTTTGGGTTCCTGGTCTCCTTGACCTTCTCCTGTGCACTCGGTACCTCGAAGCTCTTCTTGCCTCCATCCTTGGCTTGATCGGTTGTCTCTGAGTTACGCACATCGAGTCTCACTTAAGCAATGTCCATCTTACTTGTGATGTCCATTATCTATAGATGATCTAGTCGTTGAACCATCACACTTGTTCACTTGTGTTGAACTCTATTAGCTTTGCATTAAGCACCTATTCAACACTTAGCACACTTGTTAGTCCTTTAATTGGGTTGTCATCTAAATACCAAAACCCACAAGAGCGCTTTCAATCTCCCCCTTTTTGGTGATTGATGGCAACACAATTAAAGCTTACACAAGAATAAGATTTAAAGCACAAAGTTTGAATTCTAAGTTTATAGAATGCTCCCCCTAAATATGTGCTTACATTAAAATCTCAACTTTGGCCTTATATGCCAAATTGCACATACTTAGGCTAATTCGAAGCATAACTACACCTTAGCACCTGTGGGATGCATTGTGTCAAGAATTAAACTGTGATGCATATAACATACAAATGCACAGGATAAGAGTTAAACACCAATTAAATGGATATACCATAGGAATATCAACCTACCACTATTCACCATTAAGATACCAATTTAAAGCACCAGAACCACATGAATATCTATTACAGGACAAACACAATAGATACCAATTGATTCATATCAACGGAAGCACTAATTATGCATTATCACCATATAATATAACAAGAAGCATATGATAAGTATTATCAACAAAACTAACACATTCTTCCTTAAGATCAAGGGAACTCAAGGAAACCCCTTTGAGTCCTTTAGCACACAAAAAATTAATCTTCATCCTCTTCACACTTAAGATAAGCTTTCCTCTCAGGTCGAGGTAAGCTTTAAAGCAAAAATTCTCCCCCTTTGACATCAAACACCAAAACCAAATTCAAGCAAGAAAATAGGATGATGTCAAGGGACAGCAGGGTATTAAGCAGGTAAAATGCAACACACTAACATTACTCCCCCTTACACATTAAACATATGCAACACAAGCATTGGAGGAAAATTAAGATACAAATACGCAAAAGGTAAATACCTCCTTTTGTATCTTTACAATGTTATGGTGTACTTTCCATCTAAGTAGGCGGAGTTCCTTTTGCCATCAATTTAAGATTTCCATCTTGAAAGTTTTATCTCTAGGGAGCTCCTTCACACTTGTGCCTGATCCTTTATCCTGACCTTTTCTTGTTGCTAAGACACCAAACTTAGAACAAGTTATAGTATCGTGGCACAGGATGAAGCTTCTATTCTAGTGATTACCAAAAGATACCAATTGAAGCACACTACCAAGGCTACTAATTGAAAGATCATCACTGTCATAGCTCCATGATATTTAAAGATAAGCATCTAGGATCACCAACTATTATAGAGCATGAACAATCTTTAAATATGCAATTACTCACAACTTTAGATACCAATTACTCACAACTTTAGATACCAAATACTCGACTTGTGGAGGTACCCAAGTCCTGATTGCTCCATTTCTTGCTCATCTTACCTTTTCCACCTTAAGACTATATAGGATCACTCAAGAAACAATTAGTCTCAAAATACACAAGTTATGTGTGCTCCCCCTAAAGTTGTGCATCAAGTATTTGAATGACTTGCACTTTGCACATTCTAGCGTCTTCAGAACTAGAGGGGATCACAACATACCTTGGTTTAGGCATAATATATCAATTGCATCACAAAAAGATACCAATTGAATAGATGACATAATACAACTTATGACTAGTGGAAACAATGCATGGCTCAAGATATATAACATTTTAAAAGCAACCTAGGCACGCTTCACACATGATGATCATTGCAACACATATACCAATTGAAAAACGACAAGATCATGCATATAAAGCACAATGTCTAAGCACACCATGATTAAGAAGTATTTTCTTAGGTACACCAAAGGAAACAACATTTTAAAGCATAAAGCACCTAAGCCAAGATACTACCAATTGAAAAGCAAGAGCATAGCTATGATCACAATCAACGAAACTTCAAGATATTCAATGAAATTGCATAGTTCCATTCTCCATACCTTTGCCTTTTACCTGAATGCCATGAGATTCATTCTTTTAGGTAGTGTTGAGTGAGAGCATCTGTTGTCACCAATTGAGGGCTCCTGTTGCTCATGCACCTCATAGCTCGAGAGAGTGCATTAGAGACACAACATGGATTTCTTGTTCTGGTATACACAGAGTACCAAGACAAAGTAATCATGTGAACATGGACTAAACAAAACTATCATGCTTGCACATAGGTTAATACATAATCAGTAAAAACAACATAACATGATTTACAAAAAGATACAGGTTTAGCCACATACACCAAGAGAGTTAATAATGGTGGATATATCAAATGAAAAGCTACCCATTGAATGATTCAAGAGATATAACCTATAAAGCACACAATCACGATTGAGCAAGCATGGTTATGATCTTGGAAATCATGGATCATTAATTGAAAGATATTCAACACAAGCAATCTCAAAAGCATAACTACTCCAAGGATAGGCATAGCACGACAATCTAACTTAAAAGCAATACTGATTAGAAATAATGCATTTAAGATACATGGGTACCGTCCTTTGGAGAGCAAGTTGTAGATTCTCATCAAAGTCCTTTGCTTGATTCACCAATAATGATTAAGGACCTCTACAACTTATTTAACTCGAGATGAACATGGGATTAGTATTGCACAATAATTCAACCTTGGGTTAATAAATAGACAATAAATTTGACAGCTTAAGCATAGAGTTTGAATTAACCATCTTAAGCTCTCCCAAGATCTCCAGTCCATCTCGAGGCACATGCATGGTCTAGTTGGCACAGTTTGGTACCCGGGATGGGTCCATAATGTTCATCTAAAAGAGCCTTTGGTACCCAAATAGCAGTTGTGCTAGTTCTAGGTGATCTCATTACTAATCTAGCACAAGTGTATGATTTGGGTCTCCTAAGCGAATAAGATTTAGATAAATTTACTTGCTTAGGAACCTTACCCTTCTTACATACCTTAGGTAGATGACCATGCTCATCACACATGTAGCAGAAGCGTCGCTCAACCTGACATGACACTTGTTGTTTGTCTTTTTTCTTAGTGAGGGTCATCTTGGAGGGTGCACGTCTTTGATTCTTCATGAGCGGACATGAAGTGATCATATGGTCCTTATCGTTGCATCCAAAACATCTCTTCATTCCTTCATTCTTGTCTTTGTGTGGACAAGACGCAATGAAGTGACCTAATTCCTTGCACTTGAAGCACCTCCTTTTTCCTCTTCCCTTTTTGCTCTTGGATGACATAGAGTGATGATCAGTGCAAACAACATGACTAATTGAATTTTTACCTTTTTCCTTGTTCATGTTGATTTCTTCATTTATTACTTTAGGAACATCCTTCTTATGGAGTTTAACACTTGTTGCGGTTTCTCCCGTCTCAAGCTTCTTCACCACGCGTCCGTGGATATCTTGAGGAGGTTGAGCAATGCGTCTTCTCCTTAGTTGCTTTGCTTTCTTGTTCCTTTCTTTATTGATGAGCAACTTTTCTTTTGATCCTGCAACTTGATGCTCATTCAAAAATTGGCTTTCTTTTGAGCAACAGGGGTTAGCACATGGTGATATATTATCTAAAGGCGCACGCGTGCAAGAATGAGGTTGACATGAATTTAAGTTCACAATTATAACCTCATGAGCAACATCAAGCATGATATGGTCATCAACTAATTCATTATGAGAATAAGATAGCATATCATATTTTTCACTTAGAGCAAGCTTTTCTAAATTTATCATTTCTACTTGACTCTTAAGCATAGAATTCTTAGTTTTAAGTTGAGCAACATCAGATAATACATCATGATTATTTCTTTGCTCAAATAAAACAGATTCATACCGTTGGACCAAATTATCATGAGAGCACTTTAGCTCCTCATGTTCTTTGGTCATCTTCTCCAGGCTATCGTTGGTTTTGATGAGAGTCTCCTCTAGCCTGAGAAACATCTCGCCTTGTTCCTTGTTCCTCCTCAACAGCTTAACCAAGAGCACTTTGTCTTCTTTGTTGAGATGGGTGTAGAACCGGCGAATCTCCTCTTCTTCCACATCGCCGGTCTCATTTTCCCTGTCATTATTATCAGTGGAAGCAATACAGGAAAATGTACCTTGGGGTGATGAAGACTCATCCTCGCTATCATCCTCATATTCCTCCTTATCATCGCTTTCGTATCCACTATCATTGTTACCAATAAGACATTTATAACTAGTGGAAGACAAACATGTCGGTGAGGTGGATTCATCGTTTGGTTGCCATCGTTTTTCTTCTACCTTTGAAAGGTTAGTACCACAAGCAACATAGGGAGTAGAAGTAGTACAATTGGACTCAAAATATTTTATTTTAATTCTAGTCCATAGATCATGAGCATCAACAAATAAATCACTATCACTACTCATGATGGCAAAATAAGCACCTCTAGAAAGAGAGTCAACTAAGATGTTGCAAGTATGGTGATGGAGAGATAGACATCTTAGTTCAGCATTAGAAGGTTTTTTACTAATATCAGAGGGAAAAAATACTTCTACTGAAGATCTGTCTCAAATCAGGATCAATATGCATGAAAGCATTATAAATAGAGACAGAACAAGATTTATAATTAGAACCATCGCCTAGAAGAAGTTCTAGAGTTACCTCTTGTGACGACATCGTCATCTCCGGACGGCTAAGCCCACACTGGAGAGGCCTAGCTCCGATACCAATTGAAATTTCCCTATGCCCGGGAACATGATCTGGATGTCGCCTAGAGTGGGGGTGAATAGGCGGATAATAATTATCACTTTAAAACTGGAAATTCTTATTCTACTCGAAGGCTGAATCGCAGTGGAATGAAAGACCCTTCGAGTAGGTTGCAGCGGAATAGAAGTTCCTGTCTTAAAATACCCTGCACTTCGAAGACAGCTTGTACCACATATAAATATAGAAGTGCAAGTATAAACAACAAATAAGACAGAGAAACAACACACAACACAGAACAGAGCACACAAACACAGGGATTTATCCTGAGGTTCGGCCAAGCCTGAAATGCTTGCCTAGTCCTCGTTGGAGTTAGCCACACCTTGGCTTGGAGTCTATTTCAACTCCTTCATCTGTTTGCTCAGATCTATCAGTGCGACAGATAGAGCCTTCCACTATGTTGATGTCAGTTACAACGATGTCGTGGCTGCTTACAATCTTCTCAACAGCACTTCGGCAGAGTAACAATGCGCTCAAGATTTTGCTCTAACTCTCAGCAGCACTTCCCCTCTCTCTAAAGGCTTATAACTTCGCCTCTACATAAACTAGAGAGATACACAAGAGAGGGAGAGAGAGAATTGATCCAAATGATGTATGCACTTGTTGGCTACTCTTGTGTACTTGTTTGAGGCGCCTAGGGGTCCTTTTTATAGCCCCAAAGGGCCTAGGAGGCGTTGGAGTTTCATTTGGAAACTCCCAGCCTTCCATGGTTGCGGGTGCACTGGACTGTCCGGTGGCGCACCGGACAGTGAACAGTAATGGATCTGAGTTTCCTTCTCTGGAATAGCTATCCGTTGGTGCACCGGACAGGTTAATATTCACTGTCCTGTGCACCGGACAGGTCACCATTCACTATCCTGTGCACCGGACACAGCTACTATTCACTGTCCTGTGCACCGGACAGGTCACTATTCACTGTCCTGTGCACCGGACAGCTACTATTCACTGTCCTGTGCACCAGCCAACAGCACACTAAGTGATTTTTCCTTCGTTCTTTCTCCGTTTAACTTCAACTTTTGGGAGGATTTTCCTGGACTTAAACAAACACATTTAGAGTATAATCCAATTGATTTAGTCCTAGAAACTCACATCTTTCTTGTTGTTCTCCTAGCTTTTCTGTTTCTCCTCCAACAGAGCTCAGAATGGTACTTTCTCTACAGAAAGAGTTAGAGAGCAAACCAAAGCACCAAACTTGTAGTAAGAGGTGTATGCAACATGGTTGAACACTTAAACCTTACATACTTAACCTTTTTCATCGTTTTACCCAATTTGGCATGTTTGAGGTCGATGTTGGACTCTAAACCATTAAGTCAACTTGACTTGATCTAGATTGCCATATCTGAACTCCAACTTCCTTGTTCATTTCTTGAGCTTGATCTTGAGCATTATGACTTACACCACATAACTATAAATGTTGCCTCATTGGTTGTAAGTCATTTCCTTATGTAGTGATCCTCGATGCACCATAACTCTTCTTAACTCGATCAACCTTGACTTTGCAAGTCTTCTTCTTCACCCCTGGCTTTGGGTTCCTGGTCTCCTTGACCTTCTCCCGTGCACTCGGTACCTCGAAGCTCTTCTTGCCTCCATCCTTGGCTTGATCGGTTGTCTTTGAGTTACGCACATCGAGTCTCACTTAAGCAATATCCATCTTACTTGTGTTGTCCATTATCTATAGATGATCTAGTCTTTGAACCATCACACTTGTTCACTTGTGTTGAACCCTGTTAGCTGTGCATTAAGCACCTGTTCAACACTTAGCACACTTGTTAGTCCTTTAATTGGGTTGTCATCTAAACACCAAAACCCACAAGAGAGCTTTCAGTATTGGATGACACCCAACAAAACAAGAGTCATATAGAGATATGATTAACAATTTTTTGTTTACATATAACAGTTAAATTTTAGCAATTAAGCCAAAGCTCACTAAAATTTAGTGGATATAGATCTTGGACCACTATATTTCATTATAGGGAAGAGAATTCGATATAGTGGTGATATCTTTTATAACAATTGATTAATAGAAGATTGGTACATAACATAGTGCTAAAACTTTGTATATTTATTTTCTGTTGTAGATCATGTTTGCTAGCAACAATTTTGTTTTCAATTTGCGATCTATGCTTGATAAAGAGAAACTCAATGGAACTAAATTTTATTGATTGATACCGCAACCTAAGAATTGTTCTCAGGCAAGAGAAAATCGAGTATGTTCTTGAGGAACCATACCCTGATGACCTCCCTGATGATGCGGATGAGTTAGATTGTGTGAAGAACACCAATGATGTGATTAATGTGAGCTACCTTATGCTAGCCTTCATTTCCCTAGATCTATAGAAATAGTATGAGCATAGTGATGCTTATTCTATGATTATTGGGATGCGTGGAACATTAGACAACCAGGCTATGACCGGGAGATACAACATCTCAAAGTCCTTATTCTCTTCTAAGCTCACGGAAGGAAGCCCAATCAGTCCTTATGTGATCAAAATGATTGGTTACATTGGGACTTTGGACAAACTTGGTCGTGAACTCAAGGATGACCTAGCTATTGATGTTGTTCTCTAATCACTCCCTCCGAGCTATGAGCCATTCATAATGAACTGCTAGATGAATGGCTTGGAGAAAACATTGGCTGAATTGCATGGGATACTAATGACAGCTGAGGAAAACATGAAGAAAAATCCTACTCATGCGATGCCAATTTAAAAGGAGAACAAGAAGAGGAAGCATTGGACACCTCCTAAGGGCAAAGGTAAGGGTAAGAATGTTCCCAAGGAGATCTCAAGCTCTAAGCCTAAGCCAAAGGGAAAGTCTGGCCCTTCCCCTCATGATGAATTCTTCTATTATCATGACAAGGGACATTGGTCAATGAACTGCAAGAAGTAATTGGAGGAACTCAAGAAGGAGAAGAAGAATGGAAGTGAGACTTCTTTTGGTATAAATGTTATAGAAATTAATATTGAGATATCTTCTAATCAATCATGGGTATTTGATACTAGATTGATGATTCACACTTGCAAATCATTACATGGACTAATAAGACTAGAAGATTTGCAAAAGGTGAGATGGATGTATGTGTTAGCATTGGAGCAAGAGTTGTGGTCATAGCAATAACACCTACAACTTATAGTTACCCTCAGGATTAGGTTTGGAGTTGAATAATTGTTATTACGTCCCTTGTTTTAATAAGAACATTATCTCTTTTTCATGTCTGGAAGAAGTAGATGGTTATAAGATTATAATAAAGAACAAGTGTTGTTCTATTTATTATTATGATATTTTCTATTTTCATTTTCTATTGGTGAATGTATTATATGTTCTTGATTCTGAGAATAAAATTGTCTATAACTTTAATACTAAAAGGGTCCGACCAAATGATTTGAATCCTACTTTTATTTGGCATTGCCATTTAGGCCATATAAATGAGAAATGCATTAAAAACTCCACAATGATGAATTGCTTAACTCATTTGATTTTGAATCACTTGACGTGTGTGAGTTTTGTTTGCTTGGGAAGATGACCAAAGCACCTTTCACTGATGTATTTTGACCAATGAGCTCAAATGCCAAAGGAGGATTTTAGTAATTCATTACTTTTATCGATGACTTTAGTAGATATGGATATATATATATATATACCTAATGAGGCACATATCTGAATCGTTTGAAAAGTTCAAAGAATTTTAAAATAAAGTACAAAATCAACTTGGCAAGAGAATTAAATTTCTGCGATCAAATCGTGGAGGTGAATATTTGAGCCAAGAATTTAATAATCATCTTAAACAATGTTGAATTGTTCTGTAGTTGACTCCACCTAGA
The DNA here is from genome assembly GCF_902167145.1 of Zea mays. NCBI lineage: Eukaryota > Viridiplantae > Streptophyta > Magnoliopsida > Poales > Poaceae > Zea > Zea mays. The sequence goes on from NC_050096.1 coordinate 30,058,543, forward strand.
ACATCTCAATGGAATGGGTTATCTGAACGGAGGAATCGAACCTTGTTAGACATGGTTAGGTCAATGATGAGCCAAACTGATCTTCCACTATCTTTTTAGGGTTATACTCTTGAAACAGTCATGCTTACACTAAACAATGTTTCGACTAAGTCTATTGAGAAGACTCCATATGACATGTGGACTGGGAAACATCCTAGATTGACTTTCCTCAAAGTTTGGGGATGTGAAGCTTATGTCAAACGTTTGATGTCAGACAAACTCACTACAAAAATCAAACAAATGTATTTTATGGGGTATCCAAAAGGGAAACCAAAGGATATTATTTTTATAATAAAACCGAGGGCAAAATGTTTGTTGATCACAATGGTGTCTTCTTAGAGAAAGTGTTTCTCACTAAAGGAGTTAGTGGGAGCAAAGTGCAACTTGGTGAAATTCAAGAAACACCTAAAATTGTTTCATCACCCACTGAACTCGTACAAGATGTACAAAATGTTGTGTAATCTATTGTTGAAGCACCAGCCAAATGTAGGTCTACAAGGAAACACAACATAACTCAAAAGTTCACACTCCTAACCACGAAGCATCGTGGCATATTATTGTTGGACAATGATGAGCCTGCAACCTACAAAGAAGCAACGATGGGACCCGACTTCGATAAATTGCTTGGAGCCATGGAATCTGAAATAGAATTCATGCATGACAATCAAGTTTACAACTTGATTGATCCAATCGATAGTGTGAGGCCTATCGACTATAAGTGGGTTTACAAGAAAAATATAGACATGGATGGAAATGTTCACATCAATAAAGCATGATTGGTGGCCAAAGGTTTCAAATAGATTCATGGTGTAGACTTGTTGCCACCCGAAACCCACCGGCGAGAGGCGGCATGCAACACGGGGAGCGGAGAGGCCTCTGGAGCAACTGGTGGGCCCCGGTCCCTCGGTCAACGACCTGTATCCTATCGCACGATCAGGCTATGAGGTTCGCTAGGCATGCCACCTAACCTATGCCCGATCAGAAGGGTGTTGACATGCTCCAAATTGGTTTCTTGCATAAACAGTCACATGCAAACATCAGTACGAGCCGTGTTAGGCTCCCCGGGAGGTATCAGCCATAAAGAGTCGATGGCTTCCCGAAATCTAGTCGGGCTTACGTATAAGAGATTCGGTGAAGATTTGACTGCACGGCGCTGCCGCTTTGCGGTCCAGCACTGCCAGCCAAGGAGTATTCATCCTTTTTCGCTCAAACTCCACAGTTTACCTCTTCTCCCTTGTATCTTGGTGCCTGCAAAATTTGAGGTAATTTTGTAAAAATTATGCAGTTCGGCGATGCCACACTTTCGAGCGGCACTACCGCTCGATGAATTTTTTTGGAGTTTCACCCAGAATTTTCACTAGACTTTTAGTGCGTCCTTTAGAGTTTCTTGTGAAAGTTTGGGTTCAAATCAAGTCTTTTAAGTTCCGTTGAGCTCTTATTCTTCTATGGTACTTGGTAAGAGCAATCAATCAATCCATGGTTGATCTGTTCTTTTGCGGAGTGTTTTTGGTGTCCCTAAAAGTTGGATTTTGTTAGGGACTCAAGTCACAGTGTTCTCGCAGTTCGATAATTTTTAGTGGCTCCCATTCACCTCCTCTTTGGTGCAAGGCTCATTGGTCCTTGAAAATAAAAGACTAGGTGTTTTTTATTATTGTGAAAAATCCAATATTTATCTTTTTAAAGTGCATCTATTGTAAATTAATGTGGTGCTTCTTTTGGAAACCTTAATTAGTAAAGGTAAGATTGTATAACTTGCATCTTATATTATTATATTCGTGAGATGATAACAAAGTAGAAACATGAAGCCTCGTTAGGATTGGACCATAACAAACAACTTCAAAGATTATCCTTTCTAACTTCAATAATTTCCATTAGAGTCTTTGGTTTAGTTGTATGGTAATTTCTACATTTTTCCAAATATAGAATCATGTATGATGTGTGCTATCATGTACAATAGATGGTCTTATCCTGTTAGTTGTGGTTACTGTATATACCTCAAGTTGAAGTAAGCATGACTCTCCAATATGATCCTTGGCCTTCCTATATCAAAGTATGACAAATATGTGGTTGATATGTGCCACCCTTATTCAAGTGTGATGAGTGATTGCGAAGGAGATGATTGGCTTTTGTTTAGTGTGGACTTAACCATGACATGAGTTTGGTGTTGTGTAACATGTCTCTTCGCTTGTGGTTCATGGATATAGAGAACAAAGGTGGTGGTCGATGGCAAAGGTGAAGGTCATTCAGATAGACTAGGATCGATGGTGACAAACACCTAGGCACATCGACTAGTGCAAGAGTACATGGATGAGTAGAATGTGTTTACCAAGTGAAGTTGAGGTGTTGGAAGACTTGGTGATTAGGCGGTCAAGGGCTAGTAGTAGCATGTGTAGAGAAAATGGAAGGAGCATATCCGATATGCTACTCACAAGGGGTTTAATGGTTTAGGATTCAAACCCACCTCACAAGGGGTTTTCGATGGCAACACGCGATGTCATCACAAAGCTTCTGTCGATGTGAAGCAAAGTCATGAAGAGCTCATAACTGTCAAATCTACATATTTTGAGTTGGACCATATAATACCTCTAGGGTTAAGTGGTTTGGCTTTAATTATCTAGGGGCAAGTTGAAAATGTGTAGTAGTCCAATAAATAAGGTGAGTCTTATCAAACCAGTTCTATCTCTCGATCATTTCATTTTTTCCTTCTTTCAATTTAGATTTTCTCTCTACCAAGCTTTCTTCTATCGAATGAGATGCATAGATGAAATCTTGATCTAGTGTAATCCTATCACTGGTGTAACTCCAGAAAAGTGCTTGACCTCTGTAGGAGTGAATCAAATCAACCTTACCTCTAAACTTTGTGGCACATGTGCTTACTTTGATTTTGGATTTGGGTCTTCACTCCCCCTTCCCATTTTGTTCTCTATTTTGACAGATTTTGTGTCCCAACAATTTTAGGATAAATTTGGTTGGATGGATACATGCTAGGACCATCGAGGATCATCCCTGCCAAACACTTTGGGTAGATTCCACGTTAGCACTTAGATTCATCTTTTGGAGTAAATTTAAGAACCCTCACTTTGTTTAAATTTTTTTTACATCTACAAAGTTTTGAATTGTTCTAGGTGCTGATGATGTGAGGATATCTTCCCAACATTTGTTCTAGCTCTAGCTTGGAGGTGTAGTTTATAATATTATTTTAAAAAGTTTTAAAATATTTTTAATTTAAATAATAAACAAATAACTTATCTAAATCTCTCCCAAAGGCTTAAAATTTCAACTCCACGATTTTATTGAGCACCTAATGACCTGTTCCACCAATTTAATAAATCTTTCTATACATGATTGCAAGCTGCTAGGAAAAGAAAAAAAAATGAAACACAAGTTATTACAGGCCTTCGTTAATTTCCCTTGTCTAAAACATCATCACAAACAATAGAAACACGAAGTCCTAAGTTCTAGTTTTAAATGGTCAAGTTGGCCGTGTTCGCCGGCCTACACTGTTTATCAAATGGCTAATTACTGATTAGGGCATGTGACGTTGGGAGATGTGCAGTTTACCGGTAAAGAAAGCCGTTCAATCTAAGCAAAATTTTGCATATTACTTTTATATTCAGCATTGGAATCGTCGGTGGTGACAATTTTAACTAATCCTGCTCGGAAACAGTGCCAGCAAGTCTGAAATTTCAGTTTTTTAAAGTTAGCCAAACTAAGAGCTCGATTATGGTGTTCCTCGAAGCAAGCTAACTATCACGTGGCTATTTTTACTTTTTTTTCATTTTTATTCCTATTTTGAAAAGGGGAGAGCGCTGCCCATTCATTGAGGTGCAGAAAAATCACGGGCCAATTTTAACCCTAGTCGTCTTTGACTAGCAAGGGATCATATATTACTCAATCTTTTTCAATCCTCATATAACCAAATAAACCTAATTAAACCTTGTTCAGTTAGAAGTGACCCCTGCTTAGAAGGGTATTGAAAGAAAAATATATTTTTTCTCTCAATGGATTCCCTCCTAACCAAACAAGCTCTAATAGAAAGATTAGGGGAAGTTTAAATAAAATGAGTGAAAATAGAGAGGAACTTTAAAGAAACAACAAAAGATACCGTAATCATTGTTTACTTTCTTGTTTTTTTACTGTAATCTGCCCTCTTTGACTTAGAAATAATAAAATACTGTAGGTCCTCACTACAGTAACTTCACTTAAAAAAAGAGCAAGGTACAAATTTATCAGAGGTAGGTGTGGTAGGCAAACTTGTAGGTCCTCAAGTCGGCCATAATTTGTCGGCAGTATTTGGTTTCCTCACTAGTGTGTCATATTAAATGTTTAAATATTAATTATAAGTATTCAATATAGGTTTAATTAGGTTCAACAAATTTATCTTGTCTTTTAGTCTTCATTTGTATAATTAGTTTTATAATTAGACTATATTTAATATTCATAATTATTATTCAAACAATTGATTTGATATTACGAAACTTGAGTTGAGCGGAACAAGCACCCCAAAGATTTCGTATGATCGCTGGATCTGAAATATCATGCATCTCTCGTTCCTTCTTTCTCCCACTACATTACTACATTACTATCGCTTCAACGTGAGAACGATGTTACTGATGTTGTAGCTAGGTGTCAAAATCAAAGTATTATATAACTGAATCAAAATATCATATATCTTTTAATTACTAGTTTCAAGGATATATACCATATCATAACACGCCGTGACGATAATTAGGCTCGTTCCAACCCTTTGCCATGTCGTGCTACATCAAATATTAATCCCATTAACGACTCTATTATTGATTCTCGCCATTCATTATTTACCGCAGCGTTCTAGTGCACAACCTTTAATGTTAATTTATAGTCACTTTAGTGTCACATATGCTCTTCTTTTATTGACTTTTAGTTTACAAGAAACACATTTTTTATTAAAATGAAATATATCCAATGGCATAACTAAGCAAATAAAATTATATAATCCATAAAAAAATTAAAATTTTGTAATTTATGAAGCTAAAAAATTATAAAATTTGTAAATAAAATCTAATTGCCATGGTGCAGGTTCTAAATATGCTTTATTAAATTACTTTGTAGTTTGTAATAAATCGGACATGTAAGAATTATGGCCTCATATTGAAGATGGTTGCGAAGAATATGGGTGCTTCTAGGGTGATGGTTGGTGCTACAACAAAGGACTTAACTATCACTACACGACGGTTGATCTTTAGCGACCCTTATTAGGTACCAACTGTTGGTTGCTAAAGGTTAGGGACCGACGGTCAGTCGCTAAATCCATTTGTAGCAACGGTCGGTTGGTCGCTAAAAGTCTAGAAATTTAACAACTTATGGTTGGTCGCTATAGATGTCGTCGGGGACTAGCGGTGAGTTGCTATAGAGCAAGGATCACTATCAAATCTTATAGCTTGAACGTATCTGTAGATGTTAGTGACTAAAAATTAATTAAAACAAGTAAACATTGATCACTAAATTGCGTGGTGATTTATTTCTTTTTTATATTGCTTGTATGTTTATTTCCTGGTTTGTTTATGTATGGACATGACTATAGTATGCAACTATGTTCTTTGTGCTTATATGATATTAGATTCGAGTTGAAAGTCGTTTCAAATCCTACATAAAGAGTATGGATAAATCATGGATCACAAGTGAATGGTTTTCTAGGGAGACAAAGGTTTATAAACAACCGCCTTCTCGTCTTCATCCCAGAAGCTGCTGCCCAGGTGTAACACTATAAAAATCATTAAATAAAAATAATACATTTAGTTAATAATGATATTTATGGTAATCAATTTTTTTAAAAAAGTGCTTGTTATTTATTTACCTTTGGAATGATTTTTTATTGCTTATAATTGATTTTTTAGATATTTAACAAATATTTCTTATTAAATAAAAATCCTAGTAAATTAATAATATAATTATTAGTCCCAAAAATAAATATTTTATTTATAAATAGTTTTGGGTTAATTGTTATAAATTTTGTGGTTATTTAAATTATATTTTGAAATTAGAAAGGAATTAGAAAAGAAATAAAAAAACTAACCTAACCTAACCTAGCCGGCCCACCAGGTCCCATGAAACCGGCCATGCCCCTAGCCGGCCCACCAGGTCCCATGAAACCGGCCATGCCCCCAACCCTAGCCGCCACTACCCTGCTCCCTCTCCCAAGCCACCGCCACTCCTTCTCCCTCTTGCGCAACCAGAGCGCACAAACCCAATGCGGCGCCGGCCCCTCCTCCCTCTTGCGCAATTTGGCTGTGTGGCCACGGACTATCAAGAACAGGCAGTGGATCCTGACCCCTTTTTCTCTCATTCCAGCAGCAGCGGTGGAGAAGATCCTGCAGGTAGTGCAGCAGTGAGGCGGTGGATCTCCAGACAGTGCAGCAGTTGGGTGGCAGGTGGAGCAGCCCCAGCCAGTTTCGTTTCTAGTGGGGAGCGTGTTGTGCTGGTGTGAGATCTGGGCGGGGCCTTTGTTATCCGGTTTGAAACCACGTTTTCGGGCTTCGAATTTTGCGGTCCCTTATCCGGATGTTTTTTTTGGGTTCCCGTTCTCAGGCGAGGTCGAGCAGCAGAGGACGCCGGCGACAACTAACTTGCTCTCCGGAGCGGAGGGCGAGGAGGTCGAAAGGAGGAAGGAGACCATGGAGCTGTTCCCGCAGAGCGTCGGGTTCAGCATCAAGGATGCTGCTGCCCCTAGGTGCGTACCACTGCTGCTTCACATCATCTAAATCCATTTCGATTTTGGTTTGCGCAACAGTTGTTACGTAGTAGCACAGCAGAACTCAAGCCTAGCTAGCTGTCTTATGTCTCCTGGACAAAAGGCCAAGCAATTTGACTTTGTAACATAGAGATCTGAGTTTAATGAGTGTTTATAGGTGGAAGTGGAACATGTGGTATAAAATCTAGTTGAGCCGGATGGCAAATGACAGAGCATGTTATTACGTATGTGTAAAGCTAAAGCATCCCTTGCTGTTCAGTCTGTGTTGGTATTCCTTGGTCAAAGCTGTATCTTTGTAATCTTAAGAAGTTACCGCCTTTGCTAAAACACCGTGTTCTGCAAGGTAACACTGTTTCCTTTTATCAGGCAAAGCAACCAACATGCTCAGAGATTGTACCTAATGTTTATCATTAACTGCCAAGGATTATTAACAGGAAAAAAAAAACAGAGTGGATAATTGATTGGCTAAGCTGAAGTAGCCTACTACATGCACTGTTCCTTAGTGTTCTTCTCTGTAATATTTGTCAGGGAGGAGCAAGGAGATAAAGAGAAGCCTAAGCAGCTCACAATCTTCTATGGCGGGAAGGTGCTGGTATTTGACGATTTCCCCGCCGACAAGGCAAAGGATCTGATGCAGCTGGCCAGCAAGGGCAGCCCAGTGGTACAGAACGTTGTTTTGCCTCAACCCTCTGCAGCTGCTGCTGTCAGTACTGACAAGGCCGTGCTGGACCCGGTCATCAGCTTGGCCGCTGCTAAGAAGCCTGCTCGCACAAATGCTTCTGGTATAAACACTCTCCCTCTGGCCAGCTGGGGTATTTATTGAGTTAGCATCTCTAAAATATTACATTTAAGTTAGCATCTCTAAAATATTACATGATATTTATTGAGTTTTTTATATGTCTTATAAGTTTTCCCAATTATTTCTAAACCAACCTATAGCTTATGTTTTGATCTACATGCTCACTAAATATATTTGATATCTTTTCAGCGACAAGAAAATTATAACCAAGTGCAATTGTTTTTTTAAAGCAGATGCATTACATCAAGAAAAAGATTTAGTGAAACTGTTTAGAAAGCTATTGTAAGTACATATTTACCTTTTTCCCTTCATTTTCGACTTATGTTACGCTAGACTAAGTTTTAATCTTGATGCTAGGATGATATTGATGCTCGGATGATATGGAAGCAACGATAGCAGTACCAGTTGAAGATGGACAGTTTGCGAAGTCTTCTACATAAATTTCACATGTCTTGCTTTTGTGACTGATCAGCTCTGGAGTAGCTAGAGTGATGTAGTTGTGGGCTTTTGAACAATAGCTGGAGTGATATGAAACATTAGTGATGTAGTTGTGGGCTTTATAATTGTGAATGATATTAGTAAATGATCTAGTTGTGAATGATATTATAATTGTGATGCTTTTGTGAATATATAATTGTGGTGCTTTTGTGTTTATGTGATGGATCTATGACTGTGGTATACTGATTAACTGTGTATGTCTTTATGATTTGTGTATAAAAATCTGTGATTTGTGGTGCTTAATTAAATGTATATTTTTATTAATAACAACTGTAAAAAGGACGACTTTCTGTTGGTTGCTAAATGTATAGTATGACGACTTACGGTTGGTTGCTAAATCTATAGTACAGCAACCCACGGTTGGTCGCTAAATATACAATATTAGCAACGGACGGTCGGTCGCTAAAAAGATGTCGGTCGCTAAAGCCTTTAGCGACGGCACTTACAGCGACCATCCTTATGGGTCGCTAAAAGTTTTTAGCGACCAACCGTAGGTCGCTGAAGGCCGTTTTAGCAACCAACCGTAGGTCGCTGTAAGTGAACCGTCGTGTAGTGTATGTCGTAGTCGTTCACATCATATGCTCATCCTCAATGAACATGTTGTGCAGAATGATACATACACATATGATCACACCGAGTGCTTGGTGGGAATAGAGTAATGACCTAGACTAGCGAGACTATAGAAGTGAGTCTTAAGACACCAAATGCTCTTTGCATCCTTATGCACGCCCTCCTGGCACACAACAAACGTCTGCTGCTTCAGAGTACATGAGAGAGAAATGGCCTTCATAAATACTAGCCATCGGGAGTAGATGCCATTAGCGAGGTAGTACCCTTGGTTATAGTCATATCTATTAACCGGAAGTTCACATTTGGTGTTTCTCCCTTGAACACGTCAGCGAACAATGCTGATTGATTTAGCATGTTGTTGTGGTTGTTCGACGCTGCTATCCTAAAACAAGGAATGCCAAATCCATAAATTATATGAGGCAACTACCTTGAGCATAATGGTCAGGGATCCAATGTCTCTATAGTAAACTACTCTTTTCATCTAACATGATATTTCCTCCACTTTTAATGCATATAATCTATATTTCCTATCATACAAGGAAATCCCCTCTTCTCGTCTTCTAAAAACATCTAAGATCGTCAACAATGGATGATGACTATAGTTCTCACCAAAACATGAAATGACACCTCTACATAAATATTCAAGGTACTCTAAGGTCGAGCTTTTCCCTATTTAGATATACTCATCAATGGAGTTAGCAATGTTACCGTAGATGAATATGCGGAGAACATGATGCATTTTTGGTCGGGAGGGGAACTATTGTAGTTGAGTGCAACGCGTCTAAGTGTAAAATAGAGGAAATGCTCATCCAACCTCTCCAAGATTTTGAAAAAGAGATTCTTCCGTATGTGATATCTTCAACGAAAATAAAGAGAAGGGTAGATGCATGGGTCATTGAATAAGTCTTGCATCGGTTGGTTGTGAGCAACTTTACGATCTTGGTCGATGTAGCTTTGATATTGCTTCCTTCTCTTTTCTATTCTTGAAGACTTGGAGGCAAGCTTCATTTTCGTATCCATCATATTTTTATGCGCTTATAGAATACCTAGTGTTCGGTCATCTCAACATTGGAGTCTGAGAAATACATGGTGAAAGTGGTTTCATGGAGTAAAAAAGGGAGTGTGAGCAGTGAAATATGACGTGGTAGTAGCTAAATGGATACCGGAAGTGTGAATGAATCAAAGCACCCCTCTATTTGTAGGCCAGATCCCATTTTTTTGGAATTTTAGACTTTAAATGGTTATAAATAGCTAGCTATGTGGACCAATCAGAATGCACTATGTTGCTAAAGTCGACCGGTACCAACTAGTTCAGATTGATACCATGAATCAATCAAGGTTGGTCACGTCAAATCGATCGGTCTGTATTGACCGAACCATTCAACACGCCAGCTGATATCGTTGATCAGTAATGACTGACGCTGGTTCCAATGTGGTTGTACCGACTGGTCACCAAATCTACCGATCGACTGTCTTAATCGACCGGTGTTAGAGTCGGCGTGGTTGGTATCAACCGCCTGTATGCTCATGTTAGAGCAAGGTTGGTCATGTCAGTACTAGTGACCGCTATTTATCGAGGTTAGATCAGGGGTGGATCTAGGAAAAAATAGAAGTGAGGATATACATATAAGGACGACCACCAAAATATCAAAATATCATAATAGAGACATTTGAGTTAAGGTCTCCTTTAGAAAACATAGGAAACGAGAAAATTTCCCTCAATCCAAAGAAGGTCTGAACCGAGGAAAAAATCTTACGTCTAGTTTGGTTCATTGGAATTGAAATCCATTCTAATAATAGTAAGACATATACCAATTAAGCTAATTCAGTTTTATGCAAAATATATATGTATACTATTATTAGCAAGATATCGGAAATATTTATATGCAACATTTTTACTATAAGGGAGGGAGTCGAAGAGCGTCCTATAAATTAAAGAATACAAACAAATTCTACTAATACATAAAATCATTTCCCATCCTCCACTCAATGATTTTGAGATAGACTTATATGTGAACTTTGGAAAGTGGTGGAAAGTCAAATTTTAAGCTAAATAGGTTACTTTATTAAGTGAATTTCAATTCCGGATCCAAACGCCTAATTATAATAAAAATCCAGATTGTACTACTAGAAATGAGCATATGACCGAGACCCTCTCACCCCAACGATGGTCCGCCCCTAATTAGATCCAGCCTTAAAGCGAAGTAATTGCTTGATTAGGTGAAGTTATTCTATTAAGGGGGTGTTTGAATGCACTAGAGCTAATAGTTAGTGACTAAAATTAGTTGGAGACATCCAAACACTTTAGCTAATAGTTCAACTATTACCTATTTTTAGTAAATTAGTTAATAGTTAGCTATCTATTTGTTAGCTAGCTAACTCTACTAGCAATTTTTAAGGGGTGTTTGGTTTCTAGAGACTAATGTTTAGTCCCTTCATTTTATTCCATTTTAGTATATAAATTGACAAATATAGAAACTAAAATAGAGTTTTAGTTTCTATATTTGATTACTTTGTAACTAAAGTGGAATAAAATGTAGGGACTAAAAATTAGTCCCTAGAAACCAAACATGGCCTTAGGGGGTGTTTGGTTTCTAGGGACTAATTTTTAGTCCCTCCATTTTATTCTATTTTAGTCCCAAAATTACTAAATATAGAAACTAAAACTCTATTTTAGTTTCCCTATTTATCAATTTATGAACTAAAATGAAATAAAGTGGAGGGACTAAAGTTTAGTCCCTATAAACCAAACACCCCTTTAGTCAACTAACTATTAGCTATATTGCATTCAAACACTCCCTAGGTCCTATATATATAGTTTACTTTGTTTGCTCCACCCTCTCCACATGAGAAGGTGGCAACGCTTGGATCAGATTTGTGAGCTTTTGGCCATATGCCTATGCACACAGCCTTATTTTTTATGTTATTATTTGTGTAGCACTTGCATCTGCTATAGCTAGTACAATGCGACAACATAATATATAATTAATCAATTAGCCAGTGTGAGCCTCATCCGCAGGACGAAGACAAACAATGGACTCTTTTGTTTTTCCTTTATGCTTTTCTTCAGATTTTCTTCGGATTGGACTCAGGAGGCAGTTGGCTCTTGAGCAATCGCTATTTGTACTTTTGATTTGAATCCCCTTTCTTGGGATTTGCTTCGATCTGCAGCCTAAAACTTGCAGGTTCAGCATAAAAACCGTACGCCATTATCACATGCATGGATATCCTAACTAAACAGTTGGCGACACTAGTGCAATATATTGGACGTAAACTAATTAAAGTTCAGAAATTTCACTCGCCTCCAACAACCGATGCTACACACATCCTTACAAAACTGTCACCATCGCAGGGTACCTACTGTGGCTCACAATATGGTTCAACAAAGCTAAATGCATGTTCGTGAAAGCTATTTGTTACAAACTACGCTTTAACTATCAAGTACAGTAATTAATTTCGAGTTGAGGGAGATAGAGATAGACTACATCAAACAATCAGTTACGTTGAGATATACACCACTTCATTTTGGATAGAGTGATTCATCAAACCAAACACCTCAAACACCTCAATAGTTCCTAGCAGAGTGTCACTGTCGCCCAACCTACTGAATCTTGTGACAGGCTCCGCTGAGCTATACATGGCCAAAGACTTGTTTATACCAACTTGGCGCAGCATATACATCACTTATTTTCTTAGCAAAAAGAAGATAATGCGAGATCCTGGCGGATCAGAGCAGTGATGCATGTCAACAAAAGCAGATAGAGGAATAAAACGCGTTGGCAAGAAAAAAAAAGAAAAAAAGGAACGCGTGTGCAGATCCAACCATGCAATCGTGCAAAGTGTTGCTAGCGTAGCAAGTCGTTGCCTTTTCTGAGGAACGCAAGGAGCACGTGAACGCCTTCTTCAGAACAGTAAAGGGTAATTCACACCACCAGGCCTGTATAAAAGCATCACCAGGAGAGAAAGAGTCTTCAAGAAGTTTGGAACTTGGAGGAGCTTGGAGGAGGAACTGTATAAAAGCATCACTGGGAACTTGGAGGAGGAAGCAAGTCATATTAACAGAAGGGAAAAAACAGAGGTGTGTTCAGTTTTTTTTATCTCGTAAAAGGAGTTCTTTTGAATATTGCTAGTTTCTTTTTGCTGATCCGTAGTTCTTGCTCTTCTCCCTTCTTAGTGATTTGGAAGATCTATCGGGGTGATGGATGAACTCAACAAATGGCGGCATTTGCATCCGGTAAGACTGCTAAGAACTAGCACGAGACCTGAAAACTAGCTTGAGTGCTTCGATCTAATCCTTGGTTCTTGCAATGGCGGCCCTTTCAGGACCCTGAGGACGAGCTAGCATACATGTACAGGCAGCAAGAAGAAGATCATGCCGGGATGCAACAGCAACATCACCATTTCGCTGAGCGGCTGCCCGAGCAGCAGCAGTACTACACACCACCACCACCGGTAGCGCCGCCTACGTCCTCTAGCCCCTTCCTTCCTCGTCTTCACCACACCTCCAATTTCCCGGGCTTTGGGGACCCGGCAGTACCACCTCGGCTGCCGTTCCGGCCGGCCAAGAATGAGCCAGGGCAGCCGTCATCATCGAGCAATCGCATCCTCTCCTTCGGCGGGCAGCCTCCTAGCACGCTCAACTTCTCAGGAGGTGATTGGACGGAAGCCGGCGTTGAAGCGGTGCAGCAGATGCCGCCGGATAGGCGGAGCCGGACGCACTGGAACACGCAGGAGCATGTCATCGCCGAGCGCAAGCGGCGCGAGAAGATGCAGCAGCAGTTCGTGACGCTGGCCACCATCGTCCCCGACCTCACCAAGGTAATGCATATATCTTGCCTGGTCGTGCTCTAATCCAAACATGCTGTCGGGAATCGGGATTGGATCTGTGATATGAGTGGATTCTCCGACTGAGCTCCCATGATACCTTAAATATATAGATTGCGAAAGGATAATTCATTTCATATAAATCGAAACTGAAGTATCACATGAGAGGCGGCGATAGATGCGTGGGAATAGACCTAAAATTAGCCACCGGAGAGGGTGGCACGCAGTCGAATAGAAACATCGCACGACGATGTCATCCGGCGGCTCCGGCTAGCGGCAGCTTGTGGTGGAGCGCGAGTGCGTGAGGAGGTGCCTGTGAGCAGGACGGCAGTGCGTCCAAGGTCCATTGCTGCAGTGTAGATTTGGCCGCCGCATTTTGGGTCCGGGTCCGGCTGACATAAGTTGTCTGTTGAAGTATCATTTCATTCCTAACTCGTACAACAACCACATAAATACCTATAGTTCAAATGTTTTACCAGTCACATATATCTCAGAAATGTCCCGTATGAACTATAGCCATGACATAAAGTCATACAGATTACATAAAATAGAATCTTCAAATGCCACCACATTCGGATTATTGGAGTTTTTGCTACTACCTCTAGAAGGGTCACCGGAGATTACTGTTCGAACCGGTTTTGAGCCGGCGGACAGTCCGGCCCTGAGGCCGGACGGTCCGCGGTCCGGACGGTCCGCGCCTGTGGGCCGGACGGTCCGCGCGTGCGCAGAACAGATTAGGGTTCCGAGTTTTGTGCTACGGTTGTTAGCTATATTCGCGGGATTAGCTCGGAATCAGTTGTGTAAAGGGTCCAGCCCCTCCTCTATAAATAGAGAGGTCTACGGCCGATTTGTAATCATCAACAATCAAATCAATACAACTTTTATTCGCATTTTATCCTAGGAGTAGTTCTAGTCTAGTTTAGGTTTAGCCTCCCAATCCCCAAATTCTTCGCCTCTCCTCGACTCTACGTCGATTAGAGGAGTCTAGGTCGGCCGGCCCGAGCCTAGACACCACCTAGGATCTCTCCTCCCCGACGGGGTCCCTCCCAGGAGCGAGATCCAGGCGCCGCCGGCGACTTCCGCCGCCTCTGCGTACGCGCGGACCGTCCGGCCGCCAGGGCGCGGACCGTCCGGCCGTCAGGCAGAGAAGCCCTAGCCGCGCACTAGGCTGCGGACCGTCCGGCCCCAGGCCGCGGACAGTCCGCCCCTGCGCAGAGAGTACCACCGCGCCTCGCACCAGGCCGCGGACCGTCCGGCCCCGCGCGCGGACCGTCCGCCCCTGTGCAGAGAGCACCGCCGCCGGTTCTTCTTGAGTATTTGGCGCTCCGAAAAGGCGTCAACATACTTTTTGGCGACTCCGCTGGGGAAAAAACACCTAAGCTCATCAAATCGGCCCTCAATGGCCGGTTCAAGGGAAAGCTCTGATATTTCTCCAAGCAACATCATAGAGCCGACTTGGGAAACCTTGCCGGCTGACGAGCAGCTCCAGTTCGAGGAACACAAGGAGCGGATGATCCAGGAGGCGAAAACAAAGTTCTTGGCCAACTTCAAAGTGGACAGGAACAACAAGGTCGTCCGACATCGGGCGACGGATCCGGCTTCGCTCCAACCCACGCCAGATATCCCCAATGTAAGTAATACCAACGATCTGCACTCTCTTAGAAATTATGTAGAAGATCAGCGTGAACAAATGCAGAACATCATAGGGGGTATGCAAAGCGATCTTAAGAGACTAGTGCGTGCATTTGATAAATCTAGTATCACATATTTTCCGTCGCACGAGGTTGAGTTAGGAGGTAACACGCGTAACACATCGGCTACAGGTTGGCACGACCAGTCACAACCCCTTTATGGGATGCCGATGGACACATACCCTGAGCAACCGCAAATCGGCAGCAAATCAGCCGATTTGCGCATGACCGGACCGTCCGCACGTGAGCGCGGACCGTCCGGACCAACAACAGTCGGGCCGATTTTTAATGAGTTACCTAGATATGCGCCCGAACCACCACACACAACACAGAATCTAAACTACCCAGGCGGACCGTCCGCATGCAACGACGGACGGGCCGCACATAATCAAGGACGGTCCGGGCCAATGACCGGACAGTCCGCACATGAGTCTTTTGAGGAGGATTATTACTTGAATCCTCGCCCGCCCCAGCAACACTTCCCATCACACTATGCAATGCACCAGCCCATTAATTCAGGATCCAGAGCCCAGGAAAGCTTTTCGGCCCCACCTAGAAGGCCGGAAAGAAACGATCAAACCTATGAACCATATATGGCAAATGGAAATGCACCACGTAGCTCATACCAATAGGGGGAACGACAACATACTAATATACAACCAACTCCACCTATGTTTGACCAGAGAGCCGGTGGTCTTGCACCGGCTGCCATTGATATAGTGAGGGAAGAAATAGCCGGGGCGTTCCGAGATAAGCTCGGAGTAAGCATGGTCCCTGGGGGGCAATCATATCGGAAACCTTATGACAGCCGATTTGATCACCACCCATACCCACAGGGAACCAGGATACCCGAATTCACAAAATTTTCGGGTGATCAAGGAAAGAACACACGTGAACACATAGGCCAATTTTTAGCACAATTAGGAGAGTTGGCCGACACAGAGGCATTTCGCGTACGTTTATTTTCATTATCTTTAACAGGAACTGCGTTTGCATGGTACGCTACTTTACCTCCTAATTCCATTTCATCATGGGGGGATTTAGAACAAAAATTTCATGATCATTTTTTCTCCGGTGACTATGAGTTGGATTTGGTAGATTTAGCGTCGTTGCGACAGACAAAAGATGAATCGGTTAATGATTACATCCGGAGATTCCGAGATACAAGAAACCGATGCTTTCAAATTCATTTAGCAGAGAAACAGCTAGTAGGATTAGCCTTTAATGGTCTGCGATATTATTTAAAAGAAAGATTAGAAGGCATCCAATTTTTTACACTAGCACAGTTACACCAGAGAGCTTTGGCTTGCGAAAGCCGGAGCAAAGAAACTGCTAAAACAATGCGTCACAACGTACACATAGTAGAATGCGACCAAAGTAGCTCAGATGACGAATCAGCAGAAGTGTACGCTGCTGAAATGGTTTGGCCAAAGCAGGCCAAATCTTCGGCTTGTGCTTCCTTACAGCCGGTTCAAAAGAAACGACAAGAGGAGGTAAAGTTTACATTTAATGTTGGTAAATGTGATAAAATATTTGATGAGTTACTTAAAAATGGCAATATTAAAATAAATCACACTGTTCCACCCGCCGACGAGCTAAAACGTCGTGCGTACTGCAAGTGGCATAACTCATTTTCTCATGCCACTAATGATTGCAATGTATTTCGGCGACAGATTCAATCGGCCATTAACGAAGGACGATTGAAATTTCAGGAAATGCAGGTGGATACAGAGCCCTTTCCGATGAACATGATTGACTTCGAGGGCAAGAAAGTCTTGGTTCGGCCAAATACAGCCGATAAAGGCAAAGGCAAGGAAACAATCATCGGCAATGCTAAAAGGGCCGATGGAGATTGTAAAGTTGCTTGCAGGAAGGTGGTGGCCGAGAAGACTCCCGATGGAGGGGAGACACTGAAGGTGACCATCACAGCCTCTAACACTGGGGGGCAAGCGCAGACAGGGAGACAGTTGCGGGAACCCGTGGTGCGCATCACGGACAGTCCGCCGTCCCGACGCGGACGGTCCGACGCTTCCCCGGACGGTCCGGGCGACTCTGGCGGACGGTCCGGCCATGCTCAGGACTCGCAGCGACCACGTACCTTCAAACCACGACGACCAGAGATAGGTACGTGGAAAACAAATACATTTAAAGCAGCTGGTCGGTTGATCAAGCCTGGCCCGACTTTCGATCAATTGTTGTCTAAATATGTGAAAAAGAAGGCCGGCCCCAGTGACCGGCCACCGAAGCGACCCCGCTCACCCATTCATGAGCAACGTCAGGTCAGGCCGATTGGACCACTTCACCAATCGGAAGAAATGAAAGGTCCTATTGTACAATTGAGACCTAACATGCCGACATGGACCCCTCCACCCCCTTATCCATCTATGCCATATCCATACACATACTTACCTCCACCATATGTCCCAAATCAAATGTGGGGCATGCCACCATATCCATTTGGGATGCCACAGTACCCCGCCTGGGGGGCACCCCAAACATCCGTTTTTGATAGGTTGGCGCCGCCAGTGCAAGACCGATTGAGCGATGCTGAATCTGGTTACCAGGCACAGGCCCAACAAGATTGCCGGACTACTCGGCCTCCTAGGCCGACCAATCCGGCAGGGGGGCATATGCCTGCAACAAAAAAAGGACATCATCAAAATAGGCACTGCAGATGTTGTCATACAAGAAGATAATAAAGGGCCGATGATTTTCGGCGAATCGGCCAACACAACCGAAAAGGATACGGCTACCATCAAAACAACCGATCCAAAATACTCCATGCCTCGATGGTGCCCAGCGGGATTGACACGATCCCAAAAGAGAAAATTACAGCGCCTAAGAGCAAAGGAGAGCCAGGAGAAAGAGGCGGAAAAGACATTTAATGACACACATCCATTATACCCGCCACCGCAAAAGAAATGGAGACCGAAGACCGTTGAGAAAAAACAAACGACCACAGAAATAGAAAGTCAATCTGCACCAAGCGCGGACCGTCCGGCCCCTACGCGCGGACCGTCCGCCGTTCACCAGGAAGTCTCTGGACAACCTGCACCAGGCGCGGACCGTCCGGCCACCCCACGCGGACCATCCGCCATTCACCAGGAAGCCTCCAACGACACGACAACATCAATGGAAGAGGACGACCTGCTGGGAGAAGACCTGATCGACTACGAGGCTTCTCCAGAACACCCAGGTATGGATGTAAATATTATTACATTTTCTGCCGATTGTACTATCATCGGCGACGATGAACCTGTTGTTGCCCAGTTTGATTTTGGTCCTAAAGAAGCCGCCTTTACTAAACCAAAAGAATCGGTAAATCATTTAAAGCCGCTCTTCGTGCGCGGCCACATTGATGGGATACCGATTGCTAAGATGTTGGTAGATGGAGGGGCGGCTGTAAATCTAATGCCTTATTCATTATACAGAAAATTAGGTAAACAAGATGACGAACTTGTCAAGACCAACATGACCCTCAGCGGTGTTGGAACTGATAGTTCGATCAAAGCCAGGGGAGTCACGTCCGTTGAATTAACCATCGGGACTAAGACCCTTGCTGCTGCATTCTTCGTCGCTGATGTAGAAGGAAATTACAGTTTAATCTTAGGAAGAGATTGGATTCACGCCAATCAATGTATACCTTCTACATTACATCAAATGCTGATACAATGGGTAGGCGATGACATAGAACAAGTACATGCTGATGTATCGGCCTGCATCGCTGTGGCTGATGCCCCTGTACTCTGGACTTACGAGACTGCTACATGTCTCACAGGAGTAGACTTTTCTGATTATCAATTCATAAGTATAGATAAGAAAGGTTTCATTCCTGTAATGCTAGAGCCGATGGAGAATCGGCTAAATCCTAAATAAAGTTAAATGATGAATACACACAAAGTTCATGAGTCTTTGGTCACGGACAGTTCGGCCGCCAAGGCCGGATGGTATGGTCTTTCACAAAAGAGTTCGGACTTTAAGGCCGAACATCTACCACAGCGAAAAGACAGTATTACGGATGATCCGGTCCCCGAGACCGGAAAGTCCGCCATCACGCAAAGATCATCTGATTCCTCTGTGGGAGACATGATAGAGGAATTCAGAGATCTTGATAAACTAGGACAGGGGTTTACATCGGCCGATCCTTTGGAGGAGATTGACATAGGAGATGGTAAAACTCCAAGGCCGACTTTTGTAAACAAGACCCTGGAGACCGATTCTAGAAATGAGATGATCGGTCTATTGAAGGAATATTCAGATTGTTTTGCTTGGAATTACACTGAAATGCCTGGACTAAGCCGAGAAATTGTCGAACATCGGCTGCCTATTAAGCCTGGTTTCAGACCTTTCAAGCAGAAAGCTAGATCATTTCGTCCAGATCTTCTCCCACGAATCAAGGACGAAATCCACCGGCTGCTAGAAGCTAATTTTATTAGACCTTGCAGATACGCAGAGTGGGTCTCCAATATTGTGCCGGTGGAGAAGAAGGAGTCAGGTAAGCTTAGAGTATGCATTGATTTTCGTAATTTAAATAAAGCAACTCCTAAGGATGAATATCCCATGCCCATAGCCGATACATTAATCAATAATGCATCAGGAAATAGGATTATTAGCTTCCTTGATGGTAATGCCGGATATAATCAGATTTTCATGGCCGAAGAAGATGCGTCTAAAATGGCCTTTATATGTCCAGGCTTCATTGGTTTATTTGAATGGGTTGTCATGACATTCGGTCTTAAAAATGCTGGTGCTACTTATCAGAGGGCTATGAATCTGATCTTCCATGAGTTGTTAGGAAACACTGTGGAAGTCTACATTGATGATATTGTAGTCAAATCGGCTGAGTTTAGTTCTCATATAGCTGATTTGCGCAAAGCCTTTGATAAAATGCGTTGGTATGGTTTAAAAATGAACCCACGTAAATGTGCTTTTGGAGTGTCGGCTGGTAAGTTTTTAGGATTTGTCATCCATGAACATGGTATAGAAATAGACCCTGACCGAATCAAGTCTATTCGGAATGTGGGGCCTCCGACGTGTAAGGTCGAAGTGCAGAGGTTTCTTGGCAAGGTGAATTATTTACGAAGGTTTATTTCTAACTTAGCCGGGAAGATCGATGCCTTCACCCCTATCCTTCGGCTTAAGAATGATGCTGAATTCACTTGGGGGGCAGAGCAGCAGAAAGCATTTGATCTCATTAAAAAATACTTGTCTTCGGCTCCCGTGTTAAAAGCACCACAAGTAGGAGCACCATTCAGATTATACATTGCAGCTGAAGACAAGGTTATTGGGGCTGTTCTGACACAAGAAACTGAGGGGAAGGAGCATGTGGTGACATATCTAAGCCGAAGGTTGGTGGATGCTGAAACAAGGTACACTTTTATTGAAAAGTTATGCTTATGCTTGTTTTATGCATGCACCAAATGTAGATGTTATTTACTGTCTAGTCGTTGCACTGTTTCTGGTCAAGTCGATGTAATCAAGTACATGTTGCATAACCCAATTATGAGTGGTAGAATTGGTAAGTGGGCTTATGCACTCATAGAATATGACTTGGCTTATGAACCATTGAAATCTATGAAAGGCCAAGTCATAGCAGATTTTATTGTAGAACATCGGGTTAATGATATTCATGAACTAGACATATCATACCTCACTATTACTCCTTGGACTTTATATTTTGATGGATCGGTTTGCAATGAAGGGCAAGGAATTGGCATTGTGCTTGTTTCACCAAGTAATGTCTCCTTTGACTTCTCTAGCCGATTGGAAACGTATTGCACTAATAATCAAGCTGAATATGAGGCCCTCCTATTCGGTTTAGAACTGTTAAATGGTATGGGAGTAAAACATGTGAAGGTATTTGGTGATTCTCAGCTGGTTGTCCAACAAGTGTTAGAAGAATATCAATGTCTTGATGGTACTCTAAATAGTTATCTTGAGAAATGTTGGAGCATAATCCATTCTTTTGATGAATTCAGTATTCAGCATATCTCTAGAGTTGAGAATCATAGAGCTAACAACTTGGCACAAGATGCATCGGGTTATCGGATAAAGAGAGGGAAATTTCACAAAACTGAAAATCTGATAACCAGTGCAGAGCCAAATTCCCAGGTCGCGGACCGTCTGCGTGTTGATGCCGGACCGTCCGAGGTTACCAGAAAGGTTCTCTTAATCGATTCGGCTGACAATGAAGCCGATACAAGTGATTGGAGGACACCTATACTTAATTATTTGCAAAATCCCAATATCAGGACAGATAAGAACACTCGGCGAACAGCTTTCAAGTATGTTTTGATGAGTGATGAACTTTACCGCCGAACGGTTAATGATGTCCTGCTTAAGTGCTTGGGCCCAGATGATGCTATATTAGCCATGGCCGAAGTACATGAAGGGATTTGTGGTACCCATCAATCAGCTCCAAAGATGAAGTGGTTGTTGCGAAGGTCTGGTTTTTATTGGCCTAGTATGACAACTGATTGTTTCAAGTACTACAAGGGGTGCCAAGTGTGTCAAAAATTCGGCGACCTACAGTTGGTCCCTGCAGCCGAATTACATCCTATCATCAAGCCTTGGCCATTTAGAGGATGGGGATTAGACTTTATTGGAGAAATTCATCCTTCATCATCAAAGGGGCATCGGTTTGTGTTAGTTGCCACTGACTATTTCACCAAATGGACTGAAGCCGTTGCTCTAAAGAACATGACGCACAAGGAGGTAATTGAGTTCATAACTGAGCATATTATTCATAGATTCGGCATTCCCCAGACCTTGACTACAGATCAAGGTACTTCTTTTATGTCAAAGGAGGTACGTGAATTTGCTGAATTATACAGAATTAAGCTGCTTAATTCGTCTCCATATTATGCTCAGGCCAATGGACAGGCCGAGTCTAGTAATAGGACGTTGATTAATTTGATAAAGAAAAAGGTATCTGATAATCCTAGACATTGGCATAAGATTTTGTCTGAAGCTTTATGGGCTCATAGAATATCTAAGCATAGTGCTACTAAAGTATCTCCTTTTGAGCTTGTCTATGGGCAGGAAGCAGTGTTACCTGTGGAAATAAGTTTGAATGCTGTCAGGTTTGCTAGACAAAATGATCTAACTACTACTGATTATTATAATTCAATGATGGATAATATTGATGAGGTGACCGACAAGAGGATGATAGCTTTGGGAGCAATAGAAAAGGACAAGATCATGGTAGCTAGGGCCTACAACAAGAAGGTCAAAGCAAAATCATTCCAAGTAGGAGACTTGGTGTGGAAGACCATTCTGCCTCTAAGGAATAAAGACCGAAAGTTCGGGAAATGGTCGCCAAGCTGGGAGGGTCCTTATAAAGTGAAACAGGTGATGTTTGGTAACGCTTATTTACTACAAACATTACAAGGCAAGGATTTACCTAAGGCTTTGAATGGGCGTTTCCTCAAACAGTACCATCCTAGTATGTGGCAAGATGCCTAAGAAAACCGATGTGATCACATCGAGTTAGTTGCTTTTGGTTCGCTCAGCTCCACCAAAAGGCAGGGGGCATATGTTCGAACCGGTTTTGAGCCGGCGGACAGTCCGGCCCTGAGGCCGGACGGTCCGCGGTCCGGACGGTCCGCGCCTGTGGGCCGGACGGTCCGCGCGTGCGCAGAACAGATTAGGGTTCCGAGTTTTGTGCTACGGTTGTTAGCTATATTCGCGGGATTAGCTCGGAATCAGTTGTGTAAAGGGTCCAGCCCCCCTCCTCTATAAATAGAGAGGTCTACGGCCGATTTGTAATCATCAACAATCGAATCAATACAACTTTTATTCGCATTTTATCCTAGGAGTAGTTCTAGTCTAGTTTAGGTTTAGCCTCCCAATCCCCAAATTCTTCGCCTCTCCTCGACTCTACGTCGATTAGAGGAGTCTAGGTCGGCCGGCCCGAGCCTAGACACCACCTAGGATCTCTCCTCCCCGACGGGGTCCCTCCCAGGAGCGAGATCCAGGCGCCGCCGGCGACTTCCGCCGCCTCTGCGTACGCGCGGACCGTCCGGCCCCCAGGGCGCGGACCGTCCGGCCGTCAGGCAGAGAAGCCCTAGCCGCGCACTAGGTCGCGGACCGTCCGGCCCCAGGCCGCGGACAGTCCGCCCCTGCGCAGAGAGTACCACCGCGCCTCGCACCAGGCCGCGGACCGTCCGGCCCCGCGCGCGGACCGTCCGCCCCTGTGCAGAGAGCACCGCCGCCGGTTCTTCTTGAGTATTTGGCGCTCCGAAAAGGCGTCAACAATTACATTTACAACTGAAGCCGTAGTTTCCCGAGTCCGGCTACACAGACCAAAATGTGTGTTAGCAACAATTAGATATTGACATGGAAAGATCGAAAATTTACAAATATAACAAGCACCAGCTAAACACACCTCCTCTTAAAGTGCTAGTATATATGAATGTGGAGTATGATAAATCTGCCTTTTGCCAGGATCCGTGTGTGTATTGTACAAATGAGGTCAAATGAGTAAACTCAGTTTGAATCAGTCAAGTTTACATGCAACATACTGAATTTTACTAGTTTGAGTAAGTTTTGATAGAATGCATCAAGCAGGAAAACAAATATCAAAACTTAGTTACAATTAGCCAAATTTAAAAATAGTACTCTATGTTTCGCAAGTTTTAGTGGAATTTTCTAGAACTCATCAAGTAAAAGATCAATTGAGAACTTTGTTTCAATTGACCAAGTTTAGACTTCATCAAACAAGAATACTATATGTGGCTAGTTTGAGTAGGTTTTCCTAGAATTCATCAAGCAAGAGGCCAATTGAGAAAATTTAGTTTGAGTTGACCAAGTTTAGACTTCATCGAGCAAGAATACTATGTTTGGTGACGTTGGATGGACGACAAGGATTAAACATCTATATGCACGTAACATAAAGAGTGTAGAGCATATGTTACATTATCGATGGTGGGTTGAACATGGGGCAACAACACTATGGTAGGGAAGAGCAGGTGGTGGCGCACAATGGCATGCCATGAGAGGGCGGGGTGCGATATGGGCGACACAAGTGATCGAGACAGTGGTGATGCAGGGGGTGCCACGACTACGAGGTGGGTGGGTGCGACGCAGGCGCCACTATCGTGGGAGGGCTGCATGTGGCAAGGGTGGTGTGTGGGCTCACAGCTGCGGGGTGAGTCGACATAGTTGGGTGGGGCACCCCGGCGACGCGACGATGGGGGAGGGGGCCTCGCGACGGGAGCGGGATTGCACGATGTGGCACGATGGGCAGGGGGGAGTGGAGGTGGGGCACACAACAGTGACGTAGGGATAGGCCGGCATAGTGTGGCGGAGATGGGGCTACAACACGACACAGGTGGTGCAGTGTAGTGGGCCGACGATAGTTAGGTCTAATTTTTGTCAGCTAAGCAGTGGGCAACATAAATTTGTTAATTTTATCGACGGCCCTAAAAGCCAAAACAAATTAAATGGATCGATAGACGTTTCTGTTTATCCTGTAGAATACGTGCCTATTTTTTAAAAGGAATATATATTAATATTTACTATCTATATGGATTGGTACAAATATATAAGCATTACACATCTACAGTACTTAAGTCAAATTTCAAAAGGTCTATTTAGCGGCCTAGTTAGAGATTACTTTATTAATCCATTGAATTGTGCATCTATTTACAATTCTACAGCCATTCAAAAATTGTCTCCAACAGACATGTGTTGTTTCAGTGAAGCTAGCTGCAACGCAGTGAGACTTGCAAGTAAAGTCTCTCATGATTAAGGGTGGTAAGAAATGACGATTCAAATGTCTCTTCACAATTTGTTTGAACTCTTAATTAATTTTAGTTAAAATATAATTAAAAATAGAGTCTGATCTTAATCCGATCGGATTCTTAAATTTTATAATATAAAATTTAGAGTCCATTACCATGATCGATGTCTTGAGGTTCTATTCCACCAAGTGACACATTGTTGCGGACTTTCCGGGCACCTCTAAGCTCTAATGCAAGGCGCTGCCCTGCCATAGCCTAACAATAGCCACTAGCTAGAAAACATTTTTGGCCTTGTTTGGATCCTCCTGGCTAATTGTTTGCCAGTCTAATAAGTAGTCGGCAAAGAGTTAGCTAGGAACAATTAGACAACGCATGTTTGGAGTCTTGGCTAATAGATATCTTTTTCTCTTTATAGGATCTATTAACACCTATTAGCAAGGTTAAATGACTAATGGCAAACAGTTTGTCTGCTCTCCGACTAACAATTAGCCAATTTATTAGCCAACTTATTTGGAGACCAAGATACTAAGATTAGTGGACAAACTATTTACCACAAGGATCCAAACATGCCATTAATATAGATGCCCTTGTGACCTTGTCCATGCCATCTTTCCGCCTCTGCCAACGTCTGCTCCCTCAACTCGGCCGCTACAACTACAACCTCAGTATCGACAAGACTGTCTATTGCTCGTGTCATGCATGAACGTTGCATGCATGTGTCGTCCTCGTTTCCTCCATCACTAACATAGGCTCCACCACACGACAAACTACTAGCTGCTAACCTAGCGCATGACCAGCCCAGACCACGACCGGCTACCTGCAACACCACCTCGCGAGGCCATCGCG
This sequence comes from Zea mays, assembly GCF_902167145.1. Lineage (NCBI taxonomy): Eukaryota > Viridiplantae > Streptophyta > Magnoliopsida > Poales > Poaceae > Zea > Zea mays. The sequence continues at coordinate 30,084,283 of NC_050096.1, forward strand.
GTGCACCCTCCTGTTGACTGTGCAGGAACCGAATTATAACTCTACGCATAGGCTCCCTTGTGACTAGTTTGGGAGAAAGAGGCTACCGTGGGAGAGAAAACCCTTCACCACATATAACTAAATTGCTTATTCAAAAGTTACTCCCAGAAATTACTCACCCCATGAGACATGAGAAATGAGGGGATCTCAAGGGATTTAGGTTTCCAAACTAGTCCTTACGGTGCTCCATGCAAGGCATGTTCGATTATTCTTATCACATATAGATTGGGTATGATTGAAATAAATATGAAAGCTTTTAACTTGATTGAGATTTAAACTCACCGAATTCACCTAATCCATATGAATTGAGAGCAAAACGAACAAGTCCTCAAGAGACTATGATTGAGAGCAAAACAAACAAGTTCTCAAGAGATAGAGTCACCGAGCTAATTAGCTAGCGCCTAGAGATTTCAGAGATCTCGATGACACAGTGAGCGATGGCATGACACAGCGCTCCTCGTCGCCTCTTGTGTGCGCTCACTCAAAGAAGACTATGAAGCTTCACCGTCCATGCTCATCACCTTGCTCGGCCGCCTCGCTAATGCTCTAGTACATAGCTCGCAGCAACAATGGTGTACACAGATCCTTCTTCCTCATCATATTCACATCCTAGCTATTTTGTCCCTCCTGCTTCTTTCTTCTCATATTGGGAATGGAAGCTAGTGGTTCGCAACCATAGGCCAAGGTCCGGGATTTGCTTCTAGGTTCCATTCCCATGTTTCTATATAGGCCAAGCCCACCTTCTGTTGTTAGTTTTGTTGTTCTCATGCCAATTTCATTATTGTTGCTCGACTCTTATATATTGCCACCATGATAAGAAATATACTCATTCTTGGTCTTGATTGTTCCATAAACGTAACACTACTTGCACCACAAGATTTACAAGTCTTCCGTAGCATTTATTTGTGAATGCATGAGCTAGTATACCTATTTTTGTAGTTTGGATACATATTTTGTATATTTTTCGACAGTAACAACTACGGTGACATAGAAGATTGAACCGACAACTTAGCAACTATAGTCTGTATAGTCCACCTACTAATAGTTGTTAGAAAGCATTTGGATGTATAACAAAAATATCGAATTGCTTAGGGCCTTTAATTTTGGATCATAATTATATTATTATATTCTACATTATGTATATGATTATTATTACTATATGAACTTTACGTTGTAATAACCATAGTACCTAGATCCTTGATTCGCATGATGCATTATTGTGGAATATTAAACTGCAAGTAGATATAGGGGATGTTTGGATGGCCGCCTAAGCCGCCGCCGCCCGCCACACTTCCCACGCCACCAGTGTGGCGCTCGTTTTGAGCGCCACAGGTGTGGCGCGGCGTGGCCGCCGGCGCGCCGATCCAAACTAGCCCATAATGTCATTTAGTTTGGTGCCACTTTATATAAGGTAGGGACAACTTGGACTTTTCATGATCCATAATATGCAGATTCTAGGTATCATGTGCTTTTATAAGATTGTTGGAATATGATCTTTGATGATAATATTCATTCTATAATCTATCTATTTTAATCACAATCAAATTATTTTAAATGTTTATTATAATCATAATGAATCTAAATAGGTTCTTAATTGGAAGTTGGGTATTGCGGATGGAAAAGGTATTTTATGATTAAAGAAAATAATCCATACTTTGAGACTAGCAAATACTCAATCACTAGCCAAGCCTATCATGTATCAATGGACGATGATGCACATGTAACTTTGAAACATGGACCCAGGTTTGGGACTTGGTGGCTCAAATTATAATAGAACTTACTTATTACAGTATGAGCAAACTTTATGTTTAATATATGATATTCACTGACAAGTTTTAACGACTTGATGACTTTTCAGACAGATAAGATCTCTCTACTAGGGAGCACCATTGAGTATGTGAAGCATCTCGAGGAGAAGGTGAAGGCCCTGGAGGGGCGAAGGGAAAAGAGAACGTATGCGCCCACTGACTTTGAGAGCGAGTGTCATATATCAACTGATACTGACGCCTTATGCTCCAGCGGGAGTGCCTTTGGTGCGGGTGGGTTCAACCCGACAGTTGATGCAAGCGTTCATGGCGACACCGTCCTATTGAAAATATGCTGCAAGGAGAGAAGAGGAGTGCTAGTGATGATCATCTCCGAGCTTGAGAATCAGGGCCTCGCCATGATAAACACCAGTGTTCTACCGTTCACTGAATCGTGCCTCAACATCACCATCACTGCAAAGGCAATGCATTCTCTCTCTCAAGTTTAATCGTCGTGCATGTGGTGTGTTTTTTTGTGAATGACCACTGAGGTGTTGTTTAGATTGGAAATGTCCACACAATAGTTAATTAGTGTATGGTTATCGTTGAGAGCCTGATGGATCGTATACACTTCAAGTATCAGAAGATGATTGCTCATAATTTTTTATGGTATTCAAAAGTTTGACCATTAATTTTGATTTTATGCAGATTGGGGTGGGATTTTCATCAACAATTGAGCTCATAATGAACCTAACAGCAGCTCTTAAAGGTACTTGAGAGTTTATATAGATGGGAGGGGAAATGGGGTAGCGAGAGGGGAATGTAAATCCCTTTTGTTCTTGTTTATCTTGTATTTTCTTTGCACTGAAAGTTACGGTTTTAATTTGTCCCTTTTTATAGGATTTGAGAGTTAGGGGAAGAGTTGAGGGGATATATACCGAGAAGCACGTTTGAACTGAAACACTTGTATAAATCCTCCCTTTTTCATTTGTTTTGTTCATTCATATCTTTCAAAAACACAAACAATAGAACAAGGTTGTTATAATAATTCTAGGTATACCTTCTCAAAATCAGGACAAGCTACATGATCCAAAAATAATAGATGTCGAAACAAATGTATGATAGATTGTGTGAACATGTTGGTTTTTTCTATTGGCTACTACATGTAGAAATATGCCCGAGAGGCAATCTTACACAATTCTAATTAGGGTTCAACTGGGATTAGAGGTTTAATAGGCTGCAACCCATTAACATGCTCTATAAATACATGTGAAGGTAGCTAGGGTTATGTCATCCCACCACACGTGCAAACCCTAGCTATCGCTTTCATCATACCTAGTCATGAGACCCTCGCTGCGAGCGCTGTGCTAGCACACTGGCACACGACGTTGCTTCCCCGTACGTGTGGACTATGTGGACGCGCAGTTGCGACTACTGCACTAACAAAGTGCGAAGGAGGAGACGATCATGATCGGCTACTTCCTCTCTATCGACGTGCGCTTACGTTGGATCACTGCTCCAACTCATCTTTTGTTGTGCTGCGTGTCTAGTGGTACCGATCCATGATATCTTACTTGCAAGTTTCCTAGGTGATGTGGTAGATGTGTCTAGCACATTTTCTTACAGTGGTATTAGAGCCATCTTGCATAGTTTTGGTCTAGATCTAGGTTCATGAGATGGATTTACTTGATGCACGGTTTGATTAGATCAATTGGTTGTAAGGGGTTGAAGTAGATTGCGTTCAGTTCGTCATGACTCTGTTATGTGCGCAACTTGTCCCTACCGGCTAGAATCACCATCGGGGCTAATCGCGTACACAATCAATAGATCGATACAACATATCTGTAATTTTTGAAGTATATTGCATCGTACATGGTTGAAGGGATCGATTTGTCCTTCTCTGTTTTGTCTACAACTTGCCCCTACAAGTTGGAATCACCATCGGGGCTAATTGCATACACAATCTGCAGATTGACGTAACAGATTGATACCATGAGTGTAATCTTCTTCATGATGAAGGTCTCAACTTTTGGGTTGATTTGATCAATTGCATGAGACTTTTAGTGAAATTTTACATAGATACGATACATGAAATCTTGTGAGGTATATGTAGAAATCATGTCTGCCTAACTTGGTTTTTGCGAGATATGATGTGAATGGTATGGCCTTAATGTCATGTGATGTTCTAGTTGCAACTTTTGTGCATGCCTGCTTGCTACGAAGTAACACAACCGGGTTGAGGTTGTTTCATTATTGTATAACGACATGTGTGTTGACTTGTGATGCTTTGAAGGATTCTTCATGTAATTCATTTACTAGCTATTAGTTGTAGTAGCTTTGTATAGTTTTATGGAGGCACTTTAAAGCATGATGGTGATGATGATCACTACAAGACAAGAGGCATGGTGATGAAGATCATTAGGATACCATGGCGATGGAGACCATAATGAATCCAAAGGTCATACTATTAACGATATGATATGATTATATGCATGTAATGTTTACCTTCTTGTCTTACTATTCTTTCCCTACATTACTTATGGTGGATGTTTTTGTCATGATGGAACAGCTTCCCTCGAAAAAAGCTAAATTTTTTATGCCTTTTACTAATAGCTGCACTTATGAAGTTGTGATCGTTGTGTGGTGTGTTTGCCAAAGCAAAGCACCATCAGCTATCTTTGTGATTAAGGTGGATGTTGGACATTCACATGCATAGAATTGGTTACTTAGCAAAGCTATCAAAATAGTTTAGGTCTTTATGGCATGGAGTTGGGAGCTAGGGTATTGGATGACACCCAACAAAACAAGAGTCATATAGAGATATGATTAACAATTTGTTGTTTACCTATAACATTTAAATTTTAGCAATTAAGCCAAAGCTCACTAAAATTTAGTGGATATAGATCTTGGACCACTATATTTCGTTATAGGGAAGACAATTCGATATATTGGTGATTTCTTTTATTACAATTGATTAATAGAAGATTGGTACATAACATAGTGCTAAAACTTTGTATATTTATTTTCTGTTGTAGATCATGTCTGCTAGCAACAATTTTGTTTTCAATTTGCGATCTATGCTTGATAAAGAGAAACTCAATGGAACTAAATTTTATTGATTGATACCACAACCTAAGAATTGTTCTCAGGCAAGAGAAAATCGAGTATGTTCTTAAGGAACCATACCCTGATGACCTCCCTGATGATGCGGATGAGTTAGATCGTGTGAAGAACACCAATGATGTGATTAATGTGAGCTGCCTTATGCTAGCCACCATTTCCCTAGATCTATAGAAATAGTATGAGCATGGTGATGCTTATTCATTGATTATTAGGATGTGTGGAACATTTGACAACCAGGCTACGACCGAGAGATACAACATCTCAAAGTCCTTATTCTCTTCTAAGCCCACAAAAGGAAGCCCAGTCAGTCCTTATGTGATCAAAATGATTGGTTACATTAGGACTTTAGACAAACTTGGTCGTGAACTCAAGGATGACCTAGCTATTGATGTTGTTCTCTAGTCGCTCCTTTCGAGCTATGAGCCATTCATAATGAACTGCTAGATGAATGGCCTGGAGAAAACATTGGCTGAATTGCATGGGATACTAAAGACAACTGAGGAAGACATGAAGAAAAATCTTACTCATGCGATGACAATTTAAAAGGAGAACAAGAAGACAAAGCATTGGACACCTTTTAAGGCAAAGGCAAGGATAAGAATGTTCCCAAGGAGATCTCAAGCTCTAAGCCTAAGCCAAAGGGAAAGTCTGGTCCTTTCCCTCATGATGAATGCTTCCATTATCATGACAAGGGACATTGGTCAATGAACTACAAGAAATAATTGGAGGAACTCAAGAAGAAGAAGAAGAATGGAAGTGAGATTTCTTCTTTAGGTATAAATGTTATAGAAATTAATATTGCGACATCTTCTAATGAATCATGTGTATTTGATGCTAGATCGATGATTCACACTTGCAAATCATTACATGGACTAAAAAGACTAGAAGATTTGCAAAAGGTGAGATGGATGTATGTGTCAGCATTGGAGCAAGAGTTCTAGTCATAGCAATAACACCTACAACTTATTGTTACCATCAGGATTAGGTTTGGAGTTGAATAATTGTTATTGTGTCCCTTGTTTTAATAACAACATTATTTATTTTTCATGTCTGGAATAAGTAGATGGTTGTGAAATTATAATAAAGAACAAGTGTTGTTCTATTTGTTATAATGATATTTTATATTTTCATTTTCTATTGGTGAATGTATTATATGTTCTTGATTCTAAGAATAAAATTGTCTGTAACTTTAATACTAAAAGGGTTCGATCAAATGATTTGAATCGTACTTTTATTTGGCATTGCCATTTAGGACATATAAATGAGAAATGCTTTAAAAACTCCACAATGATGGTTTGCTTAACTCATTTGATTTTGAATCACTTGATGTGTGCGAGTTTTGTTTGCTTGGGAAGATGACCAAAGCACCTTTCACTAATGTATTTTGACCAATGAGCTCAGATGACAGAGGAAGATTTTAGTACTTCATTACTTTTATCGATGACTTTAGTAGATATGGATATATATATATATATATATATATACACCTAATGAGGCACTGGTCTGAATCGTTTGAAAAGTTCAAAGAATTTTAAAATGAAGTACAAAATCAAATTGGCAAGACAATAAAATTTATGTGATCAAATCATGGAGGTGAATATTTGAGCCAAGAATTTAATAATCATCTTAAATAATATGGAATTGTTCCGTAGTTGACTCCACCTAGAACGTCTCAATGGAATGGGTTATCTGAATGGAGGAATCGAACCTTGTTAGACATGGTTAGGTCAATGATGAGCCAAACTGATCTTCCATTATCTTTTTGGGGTTATGCTCTTGAAACAGTCATGCTTACACTAAACAATGTTCCGACTAAGTCTATTGAGAAGACTCCATATGAGATGTGGACTGGGAAACGTCCTAGATTGACTTTCCTCAAAGTTTGGGGATGTGAAGCTTATGTCAAACGTTTGATGTCAGACAAACTCACTACAAAAACTAAACAAATGCATTTTATGGGGTATCCAAAAGGGAAACCAAAGGATATTATTTTTATAATAAAACCGAGGGCAAAGTGTTTGTTGATCACAATGGTGTCTTCTTAGAGAAAGTGTTTCTCACTAAAGGAGTTGGTGGGAGCAAAGTGGAACTTGATGTAATTCAAGAAACACCTAAAAATGTTTCATCACCCACTAAACCCGTACAAGATGTACAAAATGTTGTGCACTATATTGCTGAAGCACCAGCCCCATGTAGGTATACAAGGAAACACGACGTAACTCAAAAGTCCACACTCCTAACCACGGAGCATCGTGGCATATTATTGTTGGACAATGATGAGCCTGCAACCTACAAAGAAGCAACGATGGGACCCGACTCCGATAAATTGCTTGGAGCCATGGAATCTGAAATACAATTCATGCATGACAATCAAGTTTACAACTTGATTGATCCAATCAATGGTGTGAGGCCTATCAACTGCAAGTGGGTTTACAAGAAAAAGACAGACATGGATGGAAATGTTCACATCTATAAAGCATGATTGGTGGTTAAAGGTTTCAAATAGATTCATGGTGTAGACTTGTTGCCACCCGAAACTCATCGGCGAGAGACAGCGGGCAACACGAGGAGCGGAGAGGACTCCGGAGCGACTGGTGGGCCTCGGTCCCGCGGTCAACGGCCTAGATCCTATCGCACGACCAAGCTACGAGGTTCTCTAGGCATGTCACCTAACCTATACCCGATCAGGAGGGTGTTGACGTGCTCCAAATTGATTTATTGCATAGACAGTCACATGCAAACATCAGTACGAGCCGTGTTAGGCTCCCCGGGAGGTCTCGGCCATAAAGAGTCGATGGCTTCCCGAAATCTGGTCGGGCCTACGTGTCAGAGACACGCGGAGCCAATAACACTTGAAAACCCTATCCCGCTCACATCAAGTGGATCCAAACCACCACAGTTAAAGCCTTCACTGCATAATCAGAACATCATACCAGTAGTCGGGCCTAGCGAACATGACAGGTGACATGACGCCAACCGGATCAGAGGCCCAAAATCAGTGTGAGCCGATTCCCGGAACAATCCTTGCTCAAGTGAAGCATTTAATAACATATGCATATATGGAAACATGGGGGCATAATATGTGAAATGACATAGTCTATTCAAAAATTGTAGAAGACATGTAAATGATATCGATCGTGGAATGAAACCACTTGAAGATTTGCATTGGAAGCTTATTGTCTTTTTCTGGGGACTCCATTTTCCTTCAATGAGACTACTACACACATAATAGGCTTGAAAAGCGGTGTTAGTCTCTGTTGGGACCATGCTTCGACGCCGAAGGTCCTGCAGGAAGAAACAGCTTCGGCTGAAGCTGTCCGCATGTGATGACCGAAGGTTCCTCTTCATGAAGCTTCCGAATTACAAACCGACTTAAAAGTAGAATGACCTTTTAGTCCATAAATGTTTGAGTCATTGTTGTAAACTTTTATGAGGGGCATAATTGTAATTCCTCACAGGCTGTGTCCCGTGCCTATAAATAGTGAACAGTATTCCTTTACTGTTCACGCATTCCTGTAATTGCAATCGCATCATTCTGGAATCAATCTTTGCCAAGGCAGAGGTATAATTGTATCTAATACTTAAATACATTAAGTTGATATAATGTGAAAGTAATGTTGTTCATTCATAATTTATTTGTTTTTAATGCTTCGTATTTTATATTACTTTATATAATCTATTAAAGTTCGATTACGAAGATTTAACCTTCGTAATTGTGTCGTCTTAAACCTTCGTCCGAGGTGCATTAATCCTTAAAGGAATAATGCTTCATTGGACGAAGGGCATTAACATTTAACATCTTATGTTGCCTTGTTCTTAATTCATAGCATTTGAGAACGAGTCCCCAACATTGGCGCCCACCTCCGGTGAACTCACTTCCACTTTTCTGAACTGATGGCTTCGTTCAATATTCGAGCTGGAGCTGCTTCGGCTCCGAAGCTGGTACTTCCGATAACAGGCGGTTCATGTTCAGAACCAGCCAACAAGAAACAGAAGAAGGAAGCACAGAGAAGGGTACAACATGTCGGGGTACAAGGACCCTTCATCAAGTCAAGATGGTCTCACATTCCTATTACCTTCTCCGAAGAGGACCTTCAACTCAAGGATTACCCACACAATGATGCTATGGTTATCTCGTGTGTTATCAAAGGATTCCTGGTCCACAATGTTTTGGTTGATACAGGTAGTGCAGCCGATATCATATTTGCTAAGGCCTTCAGACAGATGCAAGAGCCCGAAGATAAAATTCTTGATGCCACACATCCCCTTTGCGGCTTCGGAGGAAGGCAGATTGTAGCACTCGGCAAAATCTCAATGTCAGTAGCCTTCGGATTCATCAACAACACAAGTACTGAGCAAGTTATGTTTGATATTGTTGACATGGAGTACCCTTACAATGCAATCATTAGTCGTGGTACTCTCAATGCCTTCGAAGCAATTCTGCATCCAGCTTATCTTTGCATGAAGATACCTTCGGATCAAGGGCCCATTACTATTCATGGAAGTCAAGAAGCTGCCAGAAGGGCCGAAGGAAATTGGACAGACTCAAAAGCTGTGATACCCAATTTTCTGAAAAGAAGTTAAATGTATTTTTCCCTTTTCTTTCGTGATCTGTGTAGTTGGGGTTGGAGTTTTTTAGGAAGCATTCACCAATAAAACAGTAGAATACTTGTTGGATTTGTGCGTTGGGGTCGGGAGCAGACGTGAGAGCGAGTTTGGGCCGTGGATCTCGATCCGGCGTTGGGGAGCCCATTAGTTTCCCCCCCTAAACCCTAGCCGCCCCTCCCTCTCACTCTCCCACCCCTTTGGCCGCCCCTCCCCTCTCTCTTCCACTCTTGCAGCCGCCCCAATCCTTCTTCTTCTTCCCCAAGTGATTGCAGCGCCACCCCTCAACCCTAGCCCCCCCCCACCTCTTCCTCTCCAAGGTAGAGCCTCCCCGCTTGGTGTCCGTCGTGTGGGTGCGAGTCTTCCATGGGAGTTTGGAGGGAGGAAGAAGGAAGAAAAGGAGGAAAGGAGGAACCCAAGGTGATTTTCGTGATCATTTTGTTGTATTTGTGCTGCAATCCAATTGGTTACATGTTTACCTATGCGATTTGGTAGAGGTGCTGTCCAGAAATTTAGTGGGTGGACGAACAGCAGTAGTTCTAGTGATTTCTGGGAATTTTTCGTGGGCAATTAGTAGGAATCAGTGGGAGAATCATGTAGAGCTTTGTCATACCTTTCCAACGAGTACTTATGCGCTCGATTTGGAGTTATAATTTAGGAGATATCGTTGTTTGAATCCGGTTATGTTGCTGTCCAAAAAAACAGATTTTTCAGGTGGGTGAACAGCAGTAGTATTAGCAGTTTCTGGGAATTTTTCGTGGGTAATTAGTGTTAACCAGTATGATAATAATGCAGGGCTTTGTCTTATCTTTCCAATAAGTATTTATGTGCTTGATTTGGAATTATATTTTAAAAGATATCGCTGTTTGAATCCGGGTATGTCGCTGTCCAAAAGACAAAAAAACAGATTACAGGGTTCATCTTGTGGACTATTTTGGGCTAATTAGATATTGGAATTTAATTATAAATTGTATACAAAACTTGTGGGGAATTTCATGTAGATGCCTCTGGAGTTTTTGTTTGTTACCACTGCTGTCATAATTTTAAAGTTATGAAATTATTAAGCAGCGCCGCTGCAGTTTGGTGGGTGTGGGGAGAGATGTAACCCGCGGCGGGGTTTGAGTTTGTGCGTAGGTGCGGCGTCGTTTATTAGCCTGATTATGTGAAATTGGTGCACTAAGTTGTGTGTCAAAAACAGGTGGTGGACTTCCGGATCGTACTTAGAGATTTACCCGAACTTCCGGTAAAGGCAAGTAAATACAGTGGTGGTTGCTACCGTTTTGGTTGCATCCTATTCCCTGATATTGAGTATGCATAAGTTTTAATTATGTTAATCATTGAATTCTATGATGAAGTTTATTTGTTTGGAAGTATTAATTCTCAATTGTCTAATATTGTGGATGATCATAATTTGGTAATGATATATGTGGTTGATTCCCATCTTGGATGAAGTTGAAGTATTTTTTTGAATCACGTTATATGAAGTGTTATAGGCATGACATGCTCATCGCATCATCCATCTTGCATTTTGAAGTTATGTCGTGATCTTATGGTCCGACCGTACCGGTACATTTTTAGCATCGTACGTTGCCCGAGGAGGGGTACGATGCGGCTTCATATCCTTAGAGGTATGAAGGCAGAAGTCATCCTTGCATTTGCAGACATTTGCACTCATGAGGTATATATGAAGTGTGACATTACTATGTTACTATTGTGGTTTCTATCTGCAAGGTGTGGTGACTAGGTGTGTTGTACGTTGTATACGTGCTGCACCTTCGTAATAAGAAGGTTGTGGAATCAAGTGGTGGTAAAACAATGTTCTTATGTGGTTAACAGTTTGATATTATTTTACTTGCTGAGATGTGTCATCTCACTCTTGCATTACTCAATGTAGGTACTTGATACATGTTGGGAATGAGGGGAGTAGCAGCACGTCCACTTTCACTCTCACAATAACGCTGCCCAGGCGCAGCCATGATTTAATTAGAAACTTATTGTCAAAGGAAGTTTGTTTTTTAACTAGTCGTGCGCACTAGTTAATTCACTTCATGTCGTATGTTTAACTTCTCTTTGCTAGTCGATTAATAATACTTAGTATGTTTTTGTCATGATATATGTTTATACACTGTTGCCCCCTCATTTATGCAATTTTGCAAGGGGGATGCTGCCGAAATTTTATATATAGATGTCAGAAGTGTTGTTTAGTAGCATTCCGGGGTGTTGGTGGACCCCGGGGTGTTACAGTTGGTATCAGAGGCAGGTTTTAGATTCTACGCAATTTGAAGATAAATTTGACACACTTGCACATATAGGAAGGGTATGGGTTCGTATCTCTTTCATATTAGTATTTTATTGTATAGATGACTAGAACTTCCTTACTCCAAATCCCTTTATGGTTTGATGGGGTATGTCGTTAACGACGTAATGCTTGATATGATATGTTACTTCTATTTAGTATTGGTTTCTTGATGTGGTTGTTATTGAAGATATTATGCAAGTGAAGCTACTAATGTACTTGTTTGATATACATATCATCATGAAGTTTTTTTGGGATGCAATGTTTTCAAATCTCTGAGCTATTACCATCATATATTTCTATATGCTTGATTGTGGATGTTTTTTTCCCAAAAGGATTCTTGGGTTCTTGTACTTATAGGACCAATTGTTTATTGAGCTTGTGTATAGTGGGTCTAATCCGACTTGGTGTAGTGTGAAAACACTATATAATGTAGTTTTATGGTGTTGTTGAGTTTGATTGACTGTTGGGTTACAACCCAACTTATCAATGTAATATTTCCATGGGTGCAATGATTTGCGCCTCACTTTTTTTAGGCTAGTGTGGCTACTTGCTAACTTGATCTTAGTATAAAATTGGTTTGTCTCTATAGAGCAGATGCAACATTGTAATGTCTATGAAATCTTTAGACTGGTAAAACTCGAGTGAATTTGTGACATGACGTAGATTGATAAGTCCAACCATGTCTACCTGATAGGTTTTCTTATTATGTGCAACCTTATTTTTAACAATAAATAGGGTGGTTTCAAGTGGATTTTATGTCGTGCATGTTTTCCTTCTATGGCTTGTTTCAATAGCCATAAAGGCTATGCATATTTTTTAGTTGTTGCAGGCTAGTCATGTGGGCGATATTGACAACCTGTTTTATATTTTTTTATTTGCCAACATTGTATGGCAGTTTGATTTTTTTTATGAGCAGTTTCTCTATGCATGCTTGTTGAATCATTATTTGGACCGCTTTATCTTAAACGAAGTCAATGCTTAACTGGGAGTTGCTTATGTTTGTTAGTCATCGATCTCTTTAATGATGGGGTTGTTGCATCAGATTGAGATTTTTCTTATATGAATGATGGTTTGATAGATCATGTATGTCTACTACTTTGAATGCATCCTGTGATATCACGAAGTACAAATTGTTCAAGTGCAGTAATAGTAGGTTTTGTTGTATGTGAGGTTAATCAAGGTAGTTTGGTTATGTGGATTGTCTTATGGGCGTCCAATTACTCCTGTTGAGCATAGTATCGTGTTATTATTTTAGTATTGAAAGTAATATTTATGAAGCTTTTGCATGAGTCTGTGTCAAGAAGTACATTAGTTTTTCTTGTTATCCCTCCATTGCTTTATGAGTATTGCAAATTTTATCTCTTTTGAGAGGAGGAAAAGACGTTACATGACATGAGCACCATTTGCTTCACGTCAACAGAATAGTTGTGGAGAGCTCTAATAGTTGGATTCTAGTGTAATAACAACCATGTTTTATAGTGCTAGAGACGGGTATGTTAGGTGTTTCATACATTGTCGATACATGGATGTTTGACCTTAGTGGCATTAACAAATGAGGTTGTTGAATTCGTTGATTGTGGTGCTTAGTGTTCTAACCTATTAGGTAAAGTGTTGCTTAAAGGCTTTGGGGAGTTGCATCCCCATTTGGTAGTGGAAAATCCTAATGTTGGTCGCACCTGCCAATGCCTTGGGTTTTATTTTATATTGTTTTTTTATTATGGGTAAGGTGTTGTTTTGTTTTGGGAGTCATTTTAAATTAGTTGGAGGCTGAATCAGGCTTCACTTATCTAGAATGTTTTATAGTAGGTTTCTTCATCTTTGCATAGGATGCTCAATCACCCAGTTTGGTCTAAACATTTGAGAGTTATGGGTTTCCTATAGCAGCCTTAATTTTGTACGGAAGTATAGATATTGAATACGGTAAATTTTGGGTTTTGTTGGATTATGAAAGTTTTAGTAATTTCATGATCTTCCCAAAGAGTATTGGTTTGTAATTTTCATTGCATATAATTGGAGTTAGGCTACTCTGAAGTTGTTGCACCGTTGTGTCTGAACTTTAGGTGTCGTTAAAACCACTAATAAATCGACCACGTTTTGATAGTTTCAGAGCCCAAATTTGGGAATTCTCTTTAAGAAAAACTTTTAGTTTTTCTTAGTACCTTTTAATGGGTATTTACTTGTAATTGTCTGTTAAATAGATTGGGAGAGGTGGTTGTCCGGATATAAGTCGAATCTCTGATGTGCAGTATCTCAGGCTGAGTTTAGCTGTAGGTCATGCAGAGTTGAGGGCTATAAAGATAAATTTGGGTGGAACTTTATTGCAAAAGTCGTGGACAATTTCCAAACTTTTCCAACGCGTGTTCGTTGTAGTTTTAAGTTGAGTATAGCAGGAGTTATAGTATTTTGAATTTTAGTTGTCCATTGTTTCTAACCTATCAGTTTTGTAACAAAGCAGTTGCATTGTTTTATCGGTTTGGAAACCAATTCTGAGACACTCATTATAATAAAAGTTTTAGGGAATGTTATAATCTTTTCAATGAGTTTATATTTGTAAAATTTTGTTAGATGCAGAGAGTTATGAGGTTTTGAATTTATGGGTCATGTTCCGTCAGGTTCTGGTGGCAGATCATGTATGTCACCTTACAAGCCAAATTTAAAAAATGGAGATAAAAAAAACTTTGTTTATCCTTTGAATACAAAAGTTGTAGGTCATGAAGTTTAGATGATTTTACAATATTTCTTTGTTATCATTGCTTTTATAGTGAAAGAGGTAGAGACAGAATGAGCATTTGTGCTGTTGATTGTCAATTTTCTATTTAGGGATATTTCTTTGGGAGTTTGGTTTAGTTATGGTGAGCTCTTTCGCAATCCATGTTAATTATGTTGTATGGTGGGAGGGAATAGATGTAGTGGTTGTGATAGTTATCTTGTTATTGTATATGTGGAGCGTGGGCTAAAACAGAGAGATAGCGAGGGATATTTGAATAGGCCAGTACGTATTGTTGTGAAGCCATGTTTTCTGGTCTTGGCATATTTGCGTAAGTATGAAATAGTTACGTCGTGTGAAGTCTAGGTGGAGATGCAGATTGTTTGAGTTATTGGATGGATATATGGGCAGGCATAGTATACTTAAATTGATTCTTGCTTGCATGATGTGAGATCAGGCTTAAAATGATTTAAAAAGTAAGCATAGTGCTTCTACCCTTATGTTGGCTCTAAGTGTCTCGTAATGAAGAACCTAAAGTTATTAGTCCTTCGATGAACACTTAATCTTAGAAGAGTATAGAACCTGAATAAATCTATTGCTTGCTGTTTGGGACTACATGACCAGTTTTGGTTATGCCGCTAGTTCAATGAATTACACCATGTTTTCGGTAGAGGTGTTGTATATAAAAGTTGTAGCCAACTTCTTCATCTTACTTGTGTAAAATTTCATGACCATAGGTCTAGTAGTTTGGGAGTTATGATTTTTCTCAAGTCTAGTCTTGGAATCTGTCCAGATTCTGTATAGATTTCAAAACTGACCTTGTTTGCCCAAGTTAAACTTCGAATCAGTTCTTATAAATTATAAAGAAGTGGTAGTACTTTCCTTAAGCTTTCCAACAAATTTTGGATCACCCTTTTTGGTGACCTATAAGTTAAGCTACATCTGTTTTAATTGGAATCTTTGAATCGGTCCAAATTTGGACAGCAAAGCCTTTCTTATGTCTTTTGATCTTGATATGCATTGAATTAACCTGATAGGTTTATAAATGAAATATAGACAATTTACTGGCTTTCTAAAAAGTCTAGGAGCGCCTGAATGGGATGACTGAGACTCCAATTATGGATTTTTGAAGTGAGTAGTTGAATTCTGTTCAAGTCTGGACAAAATTTACGTTTCGCATTGTTTGGCCTTTCTAAGTGTCAAATCTTGTGGTGATGATAATACCAAGGGTATAGTGGACTTTGTAAGCTTTCCATAAAGTCCTAGTTTACTTCTATTGGATGAATATTTTGTGAGTTATGAGGAAAACAAATAACCGTTGTGCTGCTGTCTAGAAATATGCAAGCATTAAATTGATCTTTTGAAGTTACTCTTGTTTGGATAGGTTTGGTTTAGGCTATTTGAGCACAGTATGTATTGCATTCATATATATATATATATATTGAAGTACTTGCATGTGTCAATGTTGATTTGGTGTCAGGAAAGCTTTGTCCGAGTTATATAGGACCGTCTACTATCTTAGCCCGAGTTGGCAACTTGGCTTAGCACCTACAATTGTCGGAGTCTATGATCAGAGTACACCATATATTCCATGTCTTTATGTTGAGGAAGTATTTGCGGAATCCAGACCATCAAATCGAGCTAGAGCCGATTCCTGTGTAGCAAGACCAGACTCTAGAGTGCCGTTTGCTGCGTATCTTAGAATCCTAGGAGCTTGAGGAGCTGATGCGGCAGAAGTACCCGAACCTTTCTTTATGTGTGAGTTTTGTTGGTTTATTGATCTTTCCTTGTCGTTCTGATAGAAGCGTCGGAATTCGAGGTCGAATTCTTTTTAAGGGGGGTAGAGTGTGATACCCAATTTTCTGAAAAGAAGTTAAATGTATTTTTCCCTTTTCTTTCGTGATCTGTGTAGTTGGGGTTGGAGTTTTTTAGGAAGCATTCACCAATAAAACAGTAGAATACTTGTTGGATTTGTGCGTTGGGGTCGGGAGCAGACGTGAGAGCGAGTTTGGGCCGTGGATCTCGATCCGGCGTTGGGGAGCCCATTAGTTTCCCCCCCTAAACCCTAGCCGCCCCTCCCTCTCACTCTCCCACCCCTTTGGCCGCCCCTCCCCTCTCTCTTCCACTCTTGCAGCCGCCCCAATCCTTCTTCTTCTTCCCCAAGTGATTGCAGTGCCACCCCTCAACCCTAGCCCCCCCACCTCTTCCTCTCTAAGGTGGAGCCTCCCCGCTTGGTGTCCGTCGTGTGGGTGCGAGTCTTCCATGGGAGTTTGGAGGGAGGAAGAAGGAAGAAAAGGAGGAAAGGAGGAACCCAAGGTGATTTTCGTGATCATTTTGTTGTATTTGTGCTGCAATCCAATTGGTTACATGTTTACCTATGCGATTTGGTAGAGGTGTTGTCCAGAAATTTAGTGGGTGGACGAACAGCAGTAGTTCTAGTGATTTCTGGGAATTTTTCGTGGGCAATTAGTAGGGATCAGTGGGAGAATCATGTAGAGCTTTGTCATACCTTTCCAACGAGTACTTATGCGCTCGATTTGGAGTTATAATTTAGGAGATATCGTTGTTTGAATCCGGTTATGTTGCTGTCCAAAAAAACAGATTTTTCAGGTGGGTGAACAGCAGTAGTATTAGCAGTTTCTGGGAATTTTTTGTGGGTAATTAGTGTTAACCAGTATGATAATAATGCAGGGCTTTGTCTTATCTTTCCAATAAGTATTTATGTGCTTGATTTGGAATTATATTTTAAAAGATATCGCTGTTTGAATCCGGGTATGTCGCTGTCCAAAAGACAAAAAACAGATTACAGGGTTCATCTTGTGGACTATTTTGGGCTAATTAGATATTGGAATTTAATTATAAATTGTATACAAAACTTGTGGGGAATTTCATGTAGATGCCTCTGGAGTTTTTGTTTGTTACCACTGCTGTCATAATTTTAAAGTTATGAAATTATTAAGCAGCGCCGCTGCAGTTTGGTGGGTGTGGGGAGAGATGTAACCCGCGGCGGGGTTTGAGTTTGTGCGTAGGTGCGGCGTCGTTTATTAGCCTGATTATGTGAAATTGGTGCACTAAGTTGTGTGTCAAAAACAGGTGGTGGACTTCCGGATCGTACTTAGAGATTTACCCGAACTTCCGGTAAAGGCAAGTAAATACAGTGGTGGTTGCTACCGTTTTGGTTGCATCCTATTCCCTGATATTGAGTATGCATAAGTTTTAATTATGTTAATCATTGAATTCTATGATGAAGTTTATTTGTTTGGAAGTATTAATTCTCAATTGTCTAATATTGTGGATGATCATAATTTGGTAATGATATATGTGGTTGATTCCCATCTTGGATGAAGTTGAAGTATTTTTTTTGAATCACGTTATATGAAGTGTTATAGGCATGACATGCTCATCGCATCATCCATCTTGCATTTTGAAGTTATGTCGTGATCTTATGGTCCGACCGTACCGGTACATTTTTAGCATCGTACGTTGCCCGAGGAGGGGTACGATGCGGCTTCATATCCTTAGAGGTATGAAGGCAGAAGTCATCCTTGCATTTGCAGACATTTGCACTCATGAGGTATATATGAAGTGTGACATTACTATGTTACTATTGTGGTTTCTATCTGCAAGGTGTGGTGACTAGGTGTGTTGTACGTTGTATACGTGCTGCACCTTCGTAATAAGAAGGTTGTGGAATCAAGTGGTGGTAAAACAATGTTCTTATGTGGTTAACAGTTTGATATTATTTTACTTGCTGAGATGTGTCATCTCACTCTTGCATTACTCAATGTAGGTACTTGATACATGTTGGGAATGAGGGGAGTAGCAGCACGTCCACTTTCACTCTCACAATAACGCTGCCCAGGCGCAGCCATGATTTAATTAGAAACTTATTGTCAAAGGAAGTTTGTTTTTTAACTAGTCGTGCGCACTAGTTAATTCACTTCATGTCGTATGTTTAACTTCTCTTTGCTAGTCGATTAATAATACTTAGTATGTTTTTGTCATGATATATGTTTATACACTGTTGCCCCCTCATTTATGCAATTTTGCAAGGGGGATGCTGCCGAAATTTTATATATAGATGTCAGAAGTGTTGTTTAGTAGCATTCCGGGGTGTTGGTGGACCCCGGGGTGTTACAAAAGCAATCCATAATATAGATGGAACTGAAGCTTGTGAGCAATACAAGTTCAGAAGGGAAAAAGCTGCTTCGGCTGACCAGCCGAAACCCATGCTCTTATGTGAGGATATAGCAGAGCAGAAGGTGCTATTGGGATCTCAATTGTCCGAAGAGCAGGAGAAAACCTTGATAAGGTTTCTGTTCAACAATAAAGATGTTTTTGCTTGGTCAGCTAATGATCTTTGCGGAGTTAACAGGGATGTTATTGAGCACTCGCTCAACGTAGATCCATCCTTCAGACCCAGGAAACAGAGGCTTCGGAAGATGTCTGATGACAAGGCCGAAGGGGCTCGGAATGAAGTGAAACGACTCCTCAGTGCCGGAGTCATTAGAGAGGTAAAATACCCAGAATGGTTGGCTAACACTGTTATGGTGAAGAAGGCCAATGGTAAATGGAGAATGTGCATCGATTTTACTGATCTCAATAAGGCCTGTCCGAAGGATGAGTTCCCATTGCCAAGGATAGATTCTCTAGTCGATGCAGCAGCTTCATCAGAACTCATGAGTTTGCTAGATTGCTATTCAGGCTATCATCAAATCTGGATGAAGAAGGAGGATGAACCAAAAACCAGCTTCATAACCCCTAGTGGGACATACTGTTACCTTCGGATGCCTGAAGGGCTTAAGAATGCTGGAGGAAGCTTCAGCAGAATGACAGCAAAGGTTCTCCATTCTCAGATAGGCAGGAATGTACTAACTTATGTTGATGATATCATTGTAAAGAGCACGAAGCAGGATAACCACATTGCTGATTTACAAGAAACCTTTGCTAATTTTAGACAGGCTGGTCTAAAGCTGAATCCAGAAAAATGTGTCTTCGGAGTAAAGAAGAGGAAATTTCTTGGGTGCTTAGTTTCAACAAAGGGAATTGAGGCCAACCCAAACAAAATCGAAGCTATACTTCGAATGGAGCCACCAAGTACAAAAAAGGGGGCTCAAAGATTGACAGGAAGGCTGGCATCTCTCAATAGATTCATATCCAGACCAGCAGAAAGAAACTTACCATTCTTCGAAGTGCTGAAGTCAGCTGAAGTCTTTCAATGGGGACCAATCCAACAGAAGGCCTTTGAAGAGCTGAAACAGTATTTGATAGATCTGACAACACTAACTCCACCTACGCCAGGGGCTCCTTTGTTATTATATGTGGCAGCTTCGCACTCAGCGGTAAGTGCAGCACTTGTTCAGGAGAAGCTTGAAGGCCAAGTTAAGAGGCAGGCCCCAATATATTTTGTATCCGAGGTTCTTAGTTTGTCAAAGAAAAATTATACAGAGTTGGAGAAGGTACTGTATGCTGTCTTGATG
Source organism: Zea mays (assembly GCF_902167145.1). Lineage (NCBI taxonomy): Eukaryota > Viridiplantae > Streptophyta > Magnoliopsida > Poales > Poaceae > Zea > Zea mays. Next base: position 30,104,281 of record NC_050096.1, read on the forward strand.
GCCTCCAGGAAGCTTCGGCACTATTTTCAAGCTTACAACATAATTGTTCCTTCTTCACAACCTCTGAAGGATATTATGAGGAACCGAGAAGCTACTGGAAGGATTGGAAAATGGGCTGCAGAGCTCAATGAATTTTGTATTGAATATGTTCATAGATCTTCGATTCAGTCCCAGGCGTTAGCAGACTTCATTGCTGACTGGACGCCAGGGGCTCAGGAGGAAGAAACAAATAAAGACGCCGAAGCATGGACAGTGTTTTGCGATGGGTCTTGGGGGACCTTCGGAGCAGGAGCGGCTGCTGTGTTGGTTTCACCTTCCAAAGTTAAAACTTGTTATGCGGCAAAACTTGATTTTAGTTGCACAAATAACATCGCCGAGTATGAAGCTCTGCTTTTGGGTCTTCGGAAATTAAAGGCAATGGGAATCAGAAGTGCCATCCTTAAAACTGATTCCCAAGTTATTTCTGGTCATATTGACAAAAGTTACAAAGCAAGAGACCCGAAGCTTGAAAAGTATCTAGATACAGTCCGAAGGATTGAGGCTTCCTTCGAAGGTTTCTCTGTCAAAAATATTCCTCGTGGAGAAAATGAATACGCTGATCTATTGGCTAAGTCAGCAGCCCAGGGGCTGCCTGTACCTTCGGAAGTATTTTTTGAAACAATAAAAGCACCTTCGGTCGAGCTTCTTGAAAGAGCAATCCTTAACATATCCCCTGTTTATAGTGAAGATTGGAGAACTGAAATCATCTCTTTTCTTCAGGGCAATTTTCTTTCAGACGACGAAGCTTATAACAGGAGAATAGAAGCAAGAGCTCGACCATATGTTATAATAGAAGGGGAGTTATACAAGCGCGGGGTCTGTTCCCCATTACTCAAGTGCTTATCCAGATCCGAAGGTATAGAGTTAATGAAGGACATACATGCAGGTCTGTGTGGATCTCACATTGGATCTAGGCCCTTGCTTGGGAAAGTTTTTCGCCAAGGATTTTATTGGCCAAAGGCAGCTTCGGATGCAGCGGACTTAGTTCAAAAGTGCGAAAGTTGTCAGAAATGTGCAAGAGATCAAAAACAACCTTCGTCTTTAACTCAATTAATACAACCCACTTGGCCATTGCAAAGATGGGGTCTGGATTTGCTAGGTCCATTACCACCAGCACAGGGGAACTTAAGATACGTGGTGGTGGCAGTGGAATATTTTTCCAAATGGATTGAGGCGAAGCCCTTAGCCACAATAACTTCATTTACTATTCAAAAGTTTTTCTGGCAAAACATTGTTTGTCGCTTCGGAGTGCCGAAGGCTATCACTGTGGACAATGGGACACAGTTTGATTCTGAGGCCTTCAAAGAATTTTGTAATCAAATCGGCACGAAGATCCATTTTGCATCAGTCCGACACCCAGAATCAAATGGACTTGTTGAAAGAGCCAATGGGATCATAATGACAGGAATAATGAAGTCAATCTTCAATCAGCCGAGGGGAAAGTGGCCAGACGAGTTAATCAAAGTGGTGTGGAGTCATAACACAACCATCTCAAGATCAACAGGCTTTACACCCTTTAAATTATTGTTTGGTGACGAAGCAATAACCCCAGAAGAGGCTAAAACAGGATCAATAAGGACAGTAGCTTCGGCAGAGGGCGAACACGAAGCTGATTGCTTCATAGAAAAAGATGCTATTGAAGGGATCAGACTCCAAGCTGTGGAAAACATCAATAAGTATCAAGCTGAAACAATAAAATGGCGAGATAGGAAGGTCAAGTTGAACAACATTGAACCAGGGCATTTGGTACTTCGAAGAGTAGCTAACCCTGAAACAGTAGGCAAATTACAGCTGAAGTGGGAAGGCCCCTTTTTGGTAGTATCTTCGTCAAGACCTGGTTCTTACAGGTTGAAGGATTTGGACGGCAATGACATTCGCAGATCGTGGAATGCGGATGAGCTTCGGAGATATTATGTTTAGTTTGATGTAATTTTTCATATTCTTTTTCGTGGCACCCTTTTCCTTTCCAAAGGGGGAGAAAGGTTTTTAATGGGGCCACAACATGTAATTTTTCTTTTCCTTATTTCAATTCTATAAGAGTGATATCCCCCAAAAATGTAAATGTAAAAGCTGAGAACGCACCCTCGAGTGCAAAGAGAAAGAAAAGAAAACAGGGAGAAGCTCAAAAGTCGTTCCTAAGGGAATGCAGAGCTTACAGCGAAAAATAAACGCTGATTCCGCCGAAAGTAAAAGGCGAAGAAGCTCCTAAGGGAGGCTTACAGCGAAAAATAAACGCTGATTCCGCTGAAAGTAAAAGGCGAAGAAGCTCCTAAGGGAGGCTTACAGCGAAAAGTCAACGCTGATATACCGAAAAGTAAACGGTGAAGCCGAAAAGTAAACGGCAAAAAGATTTTTATCATTTTTGAGGGGATGAAGGGCTGTGCTTATGTTTTTTTTGAACGTGTCTTAATATTCATTCGCACATAACATATCATCATGTCATTTGCATTCATAAACATTCATTTAGACATATATAGAATCATCATCATGCTACACAAAAAAGATAGGTGCTTCAGAAAAAAAAAGATTCGAAGGAAAAAAATTTCTATGCTTCGTTGTGTACGAAAAGAAGGGAAGGTGTTTTTCGCCTTCGGCTCAAAAGACAAGTTTTGTTCACAACAAAGCAGACTGGATGCGGTTAAAGGAGACAGAATATATTACAAGGTATGTACAAATTTACATAAGTTATTCCATATCTATATTACAAGAGTTTTTTCAAGAATTTTTTGCAGGTAAGCACAATACAAGCAATTTTAAGCTTCAGCTAAGGCTTTGTCTTCAGTTTTGTCAAACTTCAGCTTGTCAATCTTCAGCTTCGTCATCCTGTATATATCAAACAGCACAGTAAGAAAGATACAAATTTCAAAGGAGAAGGTAAAAGTAACAAACATAAGTTTTTTACCGGTTTAAGATGGCTTCGAGCTTCGTCGCCTACCATTTTCCGCCCGCCACTTACCCAGATCTGGGTCATGAATCTGTTCCCGATGCTTCTGGCTAAGCTTGGGATATCTAACAAATCTGAAGCTGACAAGCTGAAGTTTGGTCTGTTCACAATGTTTCCATGTGTGCAGCCAGCCTTCAAAAAAGCAGCAGCTGTGCCCCGAGAAGCTACAAGGGCGCAGAAGTCAGCGTGCCCACCAATAACTTCGTCAAGGGCATCAACTTCGCCTTCGATATGTTCTAATGTTCTTGGCAAGTTTTCAGCTGAAGGTGTAAATTTCGAAGAACTAGCTCCGACAGAGTGAAACACATCCTTCAGCCGCTGCACACATCGGATGCCGAAGCTTAAGCATTTCTCCTGAAGTTCTGTAAAGGATTTCTGCAAATTTGAGTATTTATCCACTTCAGTCTTCAGGCTCGCTTCAAAATATTTCTTTTCTTGCTCGAATTTTTCTGATTGACGAAACAATTCATTCTTTAATTTGTCATTTTTAGCTTGGACTTCAGCCAAAGAGCCCTCCATGGTCTGAATAATGAAATCCTTCTTTTCTAGTGCACCTTCGTGCTCTTTGACCATAATTTCAAGATCTTGAATTGCAAAGTCTTTCTTTTTCAGATTGGCTTCATGATTTTCAACTTTCTCAGCCAAATCTTGAATGACGGTTTTGTTTCTCTCGTCCTCCAGATCTTGTTGCATCTTCAGAACTTTGCTCAATAATATGCTCTGTCGAAATGATCTACGTCAGAACACGACCTAAAAAAGTTAAATAATAATAGCAATAAAATAATAAAAAATATTCGTTACCTTGAAGTTAGCATAAAGCAAACTTCCGGCGATGTGTTGTCGTTGGTAACGGCATAAGTCCGCTTCCAGCTTCGGCAAGCCAATGCTTTTGGAAAGGGTTCTAACAATTTTGGCTTCGGTGCGGTTCCGAAGGCATCTTAATTTCCCTTCGTTGACCCCACCAAAAAGCATAGCCCCTGATTTGTATCCGCAAGATATGGCATATTTTTTCAATTCCTCCTTTTCGGCGTCCGTTAATTCTTGTCCGAGCAAATCTTGAAAGTTAAAATCTTCTTCTTCTGAAATTTCATCAATTTGTTCTTTCCCCTTCTCAGTTGCCGTATTCACTGTAGCCACGGTAGCTTCCTCTTCAGCCATTTTCAGCAGTATGTTGTCAATAACTTCAAGAGTGGTTTCCAGGTTCGACTCTTCGGTGGCCCCGGCTTCGGCCCCGGTAGCTTCGGCTTCGCCGGATTCAGCTTCAGCAGTTTTCATTTCAGTAGCTTCGACTTCGGCAGTTTCAGCAAAAACAATTTTTGACACCGTTGCCGGTGGCGGCGTCTGGTGGATCACATCTGTTACTTGAATAATTCTCCGCTTTTTTGGCTTCGCAGGACTTTCTACTGCCGAAGCTGCCTTGTCCTTCTGAAAAAACTTCGTCAGTTCCAGTGCCAGCGGACTTAGCCTGAAAGGCAAAGGTTCAGTCATTACCTTCATAATTTCTTCTACTTCAATAGCAGAAGGAGAAGCAGGAGTCTCTTCTTCTTGGACCGGCGTTTCCGGCTCTGGGGATGCACTTTTTCTCTTTTTTGCCATAGGCACCTTCGGCTCAGGATTTAACTCTTCAGCGCTAATATTATCAGAATCTTTCTTTTTATTTTTTGCTGCCTTGACGACTTCTTCGTCAGTAGTGCTAGCAATCCTTTTTCGCTTCGGGCCCCCAGCATCTCCGCCCAGTCGACCGTAGTCAGCATATTCAAATCCTATGGCATCAAGTACTCTGTTTAGCCTTCGTTTCGGCCGAGTGCCGAAGGCCTCTGTCATTAGTTGGTCCTCTTTCTTAGAGTAATTCCCAAGAATTTCATTGCTCGTTATTTCAATTGTATCAAGCCATTCTTGGCAGGGTACTTTGAAGTATTTCTTGAACTTATAATGGTAGGGCAGTCGAACGAGTTCCCCCTTTTTCTTTTCCCCTTTAAGCTTCGGCATTGTCCACTCTTTCATAGTTGGAAAAACCCTGAAGGCCAGGAATTCTTGCACTAAATCTCTAGTGCCAATATGTTCTGCAATAATCTTGAATTCGCCCAGTGCAGCTCAGGTTGGACCTTCTACCTCCATTCTGCATCGGGGTCTTGTTTCTCCGAAGGTTAGTTCAAGAGGGCTCTGAACCAGCTTCTCTTTATCTTCGTCAACTTTGACATAAAACCACTCTGATTTCCAGCCTGCCGGCCATTTGCTTCGGTAGCTGATCACGGGAAACTTCGTGGTTTTCCGATAAGCAAAGTTATAGCAACCAAAATTTTCATGCAATGCGTCTTTTCTGGCTTTTGTTTGGTAATGCAGCTCATGAACTCGACAGAAGCTGTCGGCAAATGGCTCCACCGCCTGGCTTCGGAGAGCCCAGATATAGACGCTGAGCCTGACAATCGCGTTGGGAGTCAGTTGGTGAAAATAGATGCCAAATCTTTGCAGCACATCATAGATCATGAACCCAGCCTTTAGGAAGCTCTTGAAAATGACTATTTCATCCTTTTCTGGCTTCGGGGTAGTTTCTTCCCCCCCGAAGCGAAGTAGCTTCTTCTCATTTTCACTGAAATAACCCGACTTCACCATCTTGGAGAGGTCAGCCTTGGAGACAGTCGACTTTCCGAAGTCCAAGTGGCTGGGTTTGCTTGGCACGGCAATATGATAATCATCGTCGGGATCAGCTTCCTCAATATTTCCTTCTTCAGCTTCGGCAACAACTTCTTCTATCTCGGCAACAGTCTGCTCTGCCTCGGCAGTACGGATTGCTTCCGAGGTCACCAGCCCAGATTGTTGCATCGCTTCGGAGATAGGAACAGTCTCCGATCCTTCAGCTTCGCCTCCCTCACGCTCAACCCTAGCGGTAGAGCGCACTCTGGCCATTTAATTCTGAATTTTTTGGAACTAAAATCTTTTTCTTCCGAAACTTTTTCTTCTGACGGAGTAGGCTTTAAACTGGAGCTTCGTTTGATTGCGAGAGTTAAGCTTCGGCTATGGTTAAAAATTTTGGCAGCAAAACAATGCAATAGCAATGAATGCTGTGGTAACTTCACACCTACCCGTCTGTTTATATAGTGCTGCAGGTAAGAAGGTGAATCGTTAGGATTTTTACACCAGGCGAACAGTTGCTTGCACTCGCTGCGCGGTGGACCGCAGAGACCAAATAGTAACTCTGCAGGGTGGGACCACTACGCGCTCGGAAACTAAATCGTTTCTCGACAACGAGCTCAGGGAAGGTGTTTTTCGGACCTTCGGCTTCCCGAAGCCTAAGTGACTTTTTTCACGGATCAAGCTCGTTACGAAAAACGATCTAGCACCGCGAAGGGGCTACTGTTGGGACCATGCTTCGACGCCGAAGGTCCTGCAGGAAGAAACAGCTTCGGCTGAAGCTGTCCGCATGTGATGACCGAAGGTTCCTCTTCATGAAGCTTCAGAATTACAAACCGACTTAAAAGTAGAATGACCTTTTAGTCCATAAATGTTTGAGTCGTTGTTGTAAACTTTTATAAGGGGCATAATTGTAATTCCTCACAGGCTGTGTCCCGTGCCTATAAATAGTGAACAGTATTCCTTTACTGTTCACGCATTCCTGTAATTGCAATCGCATCATTCTGGAATCAATCTTTGCCAAGGCAGAGGTATAATTGTATCTAATACTTAAATACATTAAGTTGATATAATGTGAAAGTAATGTTGTTCATTCATAATTTATTTGTTTTTAATGCTTCGTATTTTATATTACTTTATATAATCTATTAAAGTTCGATTACGAAGATTTAACCTTCGTAATTGTGTCGTCTTAAACCTTCGTCCGAGGTGCATTAATCCTTAAAGGAATAATGCTTCATTGGACGAAGGGCATTAACATTTAACATCTTATGTTGCCTTGTTCTTAATTCATAGCATTTGAGAACGAGTCCCCAACAGTCTCAAAGACTTAGATTATATAGTAATCCCCCCTAAAATTGTGCATACAAGTTTTGAATACTTGTAGTATACATGCACATTGATTTTGAGATCAAGAGGATACTTCAAAATGGCACCAATTGAAGGATATAACTTTAGAAACAAGTGATAGTGTCTTTTATCTAGAAATTTTAATTAACCTATGTGTCATGCTTTATTAAACATTTTAAAGCATGTAGGTTTTTTTCAACAAGTATTAAATTAAAATCAAGCATTCCTACCATATGATATACCTGGCGTGCATGCTTATGCAATTGAAAGTAAATGCCACAAGTAGAACTAGGCGTGAGAGGTAAGCTAGATATAACAGATGAAATTAGATATTCATATCTAAAAATAAGAAATAGCAATAAAACTAGGTACCTTAGTCATGGGTGGAGAATTTGGTTCCAAATTTTTCACTAACCCACTTGGAAATAAACTTAATTCAACATGATGCATCTCATGATATACATTCATATTTGCCAAGTCTCTAAATTCCCCAAAGTCCTTCGAACTTCTCACTTCCCTCTCGAGACCCAAACTTTCTTGATGTTTTCGTGGTTGAGATAATCTCCTTTGTTACACAGATGTGTTTGTCCCCCTTTCCTTTGTTGGCTTGCTTGTTGGCCTTGATTACTATCACCTTTCCTTTCTTCTTCTTTTTGATTAAGTACAATGTAGAGGCCTTTTGTCCACCTTGTTGATGTAGGTGTTGGAGATTATGCTTGTTTCCTCCTTTTGCTTTTCCCTGATCTTTGTCTTACATTGGTAAGACTTATGACCTTCCTTATGACAGAGCCAGCAAACCATAGTTTCTCCCTCCATAGGCTTGTTCACTCCCGCAGTTGTAACACCCCTAGTGTTACCAGAACTAAAACCTGACATAACATCATATGCATTGGCATCTTTGTGTTGTAATACACCTAGGATGCATTCACTAGGATCCAGAAAACTCTAAGTGGGATGGCGTGATTAGTAGAAAACCTAGTTTTGAACAACTCCAATTTTCGTCCCCAAAAGTGGATCTTGTGATCTGGCAATATTTTGCTAAAAGTTAAAATACCGAAGTCATAGAGTTTTCCAAACCAAACAACTTTCATGTGTAGGGATTTCCATCTTTTATAGGAAAAAATGAGAAAAAAACTCAAAACTAAGTTTGATCTAGGGTTTGGAGATTTGGAAAATATTGTTAATTAGTTGTATTTGGACCTTTATAACTTTTGATTTATAGACAGTTTGAAAATGGTCACTGTAGCAAAGCTGTAGAGCTACACTTGGTGTACAAACTTGATTAAGTTACTTAGCCCTAAAACCATATGAAACTGGTTGTAAACTTTGCCCCAAAGTGGAATGTTTAATCCTAAAATTCTGACTTAGTGGCTTTTTTGAACTCCAGTTCCCGCAGTATGAAGCAACTTTGGAGGCCTGTTAGTGGCTAACCTATGCAGTTCTAGACTAGGGGTATTGTAACGAAGTGAATGATCCTAGGAAATGGATGAGTTCATCGAAACTTGGCACCCCGATTAAGTTATCCGGTTCACTTGCATATCCATCTGAGGCCTTGAGGGCAAGGAATGGTGTACGTGGGCCCGATAATTTGGTTGGGTTGTGACAGCTAGTATCGGAGCATGCACCTATTGTTGTAAATAGTAGAATAATCTTTTGAACTTTTGAACTTCTCTTCAAAAGAATTTGAGTCCAAATGATTTTGGAAAAAACTTAAACTTGGTTACATGCCTGGTAGTAAAAGTGCAAATAGTACTATGGTTAAGCTGAGGACTATTAGGTGTCTTAGCTTAAGATACTAACTACTAACCCACAAATGGGAAGGGTAATGCATACAAGTCTAATGTTATTTTGGGCCATTCAGTTTTGGATGGATCGACGACCAAGGTAAAGTGAGCTGTGAACGCATGATCGAACAAACGTCGATCTAGGGGAGTTCCAAAATGTGGAGCTTGACTATATACATATTTTCATATGTATATATGAAGGCTGTGATGGGAGTATTTATTTTTCTAGGATTATGTACCCCATGGATGTGTATGGGTACACCAACATGGGAAGACTGAAAAGTGTAATATACTTGTAACGACGCACCTACGCTCAAGTAAGAAGGTGAGTTACCACAATGAGTTGCCATGTAGTTAGAGTGCGGCAGTGGCGCCTATGCGTGGCTCAGCGCTTAATGAGGAGCTAGCCTCCATATAGAGATATATGGAATATAAATTGTGATCAAGCGTGTGAATTGCATCATAGGGAAATGGGCTGTAATGTAATCTTCTACAGGTACACTGACTAAATCCTAGGAAATTGCGACTAGTCAACTTCGGAATGAGTAGGATTGCCACTGCCATAAAGTGTGATTGCCCTATTGAAAAATAAATGTGCCCTTGGGCCATTTCTATAAATGTTTTGGTGATTAGATGTCCAACACATATTGTTTTAGTTCATATGTGCTAAGTGTTTGAGAAATGCAAATCAAGAATAAAGGTATGTTTCTAGCCCTAGTAAATTGTTTTTGGATACTAACATATCTCTCTAAGTGCTAGGAACATAGCCAAGAAAACAGAAAATGAATTGGAGAAGTTTTGGCTGAGTTCAGCCAAACCAGCACCAGCCTGTGGTGCACCGGACTGTCCAGTGGTGCACAGGACAGTGTTCGGTGCCCAGGCTGGCCCGGCGATGAACTCGTCGCTCTCGAGAAAAAGCGAGGCGCCACGGCTAAAAATCACCGGACTGTCCGGTGTGCACCGGACTGTCTGGTGAGTCAACGGCGCCCGCGTCTAACGGTCGACAGCGCAATCAGCGGGCGACGCGTGGGCCGCGCCAACGGTCGGTTGGTCACATCGGACTGTCCAGTGTGCACTGGACAGTGTCCGATGCACCAATGGAACCGAAGGTCCAAAGGTCGGTTGCGCCCGATAAGGAAGGAGATCGGGCACCAGACAACTACTATTCATGTCCGGTGGTGCACCGGACAGTCCGGTGCGCCACCCGACAGAAGGCAAGAATTGCCTTCCAATTGGATCTTCAACGGCTCCTAGCTACCTTGGGGCTATAAAAGGGACCCCTAGGCGCATGGAGCACTACACCAAGCATTCACTAAACATCCTAAGACGCCTAGACTCCGCAATCACGCAATCGGTTCATCGGGTTAGAGATTTGAGCATCGTTTGAGTTGTAAACTCCCTGCGCCGTTTTTTTGTGCTCACGTCTTGGCTTGTGTGCATGTGTTTGCTGCGAATTGAGTCTTGCGTGTGTTGCTTTCCCTCCCTTACTCTTGTGCTTCTCTTGTGATCAACATTGTGAGGGCGAGAGGCTCCAACTTGTGGAGATTCCTCGCAAACGGGAAAAGAACTCTAAAGAAAAAGATTGTGGTATTCAAGTTGACCATTGGATCACTTGAAAGGGGTTGAGTGCAACCCTCGTCCATTAGGACGCCACAACGTGGAAGTAGGCAAGTGTTACTTGGTCGAACCACGGGATAAATCATTGTGTCTCTTGTGTTGCTTTTCTCTGTGATTGATTTCTTCTCAAGAGCTCGCTCTATAGCAGCTTGGTTTAATCTAACTAACATTTTATAAACCAAGTTTGTGCTATTAGTGTTGAATTTTGAAGGATCACCTATTCGCCCCCCTCTAGGTGCTCTCAATTGTTATCGGAGCCGTACTCTTCATCTAAGGGACTAACCGCCTGAAGAGATGGATCCTAAAGGCAAGGGGATGGTGATCAACGACAAGGAGGAGTCTCTCAATGAGCCTAGAGAGGACAAGCCCACTGACTCAGGCTCGAGTCACAAGAAGAGGGACGGAAAGAAGAAGAGGCGCATCAAGAAGATTATCTACTATGACAGTGACGCCTCCTTTTCTTCACCAAGGGATGATGACGACGATGACTCTTCGTCCAAAAAGAAAATAGTTAATCAAAACTACTCCTTTGATTATTCCCATATTCCGTACAATTCAAATGCTCATTTACTTTCTATTCCACTTGGAAAACATCCACACTTCGATGGAGAGGATTACTCATTTTAAGCCATAAAATGTGTAATCACCTATTTTCCCTCCATTCTAGCATTTGGGAAATTGTAGAAAGTGGAATGCATTTTGACAGTACTGATAACCCTGTGTTTATCAATGAACAAATTCATAAGAATGCCCAAGCCACTACTATTTTGCTAGCATCTCTATGCAGGGATGAATATAACAAGGTCAGCGGCTTGGGCAACGCTAAACAAATCTGGGACACCCTCAAGATTTCTCACGAGGGGAATGATGCCACCATGATAACCAAAATGGAACTGGTGGAAGGCGAGCTGGGGAGATTCGCGATGATAAGGGAAGAAGAGCTAACACAGACATATAACAGGCTAAAGACCCTTGTCAACAAAATCCAAAGCTATGGGAGTACAAGATGAACGGATCATGACGTCGTCCGACTCATGCCCAGGTCATTTACGGTTATTGACCCCCATCTTGTAAATCTTATTAGTGAAAACCCCAGGTACACCAAGATGACGCCCGAGGAAATCCTCAGAAAATTTGTAAGCAGGCGCATGATGGTAAAGGAGTCAAGATATGTGGATGACGCCTTGAACGGTCCACTTCCCGTCTACGAGCCGCAGCCCGTTGCTCTCAAAGCAACTAGCAGCATGGAGGCGATACCTAGCAAGGTAGCACAAGTGGAGGTTGTCGGGCTCAACGAGGATGAGATGGCGCTCATCATCAAGCGCTTCAAGACCGCACTAAAAGGTAGCAAGGAGTACCCCCAACAAGAAAAAGTCAAGGGGAAAATGCTCCTGCTTCAAATGCGGTAAGACTGGTCATTTTATAGCTAAATGCCCCGATAATGATAGTGACCAGGCACAAGAAAAGCATGGGAAGAGGGAAAATAAAAAGAACTATAGGAAGGCCAAGGGCGAGGCGCACATCGGGAAGGAATGGGACTCCGACTGTTCCTCATCTGACTCCGAAGATGAAGGACTAGCTGCCTCGACCTTCAACAAGTCTTCACTCTTCCCCAACGAACGACACACGTGCCTTATGGCAAAGGAGAAGAAGGTATGTATTCGAGATACTCCTAAGTATTCTTCTTCTAGCGATGAGGAATCTTCCGATGATGAGATAGATTATAGTGATTTATTTAAAGGACTAGATAGATCTAAGGTAGATAATGTAAATGAACTAATTGATTCTCTTAATGAAAAAGATAGACTTTTAGAAAAGCAAGAAGATATACTCTATGAGGAACATAATGAGTTTGTTAGTGTTCAAAAATCTCTTGCTATAGAAATTAAGAAGAATGAACTGCTGTCTTTCGAATTGTCTACCTGTCATGAATCTATTTCTAGCTTAAAGAATTTAAATGATGATTTGAATGCTAAGCTATAGAAAGTAAATGAAACTAATTCATGTGTAGAGCATGTTATTATTTGCAAAAGATGTAAACAACTTGATGTTGATGCTTGTAATGAACATGCCACTACTATTGCTAAGTTAAACAATGATATTGCAAGTCTTAATGCTCAACTTAAGACTTGCATGGATAATTATGAGAAACTTAAATTTGCTAGGGATGTCTACACTATTGGTAGACACCCCTCAATTAAGGATGGACTTGGTTTTCGAAAGGAAACCAAGAACTTAACAAGCCAAAGGACTTCCGGACTCAACAAGGAGAAAGGGAAGGCTCCTAAGGCCAGTAGTTCTTCACATGATCAAAAGAACCATGCTTATCTTTATGCCCATGTCAAGCAAGTTTCTCATCATGATAAATGGTACAATCATGCTGCCTTACCTACTTATCATGATTCACATGCTATGCTTGCTTCTAGTTCCACATATGTTTATGATAAGAGTAGGCCTAGGCGCAATCACACTATTTCTCGTGCGCCTAGGAAAGTTTACACTGGTTCAACTACTATGTATCAAACATGTAATGCTTCTTTTGTATTGTTATGCAAAAATGCCAAAGTAGTTGCTAGAAAATAGGGATCTAAATGCAAGGGAGACAAACCTTGCATTTGGGTTCCAAAAGTTGTTGTAACTAACCTTGTAGGACCCAACAAGAGTTGGGTACCTAAAATCCAAGCTTAATTGCCTTGCAGGTTTATGCATCTGGGGGCTCAAGCTAGATTATCGATAGCGGATGCACAAACCACATGACGGGGGAGAAGAAAATGTTCACCTCCTACGTCAAGAACTGGGATTCCCAAGACACCATCATTTTTGGAGATGGGAATCAAGGCAAGGTTAAAGGATTGGGCAAGATAGCCATCACGACCGAGAACTCAATATCAAATGTGTTTTTAGTAGAGTCTCTTGGGTATAATTTATTGTCTGCAATTGTGTCATATGGGCTACAATTGTTTATTTACAAATATTGATGTATCTGTCTTTAGAATGAGTGATGGTTCATTAGCTTTTAAGGGTGTATTAGACGGCAAGCTCTACTTAGTTGATTTCTCAAAGGAGAATGCTGATCTAGATACATGCTTAATCGCTACGACTAATATGGGCTGGCTTTCGCATCACCGTCTAGCACATGTTGGGATGAAGAACCTCCATAAACTTCTAAAGGGAGATCATGTGTTAGGACTAACCGATGTCTATTTTGAGAAAGACAGACCTTGTGCAGCATGCCAGGCAGGAAAGCAGGTGGGAAGCACTCATCACAGCAAGAATGTGATGACGACATCTAGACCACTGGAGCTTCTACGCATGGATCTCTTCGTCCCTGTTGCCTATCTCAGCATCGGGGGAAGTAAGTATGGTCTTGTTATAGTTGATGATTTTTCCTGCTTCATGTGGGTATTCTTTTTGCAGGACAAATTCGAAACCGAAGGAACCCTAAAGCGCTTCTTAAGGAGAGCTCAAAAGAACTAAAGGTAAAGAAAATAAGAAGCGACAATGGGTCCAAATTCAAGAATCTACAAGTTGAAGAATATATTGAGGAGGAAGGCATCAAGCACGAGTTCTCCGCTCCCTACACACCACAACAAAATGGTGTGGTAGAAAGGAAGAACAGGACGCTAATCAACATGGCGAGAACGATGCTTGGAGAGTACAAGACGCCTGCGTGGTTTTGGTCGGAACCTGTGAACACAACTTGCCATGCCATAAACTGGCTCTATCTGCACCGTCTCCTTAAGAAGACCTCCTACGAACTCCTAACTGGTAACAGACCCAATGTTTCTTATTTCCGTGTATTTGGGAGCAAATGCTACATTCTGGTGAGGAAAGGTAGACATTCAAAATTTGCTCCCAAAGCAGTAGAAGGGTTTTTACTAGGATATGACTCAAATACAAAGGCGTATAGGGTCTTCAACAAATCATCAGTATTAGTTGAAGTCTCTAGCGACGTTGTATTTGATGAGACTAATGGCTCTCCAAGAGAGCAAGTTGATCTTGATGATTTAGATGAAGATGAGGTTCCAACGGCCGCAATGCGAACTATGGTGATAGGTGATGTGCGACCATAGGAACTACAGGAACAAGATCAACCCTCTTCCTCTACGATGGTGCATCCCCCAACTCAAGACGATGAACAAGTACCTCAAGAAGAAGGGCAGGATCAAGAGGGAGCACATGAAGAACAGGTTATGGAGGAAGAAGCGCCATGGGCCCCTCCACCTCAAGTCCGGGCAACGATCCAAAGAAATCACCCAGTGGATCAGATTCTAGGTGACATCAGCAAGCTAGTAACAACTCGCTCACGATTAGCTAATTTTTGTGAGCATTACTCGTTTGTCTCTTCTATTGAGCCTTTCAGGGTAGAAGAAGCCTTGCAGGATCCGGACTGGGTGTTGGCCATGCAGGAAGAGCTCAACAACTTTAAAAGAAATGAAGTCTGGAGCCTGGTGCCACGTCCAACGCAAAATGTTGTGGGAACCAAGTGGGTGTTCCACAACAAGCAAGACGAACATAGAGTGGTTGTGGCGGAACCGCCCAAATTATTCCATCTTAAGTGCCTAAGTCCCACCTTAAAGGCTAGACCACACTTAAATAGGAATAAAACGTCAGTCCCTCGGATCTAGTACGACGAGGCCACTAACAGGATCAAGTACCACATACTCACTCGAAGGTGAGGCACAGAGCAAATACAATAAATCATAAAACAATACATTAAGGAGTACTTAATTTATTACAACATCATCGGAGTTTATCTAAAGTAGTGATCATTGTTCGGATTGCAGCGGAATATAACTAGCGGTAAATAAACGGAGAGATGGGGATAGGGCTGGAAACGAGCCGAGCCGAGCCGGGCTCGGCTCGGCTTTGTCTGGCTCGTCGTGACAGCGAGCCGGGCTCGGCTCGGCTCGACCTTTTAGCGAGCTCGGCAACAAGGCTCGGCTCGGCTCGTTACAGGCTCGCGAGCCAGCTCGAGCTGGCTCGCGAGCCAACCTATCTGCCCAGTCCTGCTGTCTGCTGCTGCTGGTAAGTCCTGCTACCTGAGCGGGCGTAAGGCCTGCTCGGCTGCTCCTAAGCCTTACTTCAAATAAAATTTGAAAGTTCATGAGTCATGACTATAATCTGAAATTTACACAGTTCATGACTATAATCTGAAATTTACACAGCCATAGACCATAATATAATACCAAAAGTGTAGCTCATAATTACAAAAAAAATCCAACTGGTGTATGCTCCTTGCTGGCTTCTATCGACAGCAGTCCAAAACACTCCAGGAATCCAATACACAGCCATTACTGCTTGCTCCTTGCTGGCTTGCTGCAAACTTCTATCAACCCAAAACACTAAGCAGCTTACCGCTTCCCTTATCCTCTGGCTTTGGGCTGAGCTGACGGCTACCCGCCGATGAAGACGTTCCGGCGTTGTAGTGACAGCAGACCGCAGACAGGGGTGAACAGCAGACCGCAGATAGGGGTGACCGGGGTGAGGGGGCTTCGCTTCGCTCCTCGCCTCCTCGGGATGGCGCCTCGGCGGACGGCAGCAACACTGTGTGCGGCGGCGGCTTGCCTGGACACCTGGTGGTGGTGGCTGGTACCCTGACCTAGTGACCTTGAGTCCTCGACGGCACTTCACTGCTGCGGGCATGCGGCTGCAATTCGTTCTGTTGCTGACTTGCTGTTGACGTTGGGGTTGGGCCATAGCCCACAAGCGCACGCTGGGCCGCTGGCTGCTACTCTGGCTGGGCCGGCTCGCGAGCGGCTCGCGAGCTCGCGCGAGCTGGCTCGGCTCGGCTCGGAGAATTTTCGAGCTCACAAAATCGGCTCGGCTCGGCTCGTTACGAGCTCGCGAGCCTCATCGAGCCAAGCCGAGCTTCACCGAGCCCGAGCCATTTTTCCAGCCCTAGATGGGGAAGCCTGGCCCATCACTCCTCATGCTCCTCCTCTACCGAGGTAGGGTCCCACTCGACTGTCCAACCCGGTGGCAAGATGGACAGCCAAGTCACTCCAGCAACCATGTCCTCCAGAGAACCTGTAAAATTATGCCACAAGCAAGGCTGAGTATACTAATAGGGTGAGTGGACAGCTCCAAGGGGTGAAAGCCACAAAAGGTCGTCAGCCCATGGAGAGCAATGGCCTCGATGGTGTCCTTAGCCTGGTATCCGAAAGACTCGGAGTCCAACAAACGCCAGCCTGGCTGCAGGGGATGAGGCTCCAAGGTCATCCTTACCCTACAGCGGGGTACCCTGTGCTCCTCGAACAGCTGCACCACGTACTGGGGAGGCGTCGTATAATCGGCTCCCTGCAGCTGTGGGGGACAGATATCCCTCGGGTCCACTGGAAGGATAAAAGACCTCACGATAGGACCAAGGGCCCAATAAATCGTAAGGTCATCCCTTCATGGGCCTGGGGAAGAACGACCAGTGAAGCAAGATCGACATAAGGCCGGATCGGTGCGAGCCCGGATGACCCAACGACATTGAGCAAGCAACCACAACAGAGACCCAACTTTCCCGCGCTGGAGCCCCGTACAACGGAACCAGGTGAGGATGAGTCGGCAGAACTATAGGAAGATAGGCTCAATCAGTTCACTATCTCTTAGGTGTGCATTGTTATCACCTCCGCATGTATTGCCTCACGGTCGAATATATAAGGCCTAGGGGGCACCCCTTCAGAACGATCGATCTCACTACTCAACCATCCACCCCAACTCTCTACGTTCTAGCTTTAGAGAGCCCCCTTGTAATCCACCACGTAAAGCATTCCCACCAGGACGTAGGGTGTTACGCATCTCAAGGCGGCCCGAACCTGTAAACACTGTATACTGTACCCCGTGCGTCCGACACGAACCATTCAGCTACAGTCGGCGACACCGTCCTAGTCCTAAAAACACCTTGAGGGGCAACCCCGGGTGTGCGGTCGGACCCAAAACACCGACAGCTCGCGCACCAGGTAGTGGGTGTGTCGCCGATCTAAGCTAGCTTAATGGCCGTCACCTTCCACCGCAAGATCACCCTCCGCCCCGAATCTGTGTTCTGCTTTGGAACTATCTCATCCGTAGCAGATGAAGAAGGAACTCTACATCGCATCGCAGATCTGCCAAGGAAGAAATCTCTTCCAACAAACTCCGAGAATATCGGAGTAAGAAAAGAAAAAGTGCAACCTCCAGCGCTCCGAAAAAAGATCGCCTTCAGCAAGCCAGGGGCCGAGGGCCCGCTGACCCGGAGAACTCCACTGCCTACTTCCCTGACGAAAGAATGGACACAAATCGCAAGGAAGAAAGAAACAAACAAAACGGGGAGGAAGCAAGCTGTTCTTTCCGTGCCTCCGTCCTCAAAGGAGAGCGGAAAGAAGATCGCCACGACAGCCGCACCATTCTACCCCGACGTTCTTTTCATCGGGAGAGTGGAGTCGCCCCCGTTTCCGACGATGAGCCGACCGCACCCGGAGAAGAACCACCTCAGCGGGAATCCCGTCAACTGAGGAACCGACGCCGAAATATCCGGCGACATAACGAGGCCGGAGAGCGGGATCCAGAGCAGCCCGTCTTGCAAGACGAGGTCTCAGAGATAGGAGAAACTCCGGAGGAACGCGTCTTCAGAGAACGAAGGAACTCCCGACGGCGTGATCGCCGACGAGCTCAGGAACAAGCCGAGCAGGAGGCAACGCAACGTCGGGAAAATCCACTCTTCGGGCGCAACCTGAATCTCGACTTCGCCTGAGCCATGAACACGCCGAGTGAAGTCGGAGGGGTACTAGCTCGGATAGCTGATGGACTCCCTCGGACTCCCGACGCCGAGGGCTATCGACGACTGTTCACCCAGGCAGCCAACCATCTTCTACCTCTCGCTCACCCGCCGAACGACCTACGACACGCCATCAACAGCCGCCGGGACGCGCGAAGCTCCATCAATGCTTTGCGTGAACGACGACATCAGAACGAGATCCGCCGCCGGGAGGAGTACGACAGGGATCATGGCATCCCAGCTCGGAGTCAGGCCACCAGAACTGAGTCGGCAACGGCCTCGACTGGCGGTACTACCCGGGGACGGTCGAGGAACCACAACAACTACTCCCCTCCCCGGGACAGACATCATCCCAAACGACAAGAAGACACGTGTGGAGTGTCTGCCCTTACTCCACGCCTTAGGGCCATTCAATGGCCCCCTAACTTCAAGGTATCCAATGTCGACAAATATGAACCTAAGCAGGATCCAGGAGGCTGGCTGGCCGTCTACACCACCGCTGCTCGAGTTGCCGGGGCGTCCAAGGACGTGATGACCGCATACTTACCCATTGTCCTCGGGCAAGGCGCGCTACAATGGCTGCGACATCTACCCCGACACTGCATCGACGACTGGAGCGACTTCAGTCGATGCTTCACCGCCAACTTTCAGTCCCTCTCCGACAAACCAGCGCAACCGTGGGACCTCAAATCCATCAAGCGCCAGGGGGACGAAACTCTCCGGTCGTACCTCAAAAGGTTCCAGACCATGAGAAATCGTATCCCCGAGGTCACGAAGGCGACCGTGATCGAGGACTTCTACAGAGGATCCAATGACTCGGCCTTCGTTCGAGCCATATTGCAGAAGGCGCCGACTACCTCCGAGCAGCTATTCCGGGAAGCCGACCTCTACATCACCGTCGACGAGCGAGCTCAGGACCTCATCGGGGGAGCGAAGCCTGCGTCGGCAGCGCCACGACGCGACACGAACCAGCAACCCAACAAACGCTGGGAGAAGAGGCCTCGCGAAGAAGTGCATGCCGCCGGACCACCTGCCTCCCGCGCCCGAGGAGGACCTCGCGGAGGTGAACGCACACTGGACGACATCCTCGACGCCCAGTGCCCGTACCACAAGGACATGCGCCACACCCTTCGGAACTGCAGAGACTTCAAGCACTCCGTCGGACATGGCCGGCCCTTCCAACCTCTACCTCCTCCTCCACCGCGGGGAGAACCAGGAGAACCGCGACAACCCCAGCAGGAGGAGGGAGGAGGTGGAGCCTTCCCACGCGTTGACAGGGAGGTCAACGTCATCTTCAGCGGACACGGATCGCAGGAGAACAGAAGACAACAAAAGCTCAACGATCGCCAGATATTGGTGGCAACTACCGGTCCTCCCACTCCATACCGATGGTCGGAGCACCCGATCACCTTCACTTGGGCAGATCAATGGCTCAACTTCGACCACCCAGGCAAATATCCGCTCCTCGTCGATCCGGTGATCCGAGAGAGCAGGGTGAAGAAGGTATTAGTGGACAAGGGGAGCAGCATCAACGTCACCTTCCCCCGGACACTCCAAGGCTTGGGAGTCCACCTCAAAGAGCTCCACGAGTCAGACACTCCTTTCTTTGGCATCGTGCCGACTGAAGGGGAATACCCGCTGGGCCACATCTACATGCCCGTCACCTTCGGAACTCCAGAGAACTACAGAACCGAGTTCCTGAGGTTCGAGGTGGCGAACTTCGACTGCGGGTACAACGCCATCATCGGAAGGCCGGGATTGGCAAAATTCATGGCCATTCCACATTACACGTACATGATATTGAAGATGCCAGGACCGCAAGGAATCATAACTGTTCGCGTTGACTTCCAAGGCGCCGCAGAGTGTTTCCGTGTGGCCATCCAGGCGGCCCTCACCACCAAACCATCGGCAACTTCTTCAACGCAGGCAAACTCTAAGCCTGAGGAAGACCTTGCAGCACCTGCAAATGTAGCTCAAGCCGTGACCTCTATGCGGCCGACCGAAGAAACCAAAAGGATGAACCTTGGGTTCGCTGATGAGCGCAAGACTGCCATCATCAGCTCTAGCCTGGACGATAAATAGGAAGGCGCGCTCGTCTAGTTTCTGCAAGATAATCGAGACGTATTCGCATGGCAACCCGCGGATATGCCGGGAGTCCCAAGAGAACTGGCCGAGCACAAACTAAAGGTCCATCCCCAGGCGAGGCCGATTCGGCAAAAACTACGTCGCTTCACGCCCGACAAGAGAGAGGCCATTCGCGCTGAGCTGGCCCGCTTAGTCGCGGCTGGGTTTATTAGAGAGGTGTTACATCCCGAGTGGTTAGCCAACCCTGTTCTTGTACTCAAAAAGAATAAAGTGGATTGGCGCATGTGCGTCGACTATACGGATCTCAACAAACACTGTCCAAAGGATCCCTTCGGGCTTCCTAGGATAGATCAGGTGGTAGATTCCACCGCTGGATGTTCTGTGCTGTCTTTCCTGGATTGCTACTCCGGATATCATCATATTAGCTTGGCAAAGGAAGACGAGGAAAAAACAGCGTTCATCACTCCGTTCGGTGCTTTCTGCTATACCTCCATGTCGTTCGACCTCAAAAACGCTGGAGCGACTTACCAGAGAGCTATTCAAACATGCTTAGCCGATCACTGGGGCAAGCGTGTGGAAGCCTATGTAGATGATGTGGTAATCAAAACGGAGAACTCGAAAAATTTCATCGAAGATTTACAACTGGTTTTCAACAGTCTACGACGATATCGATGGAAGCTTAATCCCGAAAAATTTGTCTTTGGGGTACCGGCAGGAAAGCTACTCGGATTTATTGTCAGCCACCGGGGAATTGAAGCTAATCCAGATAAGATTGAAGCTATCATGAAAATGGAGGCACCACGATCACAAAAGAAAGTTCAGAGACTTACCGGATGTATGGCAGCCCTGAGCAGATTCATATCTAGGCTGGGAGAAAAAGGCTTACCATTTTACAAGCTACTCAAGAAAGTGGATAAGTTTCAGTGGACTTCAGAAGCACAGGAAGCCCTAGATGCACTGAAAAAATTCTTGACAACACCACCAGTGCTGAAGCCGCCACGGCGAGCCACGTCAACTCAACCAGCTGAAGATTTGCTGCTATATATCTCTTGCACGACTCACGTGGTAAGCACTGTGTTGGTAGTCGAGCGAGCAGAAGAAGGACATGCCTACCCAGTGCAACATCCTATTTATTTCATCAGTGAAGTTCTGGGACCCTCAAAGAAAAAGTATCCTCAAGTTCAGAAGCTATTATATGCAGTACTTCTAACTGCCCCCAAGCTGCGTCACTACTTTGACGACCACAAAGTCATAGTAGTCACTGGTTTTCTGATAGGGGATATTCTTCACAACAAGGAAGCCATTGGCCGAATAGCCAAGTGGGCCTGCGAACTGGGATCTCATGACATCGAATTTCGACCTCGCATTGCCATCAAAACTCAAGCATTGGTTGACTTCGTATCAGAATGGACTGAACAACAAGTACCAGATAACCCAGAAACTGCAGAAGTATGGCGAATGTATTTTGATGGCTCGTTGAAACTACAGGGAGCAGGCGCGAGAATTCTCTTTACTGCACCTGGAGGCGAGCACCTCAAATATGCCATCCGGTTGCTATTTCCAGCCTCCAACAACGCAGCCGAATATGAAGCTCTGATTCATGGGCTGAACATTGCTATATCACTAGGCATCAAGAGACTGATGGTATACAGAGATTCTTTGGTAGTCATAAGCCAGATAAACAAAGAATGGGACTGTTCGAGCGATTCAATGGGAAAGTACTGCGCCGCCATCCGGAAACTAGAAGATAAATTTGAAGGTCTGGAATTTCACCATGTAGAGAGAGATCAAAACACGGTAGCTGATGTATTGTCCAAGCTAGGATCCAGTCGAACTCAGGTCCCACCTGGAGTCTTCGTACAAGAAATACCACGTCCAAGCATCTCAACGGACCAAGCAGAAGAATGTAATATCGTGAACCAACCAGAGTCAGATTCTGATGACTGGAGAAGGTCGATCATCAGATATATAAAGAATGAAGAGGAACTAGATGACAAAAATGCAGCCGAGCGCATCGCTAGACAGTCAGCTCACTACACACTCATTGGGGAGACACTATACAGAAGGGGTGCATCGGGCGTCCTCATGAAATGCATTCTCTCATCTACTGGGAAGTGACTTCTAGATGAGGTCCATGCTGGGCAATGTGGGATACACGCAGCATCCAAGACACTAGTCGGGAAGGTCTTCAGGTCGGGATTCTATTGGCTGACGGCGAAAAGTGATGCAGCCGAGTTAGTTCAGAGGTGCGAAGCTTGCCAGTACTTGTCAAAGCAACAACATCTACCAGCACAGCAGCTGCAGACCATACCAGTAACTTGGCCGTTCGCATGCTGGGGACTGGATATGATTGGACCTTTCAAGAAAGCTCAAGGAGGATACACTCATATACTGGAAGCAATCGACAAATTCACTAAATGGATAGAGTTCAAACCCATTGCTTCTTTAACCTCAGCTAAGGCCGTGGAATTCATACAAGACATAATATTCAGATTTGGAATACCGAACAGTATCATAACTGACCTGGGATCCAACTTCACAAGTTCAGAGTTCTTCGATTTCTACGAGCAAAAGAACATTCAGATGAAGTACGCTTCGGTGTCACACCCAAGAGCCAACGGGCAGGTTGAACGAGCTAACGGGATGATATTAGAGGCACTCAGGAAAAAGGTCTTCGATAAAAATGAAAAGTTCGCAGGAAAATGGATAAGGGAGTTGCCCTACATCGTTTGGAGCCTAAGAACTCAACCTAGTCGAGCTCTGCACGGAAATACTCCTTTCTTCATGGTCTATGGGTCGGAAGCAGTATTACCCGCTGATCTCAAGTTTGGGGCGCCAAGGTTGGTCTTCGAAAGCATAGCAGAAGCCGAAGCTACTAGGCTGGAGGATATTGATGTACTTGAAGAAGAACGGCTAAACACAGTAATTCAATCAGCGCGATACTAGCAAACTCTGAGACGCTATCACGACAAGGTCGTGCGACGACGATCCTTTGCAGTGGGAGATCTCGTCCTCCGCCGAATTCTAACGGGGGAGGGATGGCACAAGTTGTCACCCCTATGGGAAGGACCATTCATAGTAGCAGAAGTCTCTCGGTCGGGATCATATCGTCTCTGTTGGGTCTATGCTTCGTCGCCGAAGGTCTTATAGAAAGAAGTAATCCTCGGCTGAAGCTGTTAGCATAAGATAGCCGAAGGGTCCTCTTCGTGAAGCTTCGTCATTACAAACCGACTTAAACATAGAATGACCTTTTAGTCCATAAAGGTCTGAGTCAATGTTGTAAGCTTTTGTAAGGGGCATACTTGTAATTCTTCACAGGCTGCGTCCTGTGTCTATAAATAGTGAACAATATTCCATTACTGTTCATGCATTCTGATAATTGCAATCGCATCTCTCGGAATTCAACCTTTGTCAAGGCATAGGTATTATTGTATTTGATGATTCAATATAGTAAATAAATATAATATAATTAGTCCATGATTTATTTACTCACATTATACCTTTTTGTATTATCTTATAAATGCCTATTGAAATTTTATTACGAAGGTTCAACTTCGTAATTATACTCTTATCAACCTTCGTCCAAGATCCATTATCCCGAAGGGAATAATGTTTTAAGGACGAAGGGCGTTATTATTTAACATTTTATGTTGCCTTGCTCTTGATTCATAGCATTTGAGAGCAAGTCTCCAACATTGGCGCCCACCTCCGGTGAACTCACTTCCACTTTTTGAGCTGATGGCTTCGTTCAACGACCAAGCTGGAGCTGCTTCGGACCCGAAGCTGGTGCTCCCGATCACGGGTGGCTCGTCCTCAGAGCCAGCTAACAAGAAACAAAAGAAGGAAGCACAGAGAAGGGTACAGCATGTTGGGGTGCAAGGACCCTTCATCAAGTCAAGATGGTCTCACATTCCTATTACCTTCTCCCAAGAGGACCTTCAGCTCAAAGATTACCCACACAACGATGCCATGGTTATTTCTTGTGTTATCAAAGGATTTCTGGTCCACAATGTCTTGGTTGACACAGGCAGTGCAGCTGATATCATATTTGCTAAGGCCTTCAGACAAATGCAAGAGCCAGAGGATAAGATTCATGATGCTACACATCCTCTCTGTGGCTTCGGAGGAAGACAGATTGTAGCACTGGGCAAGATCACCATGTCAGTAACCTTCGGGTTCATCAACAACACTAGAACTGAGCAAGTTGTGTTTGATATTGTTGACATGGAATACCCTTACAATGCAATTATTGGTCGTGGTACCCTCAATGCCTTCGAAGCAATCCTTCATCCTGCCTATCTCTGCATGAAGATACCTTCGGATCAGGGACCCATTGCTATCCATGGAAGTCAGGAAGCTGCAAGAAGGGCTGAAGGCAATTGGACTGACTCAAAAGCAATCCATAACATAGATGGAGCTGAAGCTTGTGAACAGTACAAATTCAGAAGGGAGAAAGCAGCTTCAGCAGATCAGCCGAAGCCTATGCTCTTATGTGAGGACATAGCAGAGCAGAAGGTGCTGTTAGGTTCTCAATTATCCGAAGAGCAGGAGAAAACCCTGATAAGGTTTTTGTTCAATAACAAAGATGTTTTTGCATGGTCAGCCAATGATCTCTGCGGAGTTAATAGAGATGTTATTGAGCACTCGCTCAATGTCGATCCATCCTTCAGACCCAGAAAGCAAAGGCTTCGGAAAATGTCAGATGATAAGGCCGAAGGTGCTCGCAACAAAGTCAAAAGACTCCTCAGTGCAGGAGTTATCAGAGAAGTGAAGTACCCAGAATGGCTAGCTAACACTGTTATGGTAAAAAAGGCCAATGGCATGTGGCGAATGTGCATCGATTTTACAGATCTTAACAAGGCTTGTCCGAAAGATGAATTCCCACTACCAAGGATAGACTCTTTAGTTGATGCAGCAGCTTCTTCAGAGCTCATGAGTCTGTTAGACTGTTATTCAGGCTATCACCAAATTTGGATGAAGAAGGAAGATGAGCCGAAGACTAGCTTCATAACTCCAAGTGGCACATATTGCTATCTTCGGATGCCTGAGGGGCTCAAAAACGCTGGAGGAAGTTTCAGCCGAATGACTGCGAAGGTCCTCCAATCTCAAATAGGCAGAAATGTGCTAACTTATGTTGATGACATCATTGTAAAAAGCACGAAGCAGGAGAATCATATTGCTGATCTGCAGGAGACCTTCGCCAATTTCAGGCAAGCTGGCTTAAAGTTAAATCCAGAAAAATGCGTCTTCGGAGTGAAGAAGGGGAAATTTCTTGGATGCTTGGTTTCAACAAAGGGAATTGAAGCTAATCCAAGTAAAATTGAAGCTATACTTCGGATGGAGCCACCAACTACAAAGAAGGGGGCTCAAAGATTGACAGGAAGATTGGCATCTCTCAATAGATTCATATCCAGATCAGTAGAGAGAAACTTACCATTCTTCGAAGTGCTGAAGTCAGCCGAAGTCTTTCAATGGGGACCAATCCAGCAGAAGGCTTTCGAAGAACTGAAACAGTATTTGATAGATCTAACAACATTGACTCCACCAATGCCAGGGGCTCCTTTATTATTATATGTGGCAGCTTCGCACTCAGCGGTAAGTGCAGCGCTTGTCCAGGAGAAGCTTGATGGTCAAGTCAAAAGGCAGGCCCCAATATATTTTGTTTCCGAGGTTCTTAGTTTATCAAAGAAAAATTATACAGAGTTGGAGAAGGTACTGTATGCTGTCTTGATGGCCTCCAGGAAGCTTCGGCACTATTTCCAAGCTTACAACATAATTGTTCCTTCTTCACAACCTCTGAAGGATATTATGAGGAACCGAGAAGCTACTGGAAGGATTGGAAAATGGGCTGCAGAGCTCAATGAATTTTGTATTGAATATGTTCATAGATCTTCGATTCAGTCACAGGCGTTGGCAGACTTCATTGCTGACTGGACGCCAGGGGCTCAGGAGGAGGAAACGAATAAAGACAACGAAGCCTGGACAGTGTTTTGTGATGGATCTTGGGGAACCTTCGGAGCAGGAGCGGCTGCTGTGTTGGTTTCACCTTCCAAAGTCAAAACTTGTTATGCGGCAAAGCTTGATTTTAGTTGCACAAATAACATTGCTGAGTACGAAGCATTGATTCTAGGTCTTCGGAAGTTAAAAGCAATGGGAATCAGAAGGGCCATACTTAAAACTGATTCCCAAATTGTTTCGGGTCATATTGACAAGAGTTGCAAGGCTAAGGACCCGAAGCTTGAAAAATATCTGGATATGGTTCGAAGAGTTGAAGCTTCCTTCGAAGGGTTTTCTGTCAAAAATATCCCTCGAGGACAAAATGAACATGCTGATTTGCTAGCTAAGTCAGCAGCACAGGGGCTGCCTTTACCTTCGGATGTGTTCTTCGAAACAATAAAAGCACCTTCGGTGGAACTTCTTGAAAGAGCAGTCCTTAATATATCTCCTGTTTTTAGCGAAGATTGGAGAACCGAGATTATCTCTTACCTTCAGGGTAAATTCCTTTCAGATGACGAAGCTTATAACAAGAGGATAGAGGCAAGAGCTCGTCCATATGTCATAATAGAAGGGGAGTTGTACAAACATGGAGTTTGTGCTCCGCTGCTCAAATGTTTATCCAGAACCGAAGGAATAGAGTTAATGAAAGAAATACATGCAGGCCTGTGTGGATCCCACATCGGATCTAGGCCGTTACTTGGAAAAATTTTCCGCCAAGGGTTTTATTGGCCGAAGGCAGCTTCGGATGCAGCAGAACTGGTTCAAAAGTGCGAAGGTTGTCAGAAATGTGCAAGAGATCAAAAACAACCTTCGTCCTTAACACAGCTCATACAACCCACTTGGCCATTGCAAAGGTGGGGCCTTGACTTGTTAGGTCCGTTACCACCGGCCCAAGGGAATCTGAGATATGTTGTAGTGGCTGTGGAATATTTTTCTAAATGGATTGAGGCCAAGCCTTTAGCCACAATAACTTCAGCCACCGTCCAAAAGTTTTTCTGGCAGAATATTGTTTGTCGTTTCGGGGTGCCAAAGGCTATCACTGTGGACAATGGGACACAGTTTGACTCCGAAGTTTTCAGGGATTTCTGTGACCAAATTGGTACGAAGATCCATTTTGCATCAGTTAGGCACCCGGAGTCAAATGGACTCGTTGAAAGAGCCAACGGCATTATAATGACAGGAATAATGAAGTTAATCTTCAACCAACCCAGGGGAAAATGGCCAGATCAGTTAATCAAAGTGGTGTGGAGCCACAACACAACAACATCAAGGTCTACAGGCTTCACTCCATTCAAGTTGTTATTCGGTGACGAAGCAATAACTCCAGAGGAAGCTAAAACCGGATCAATAAGGATAGTAGCTTCGGCAGAATCAGATTCTGAAGCTGCTTATTCTATAGAAAAAGATGCTTTAGAAGGGATCAGACTACAAGCCGTGGAGAACATCAGTAAATATCAAGCCGAAACAATCAAGTGGCGGGATAGAAAGGTTCGGCTAAAAAATATTGAGCCAGGACACTTGGTGCTTCGGAGAGTGGCCAACCCAGAAACAGTGGGCAAGTTGCAGCTGAAATGGGACGGACCTTTCTTAGTAGCATCTTCGTCAAGACCCGGTTCATACAGATTGAAGGATATGGACGGCAACGACATTCCTAGGTCTTGGAATGCGGATGAGCTTCGGCGATATTATGTATAACTCGATGTAATTTTTCATATTTTTTATTTTATTTTTCTTTCATGGCACCCTTTTCCTTTCCGAAGGGGGAGAAAGGTTTTTAATGGGGCCAGCATATGTAATTTCCTTTTTTAGTTCTATAAGAGCAAAATCCCCCAAGGAATGTAAATGTAAAAGCTGAGAACGCACCATCGAGTGCCAAAAAGTAAAGGCGAAGAAGCTCCAAAGTCGTTCCTAAGGGAATGCAGAGCTCACAGCGAAAAGTCAACGCTGATTCCGCCAAAAGTAAAGGCGAAGAAGCTCCAAAGTCGTTCCTAAGGGAATGCAGAGCTTACAGCGAAAAGTCAACGCTGATTCCGCCAAAAGTAAAGGCGAAGAAGCTCCAAAGTCGTTCCTAAGGGAATGCAGAGCTGAGGTGTGATTGTTTTTAAGAAAATAATGGCTATGAATATGGCTTCGGATACGTGTTTGGCCATTCATTTGCACATCACATTACATCATAGCATTTGCATTCATAAACATTCATCTAGGCATATGTAGGATAATCATCTTCATGGCATAAACGGTTGCTTCGGCAAAAAGAGAAAAAAGAAAGGGGAAAAAGAGCTTCGTGCACAAAAAAGAAAGGAAAATATTGTTTTCTATGCTTCGCTGCGTACAAAAAGAAGGGAAGGTGTTTTTTCGCCTTCGGCTCAAAAGAAAATTTCGTCCACATCAAAGCATTTCTCATACATCAATGGAAGGATAAGGATATATAACAAGGTATGAACAGAATTCATTAAAGACAAGTTTTAGTTACATTTACAAAAGTTATCTCAAAAGTCTCTCAAGTGCTGTCTACAGTTTACTATCTAAATCTCCAAGGAGCTTCGGCCTCGGCGTCATTTTTGATCATCAGCTTCGGCTTCGTCATCCTACATGAATAAGGTTGTTGTAAGACAAAATCAAGTTTATAGGAAAAGGTAAGCACAAGGTATGGTTTCTTACTGGATCAAGGTGGCTACGAGCTTCGTCTCCAGCCTTCTCTCGCCCACCTTTTGTCCATATCATTTTTACAAATCGATTCGAGATACTTCGGGCGAGATCAGGGATGTCATCCAGGATTGATGGTGATAAAGTGAAATTTGGCCTGTTGACAATCTTTCCATGATCACAGCCAGCCTTCAGGAAGGCTGCAGCAGTCCCTCGAGAAGCCACCCAGGCACAGAAATCACCATGCCCAGCTATGACTTCGTCGAGCTCGTCAATCTCCCCCTCAATATGTTCGAAGGTTTTCGGTAGATCTTCAGCTGAGGGGATGAATTTTTCACTGCTGGCTCCAACTGAGTAAAAAATCTTTCTTAATCGTTGAATGCAGTTATTGCTAAATTCCAAGCATTTTTCTTGAAGACTTGTCAGTAGTTTTCTCAAATCTGAATTTTGTTGAGCTTCGGCTTCAAGTTTTGCATTAAGATCTTGTTTTTCTCGTTCGAACTGCTCAGACTGGCGGAGAAGCTTCGTGTTCAGTTCTATTATTTTTGCTTCAGCTTCCACCAATAAACCTTCGGTTGCCTGGAGCTCAAAGTTCTTTTTCTCGAAAGCATCTGATTGTTCCTTTATTCTGCTTTCCAAATTTTCAATTATAACTTCGTGCTTCTTATCTTCAAAATCTTGTTGCATTTGCAAGGCTTTGCTCAATAGCATACTCTGCACGAAAACAACCTTCGTCAGACATGTTTTTACTATTAGAAACAATAAAAGTTAAGGGACAAGTAGTTCACCTTGAAGTTGGAATAAAATAAACTACCAACGACATGTTGTCGTCGGTAGCGGCTGATGTCTGTTTCTAGCTTCGGGAAGCCGATACTCTTGGACAGAGTACTGATAACTTTGGCCCCTGTTTGATCTCGAATACACTCTAATTTCTCATCATCAACGCCTCCGAAGAGGAGCGCCCCAGGTTTGTATCCACAGGATTTGGCATACTCTCTAAGCTCTTCTATTTCAGCTTTTGATAGTTGTCCTCCAACTAAATTCTGGAACATGAAGGCTTCGTTTTCTGAAGCTTCATCAGCAATTTCTTTTCCTTTCTTCGACGCTGTGGTCACGGCCTCTTCGGCAGCAGTGGTAGCTTCTTCTGCAGCCATGTCTAGCAGTATTTGATCAATATGTTCAATTGTGCTCTCTAGGTTCAAATCTTCAGCTGAGGCAGCTTCGGCAGCTGCGGCCTCCGAAGGTGCAATTTCAATATCTGTCCCCTCTGCAGCCGCCGGTGTTTTCTGGGCTGAAGCTCTTGGCGGCGTCTTGTCAATTACTTCTGTCACAGTAATAATTCTTTGTTTCTTTGCCTTGACTATCTCCTTTAATTTTTCGGGCTCCTTGTCCTTCTGAAAAAACTTTGTCAGATGGGGCCCCAGTGGACTTAGCTTCGCAGGTAAGGATTCAGTCATTACCTTCAGAATTTCCTCAACAACAGCGGCAGAGGGTGATGCGGGGGTTTCTTCTTCGTCGGATATGTTACGCTTCGGAGAGGACGCTTTCTTCTTCTTCGGAAATTTCTTTTTTGGTAGTTCTTTTTCATCTTCATTTGAGGCTGCGGTTGTCCTTTTCCTTTTTTGGCCTTCGGCGCCTTTGTTCAGATTTTCGTAATCAGGGTATTCGAAGCCCAGGGCGTCCAGCACTCGGTTTAGTCTCCGCTTCGGACGGGTGCCGAAGGCCGCGGTCATCAATTGATCTTCTTTTTTGGAATAGTTACCAAGTATTTCATTACACATAAATTCAATTGTTTCCAACCACTCTTGGCAAGGTTTTTTAAAGTATTTCTTGAACTTGTAATAGTAGGGCAACCGTACAAGTTCCCCTTTTTTCTTCTCCCCCTGTAGCTTCGGCATTTCCCATTCTTTTGAGGTAGGAAAAACCCTGAAGGATAGGAATTCTTGCACTAGATCCCTAGTTCCAATATGTTCTGCAATAATCTTGAATTCGCTCAGCGCGGCCAAAGTTGGACCATCTAATGTCATTTTGCATCGAGGTCTTGTCTCTCCGAAAGTTAGTTCAAGAGGGCTCTGAACCAGCTTCTCTTTATCTTCGTCAACCTTGACGTAAAACCACTCTGATTTCCAGCCTGCCGGCCATTTGCTTCGGTAACTAATCACGGGAAGCTTTGTGGTTTTCCGATAAGCAAAGTTATAGCAACCAAAATTTTCATGCAATCCGTCTTTTCTGGCTTTCGTTTGGTAATGTAGTTCATGAACTCGACAAAAGCTGTCGGCAAATGGTTCCATCGCCTGGCTTCGGAGAGCCCAGATGTATACGCTAAGCCTGACAATCGCATTGGGAGTCAGCTGGTGAAAGTAGATACCAAATTGATCTAGCACGCCAGAAATTATCCTATTTAAAGGAAATCTTAATCCAGCCTTCAAGAAGCTCTTAAAAATGACTATTTCATCATTTTCTGGCTTCGGGGTAGTTTCTTCCCTCCCAAAGCGAAGTAACTTCTTCTCATTTTCAGTAAAATAACCCGACTTCACCATCTTGGGGAAGCCAGCCTTGGAAACAGTTGACTTGCCAAAGTCCAAATGGCTGGGCTTGCTTGGCGCGGCAATATGAGAATCATCTTCAGGATCAGTTTCTTCAGTGATTTCTTCTTCTACTACGGCAGTTGTTTGTTCTGTTTCAGCAGTAGGGTTTTCTTCTGTAGTTACCAGCCCGGAACGTCGCATTGCTTCGGAGATAGGGACAGTCTCCGAAGCTTCAATTTCGCCTCCCTCACGCTCAACCCTAGCAGTCGAACGCAATCTGGCCATTTAAATCTGAAATTGTGGAATTTAAAAATATCTTTCTTCCGAAGTTTTTCTGGACGAAGCAAGCTTCAGGCTGGAGCTTCGTTCGATTCCTAGAGTCAAGCTTCGGCGATGGCTAAAAATTTTGGCAGCGAAACAGTGCAAATAGCAATGAATGCTGTGGTAACTTCACACCTACTCGTCTGTTTATATAGTGCTGCAGGTAAGAAGGCGAAGCGCCAGAATTTTTACACCAGGCGGACACCCGCTCGCACTCGCTGCGTGGTGGACCGCACAGACCGAACAGTAACTCTGCAAGGTGGGACCGCTATACGCTGGAAGATGGAATCGTTTCTCGAGAACGAGCTCAGGGAAGGTGTTTTTTCAGACCTTCGGCGCTCCGAAGCTTAAGAGACTTTTTTCACGAATCAAGCTCGTTACGAAAAACGATCTAGCACCGCGAAAGGGGCTACTGTTGGGTCTATGCTTCGTCGCCGAAGGTCTTATAGAAAGAAGT
Source organism: Zea mays (assembly GCF_902167145.1). NCBI lineage: Eukaryota > Viridiplantae > Streptophyta > Magnoliopsida > Poales > Poaceae > Zea > Zea mays. The sequence continues at coordinate 30,136,424 of NC_050096.1, forward strand.
AATCCTCGGCTGAAGCTGTTAGCATAAGATAGCCGAAGGGTCCTCTTCGTGAAGCTTCGTCATTACAAACCGACTTAAACATAGAATGACCTTTTAGTCCATAAAGGTCTGAGTCAATGTTGTAAGCTTTTGTAAGGGGCATACTTGTAATTCTTCACAGGCTGCGTCCTGTGTCTATAAATAGTGAACAGTATTCCATTACTGTTCACGCATTCTGATAATTGCAATCGCATCTCTCGGAATTCAACCTTTGTCAAGGCATAGGTATTATTGTATTTGATGATTCAATATAGTAAATAAATATAATATAATTAGTCCATGATTTATTTACTCACATTATACCTTTTTGTATTATCTTATAAATGCCTATTGAAATTTTATTACGAAGGTTCAACTTCGTAATTATACTCTTATCAACCTTCGTCCAAGATCCATTATCCCGAAGGGAATAATGTTTTAAGGACGAAGGGCGTTATTATTTAACATTTTATGTTGCCTTGCTCTTGATTCATAGCATTTGAGAGCAAGTCTCCAACAGTCTCACTCAGATGGACGGCACGGAAATCGGGAACTCCTGGAATATAGAACACCTCAGGAAATTTTATCCCTAGCTGTATTTCAAAAGCTATCGGGACGGCAATGTACTCTGTAAAATGGGAAATATGTCATCAATAAAAAAGGCTTCAAGAATACTCAGTTTGTTCATGAATCGACCTACATTCTTACTTAACTCGGGGTGACCACTATGCCCTGCTAACGGAGCAATCGGCTTAAGTCGGCAACGACTTAAGACGGTGCAACATGCTCACGCTTACTTAACTTGGGGTGACCACTATGCCCTGCTAACGGAGCAATCGGCTTAAGTCGGCAACGACTTAAGACGGTGCAACATGCTCACGCTTACTTAACTCGGGGTGACCACTATGCCCTGCTAACGGAGCAATCGGCTTAAGTCGGCAACGACTTAAGACGGTGCAACATGCTCACGCTTACTTAACTCGGGGTGACCACTATGCCCTGCTAACGGAGCAATCGGCTTAAGTCGGCAACGACTTAAGACGGTGCAACATGCTCACGCTTACTTAACTCGGGGTGACCACTATGCCCTGCTAACGGAGCAATCGGCTTAAGTCGGCAACGACTTAAGACGGTGCAACATGCTCGCGCTTACTTAACTCGGGACTACTACTATGCCCTATTAACAAAAGCAATCGATTTAAGTCAGCAACGACTTAAGGTGATTCCATATGCTTACGATTACTCATATAGGGGTGACCTCTATATCCCGTGAAGAGGTTTCAAAATCATCATACAGCATTTTACTCCTGCAAATTTACGTACTACTGAATTCTAAAACAATAAGAGAGTAACAGTAGCATTAAAATGTCGAGATGGTGTCCTCTAACGAATATCCAAGCACGATAACCGCGCACTCAAAGCACGCAATGTTTCTCTATTTTGCAACATCCTTCTCAGGAGCAACCGACGAAGAAGGGCGACTTGAGGAATCAGGAGCAGCGTTCACATCAGCCCTTATATCGTCGGGAACAATCACGCCGGGTCTCCTCATCAAGATCTGTCCCCCGCGAATGGCTTTATCCATGGCCCTATCGCGCTGGGCCCTCAGAGTAACAGAAGTTTCTTCAGCAACTTTGACAGCCAACTGAGCGGTCTCTAGCTCCTGGGCGATGGACTTCTTGGAAGCACGCAGTTCCTTGATAGCAGCATCCTTAGCCGATATCAACTGCCTGAGACGGATCACGTCATCCGTGGATTCCTGCAGCTTACAGCGATGATTGTCTAACTCCTCCATGGTGAAGCGATGACTCCTCTCCAGGATGGTCAACGAGTTGCTAGAATCACGATATAGCCTATCAAGATTGTCACGAGAAGCAACAAGGGCACTTTTTTCTTCCTGCAAACAAGAATCAGCTTCTTCAAACATCAAGCAAGCAATCAAAATACGACAACACAAGGCACCTTTTCAGAATCAAGCTGAGCGCGAAGATTAGAGTTCAGCATGTTAGCGTCATTCAGAGCAGCAGAGACCTGGGCCAGCTCAGTCTGGCTTTGGGAATACTTCTCCTCAAAATCAGAACACCGCCGGACCAGTTCAGCCTGACCTTGAGAATGTTTTTCTTCAATAACAGAAATCTGCTGAGCCATATCTAGCGAGAAACAATCAAGCAAAAAGGGTCAAAGTGAGAAGCAGTTCAATAAGGTAGACGAAGGGAAGCAGAAAAGCACTAACCAGCGTTCGTCGCCTCTAAGTCAGAGACACGCTGTTGAAGCAGCACCGGATTCCAACGTGCCAGAGACGAAGCTCCTTCTGGAACAGAAGCACCCTGCAACGTCAGCTGACTAGCCATCCCATCCACCAATGCCTGATATTGAGAACAGATGAGTGTAATGACAGCAGTTCATACGGTGTAAAAGTCAGGCTAGAATATATCACAGTACCTGGAGGATGGAGAAGAATGAAGGGACTCCCAAATCGTGAGAGATCAATTGATGGCTTGGCATAGGGTCATCATCCGAAGCAGCTCGCAATGAACCAACAGGAACCAATTCAGTGTCATCAGCAGAGCCCAAAACTTGGTCGGCAGGAACGCTAGCCTCTAAAGCGACTCCCTGACCCGAAGCTTGGGCTACCACCATGCAACCAGAGTGTGGAGGAGATCCTGCGTGAACATCCATGGAAGTACAAGAGGGATACCCGCTCGGACACCCTCGGGGTCTGGGTCATAGTTTGTGCTACCCACTTGAGCTGGATCGTCTCCGGCAATACCCTCGGGGGCTGGGCCGTGGCTTGCGCTTCCCACTCGAGCCGAATCATCCCTGGCAACACCCTCAGGGGCTCGGTAAGTGTCAACACCATCCTTGAGGACCAAGTTCTCTGCAGTAGCCGCCTCTAAGGCTGAAGGTCCCTCCGTTACTTCCATGGGAACAAGACGATCCAAGTCAGTTTCCTGACCCTCAAGACCGCGCTCCAAGGTCGATGAGGCGCGGGACGCTGCCCGGGATGACCCCAACCCGGCGTCGAACACTTCAGCACAAACATCCGTCGCATCACCATCCGCTGGCTCCAATAACAGATCCTCTGGAACCATATCTTCAAGAGTCTGATCAAAGTTCGCCAGGGACAATTCTTGTAGACCAATGAGGGCAGACAGAGCAGGAGAAGGAACTCCACTACTTTCCCCACTTGCAACATATTGCCGACTGTTCTTCCGAGCCAAAGGGACCTCATCTTCTTCCTCCCCCTCGTTTTCATCAGCGACAGATGGAGCACCCCCATTGGGGTCAGCGACAGATGGATCACACCCATTGGGGTCAGCGTCGGTAAATTCAGGCACAAGCACTTCCTCAGCAGCAGGAACCGAAGGACCAACATCCCGATCCAAACTAGATACTCGCCGAAGACATCTCTTTTTCTTTTTCTGCTCATCAACAGGATAATCAAGTTGATTGGCTCGGCAAGGGCGTTTCGGGCGAACACTGACAGGCCTCTGAATATCCAAGGTTGTACCAGCTTCCGGGAGAGGCGCCACCACCAATGTCCCGGCAGGAGCAGCATCAGAAGAGTCCTCAGCCAGCATATCAAGCATAGCACTTATCTCTGCATCACTAGGATCCAAAGGCACCTCAAAATGGACATGTCGTTCATCGTCAGGAATTTCTTCAATCGAAGCAACCAAAGCACTAACTTCTTCGGCAGAGGGTCGCACTCTAAGGCCCAAACCGCCATCAGCAGCAGGAGGATTCGACACAAAATGAGCAAAGGCCTTGGAAGGAGGCAGGTTCCAGACCGAGTATGCGATAGGGGCGCCAACATTTGATACCTTGCCTCTAAGTATCATTTCAAGCCGGTTCACCAAGTCTACAGCGAGAATTCTTCTGTTGGTGACCCGGGTTGAGTCAGCTAGACCTCGGTACAGATAAGCCGGGTATGCCCTGTCCTTCAAAGGCTGAATGTTCTTAAAGACAAAATCAGCAACCACAGCCTCTGCAGTCAGACCCCTCTCCTTCAGCAGTCCAACTTCAGCCAGCAAAGCCCCTGCCTCAGCCACCTCCTGGTCCGTGGGGGACTCGGTCCAACTTGGAGTACGAACATCCGACTGTCTCCCTGACCGTGGAGGGAGAGATTTTCCATGGTTCTCAACAATAAACCACTCCAAGTGCCATCCTTTGATACTATCCTTGAGTGGGATTTCAAGGTAGTTAGTCTTCCTCCCACGGCGCATCTCCAAACTCGCACCCCCCACCAACTGATGTTGCCCCCCAGCCATCCTAGGGCGACAGTGATACAAGTACTTCCACAACCCAAAATGTGGCAAGACGCCAAGAAAAGCTTCGCATAAATGAACGTAAATGGAAATTTGCAGAATGGAATTGGGATTCAGATGGGTCAAATTAAGGCGATAGAAATCAAGGAGACCGCGGAAAAAGGGAGAAATAGGAAGAGCGAGACCGCGGAGAAGAAAAGGAACATAAATCACGGATTCGTGGGTATCCTCTGTTGGAACAGTGACCCCGTGGCAAATCCGCCAAGAACAGAGCTCCTTCGGAGGAAGGACCCCGATAGACACGAGATGGAGAAGGTCAGGCTCGGAAACAACGGACATATGATTACCTGCGAAAGGCAACTGGCTGTTGGGGTCGATAGGGGGAATTTCCGCAGCGGATGAACTCGAGGCCTTTCGCTTGGGCGCCATCTCAACCTCACCGGCGAACAGAGCGGGAGCCGAATTGCAAAAGGACAGAGAGGATCTGGGGGCAGGAAAGCAAGAACTAGAGCACGGAAAACAGAGGCGGCTGAAAGCGCAGTACATATGGGATCTTCCCGGGTCGGATACCGTTTCCAAAAAGTGCCCAGTCATCACCCGGCGGTTATTTCTAAAAAACACCGGCATGCCATGTCATCACCCGGCGGTTACTTCTAAAGCACCGGTGTGCCACATCATCACTCGGCAGTTATCTCTAAAACGCCGACGTCGTCTTCAGTCACTCGGCAGTTATCTCTAAAACGCCGACGTCGTCTTCAGTCACTCGGCAATTATCTCTAAAACGTCGACGTCGTCTTCAGTCACTCGGCAGTTATCTCTAAAACGCCGACGTCGTCATAAGTCACTCGGCTATTACCTCTAAAAGCGCCGACGTGGTCATCAGTCATTCCAACGCTGATGTGACTTTGTCATCATTTGGACGCTACTTTAGAAGCGTAAATGTTGACAATAATAACTCGGCCATCACCCCTAAAAGCGACGATATGATACACGAGTTACTCAGCTACTATTCCAGAAGAATCGACTTCACAGATAAGGCAAACGGAGGATTGATTCGAAAACTCCAAATTACGACATAAACATAACAGACGGAGAACATCACGGACAATAAATATCGCGACAATCATCAACTGACTATGAAGCAAAATAATCAACACAGGAGGAGACGAAATCATTCTTCATTAAAGGAAGTTACAGAACTTACAAATCAACTCGTTATGAGTTGATACTTCCCTACTACTACTACTACACTACACTCTACTACTCTACACTACTAACTACTACTACATTATTTCATTATACTACTTCTAATCTATACTAACATCTAAAAACCAGTGGCATCTAGCCACTGGCCTTGTTGCTGCCCTTGCTGCCCCTACTGCTGCTGTCGTTGCCGCCCTTGCTGCCGCCGTTGCCGCCCCTGCTGCCGCCGTCACCGCCATCGTCGCCGTCGTCACCGTCGCCTTCGTCGTCGTCGTCGTATCCGCCATCGCCGCCACCGCCCTCCTCGGACGAGTCCGAAGAGTCCTCCTCGTCCGAGGAGTACTCCGACTCATCCGAGCCCTCGAGCCCGGAGCGCTCGACGGCCCGGATATAAGTCCAGACCTCCGCGGCAATCCCCTGGGAGTCGTCTGAATCGTCAGACGACGTCGGGGGAGAGACGGGAGCCGGAGACCCCTCGGACTCGGAGGAGAACTCCTCCTCCGAGTATTCCGAGTCGCCGAAGTCCTCCGATGGAGGAGTCGGCTCGCGCTTGCGTTTGTTACTCTTGCCCATGGTGGAAATGAAGGGAGAAGAAGAAAGCAAGCAGCAGAGAACAGCAAGAGATGTGAAAAAACCGGAGAGGCAAATGCACTATTTATAGAAGAAGAAGGCAACCGCTCACCTCCTACCACGGTCACTGAACAGTCGCAAAATATTAAATATACGCTTCAACCCGTCTGAAGATACGTCAGGCGGCTGACGCCGTTTCACGCAACACAACACCCATTGGGACTCCAGTCAACTGCGCGGGCGATATGATTACACCCGCCGTCACATCACATTACTACTCAGAAGCAGCCGGCTAAAACACTCAGCGTACCAAGCCGTCCCTTGCCCACACCCATTGGGGGGACGCCCAGGAATTATCAGTATATTTTTCAAAACTGTCACGTCCGTGCAGGGCATGCAATGAATACCTCAAGACAAAAATGAGATATCAGTAAGGATCAAAGGAAAGCCAAATATAGCCGGTGAAGTACAAAGTCTGACCGACAGAAGCGACATGAAGACTAGCCAGGGGACGTCCATCGAACGTCCAATCAGTCGCAGATCGAATAAATTGCACCACCTAGCAAGATATGGGCAGATCACGAACTCGGCCTCAAAGACAAAATACATGCTGACCTCTAAAGCATAATATCGATGACATAATGCTGACCTCTAAGGCATCCAGAAAAAGAAAGGATGACTCTCAGCAAAAGGACACGAAATGAAGACCTTCGAGTGGATTATTTTCAAAAATCCACTCGAAGCTCGGGGGCTACACCCATTGGGTGCACCTCCGGTGCACCCCATGAATCGCCATTTCAAGTCAAGATAATGCTAACTTCTAAAGCATATGGCAAGATCAAAGGCAAGGCTGACCTCCAACTAAGTGCAAGCGGAAAATAAAAATGATTTCTGATGAAAGACCTTCGAGTGGATTATTTTTAAAAATCCGCTCGAAGCTCGGGGGCTACACCCATTGGGTGCACCTCCGGTGCACCCAACGAAGTTCAGGGTCCTACAGTACGAAATGCTGATCTCCAAGGCACAAGTGTGAGACAGAGCACCAGTTTTCGAGTGATCAAAGCAGAAGGAAACAGTAAGAAATCGTTTTTACCAAACTGCCCGGAAAGCATTTCTTGTCATAAACGAAGACCGCAAGCTGGACCTAGGATCTTCGGGCCGATTATCTCCAAATCAACCCAAAGATCGGGGGCTTGTGGGGGACAGATATCCCCCAGGTCCACTGGAAGGATAAAAGACCTCACGATAGGACCAAGGGCCCAATAAATCGTAAGGTCATCCCTTCATGGGCCTGGGGAAGAACGACCAGTGAAGCAAGATCGACATAAGGCCGGATCGGTGCGAGCCCGGATGGCCCAACGACATTGAGCAAGCAACCACAACAGAGACCCAACTTTCCCGCGCTGGAGCCCCGTACAACAGAACCAGGCGAGGATAAGTCGGCAGAACTATAGGAAGATAGGCTCAATCAGTTCACTATCTCTTAGGTGCGCATTGTTATCATGTCCGCATGTATTGCCTCACAGTCGAATATATAAGGCCTAGGGGGCACCCCTTTAGAACGATCGATCTCACTACTCAACCATTCACCCCAACTCTCTACGTTCTAGCTTTAGAGAGAGCCCTTGTAATCCACCACGTAAAGCATTCCCACCAGGACATAGGGTGTTACGCATCTCAAGGCGGCCCGAACCTGTAAACACTGTCTACTGTACCCCGTGAGTCCGGCACGAACCATTCAGCTACAGTCGTCGACACCGTCCTACTCCTAAAAACACCTTGAGGGGCAACCCCGGGTGTGCGGTCGGACCCAAAACACCGACAGCAACACCTCCCACAAGATGCGGGGAAAGCCCTCTCGTGCAAGTCCGTCCGTGTGGGAATGTGTGTTCCCTCCTTCCGAGGATCCGTGAGAAGTCATCTGTGTACGGGTAAGCGTAAGCGAAAAAGAAAAATAATTATAAAAATAAAAGGGGATCAAAGCTTGGCCTTTCGAAGGTTACGATAAGGTCACTGAGTGTACTTAATCTTTCATTATCATGCATTTAAAGTTCTTACCCAATTACCAAGGGGTTTGAATAAAGGATGCATGCATGCTCGTCCTAAACGATCTCATATAGGGAATAGGGAAAATCCCCATCCCTTATAGTAGCCTGTAGGGCTCACTCAATTAGCCACCTAGCTACCCTTCTATTATCCTAAGGCTTCACGCTCTATGTTCATCCCTATCGCCTTACCGATCTACCCAACATGGGTTTCTAACATGTTTTACTTTTCAAAAAGGATGGTAATCACAGTTTATTGATTCCTCTGTGGTGGTACAAGCTCCGATACCAGCTGTGGTGAAACCGCCCAAATTATTCCAACTTAAGTGCCTAAGTCCCATCTTAAAGGCTAGACCACACTTAAATAGGAATAAAACGTAGTCCCTCGGATCTAGTCCGACGAGGCCACTAACAGGATCAAGTACCACATACTCACTCGAAGGTGAGGCACAGAGCAAATACAATAAATCATAAAACCATACATTAAGGAGTACTTAATTTATTACAACATCATCGGAGTTTATCTAAAGTAGTGATCATTGTTTGAATTGCAGCGGAATATAACTAGCGGTAAATAAACGAAGAAATGGGGAAGCCTGGCCCATCACTCCTCATGCTCCTCCTCTGCCGAGGTAGGGTCCCACTCGACTGTCCAACCCGGTGCCAAGATGGACGGCCAAGTCACTCCAGCAACCATGTCCTCTAGAGAACCAGTAAAATTATGCCACAAGCAAGGCTGAGTATACTAATACTCAGCTAGACTTACCCGGTGTGAGGAGTCTACTCCTCTACCGCTAGACATGCAGCTATTTGGCTGAGGGTTTTGGTTTGCCAAAAAGCACTAGCTGAGTCTAAAATCAAGTTTAGCTTTTCAAGTTTTAGTGTGACTTTCTTAAGACTAAATGTGTATCTATCTACTCACACATGGTATCAAGCATTTAGTAATCAACATTTTTGCCAAGTCAACACATTTCCACTTTGTTACTCAATGTAGCAGCATGGATCAAGCAGTCTCATTAGCTGCAAGAAGCAGACAATTCGAATCGAGTTTTTAAACCTTGCAAGGTAAACCTAAACACACGACGTGGTGAGGCACTCCGTCCCCACACACATCAACTATCCCCATCGATTCCCCGTCAGCAGAGAGGGGCTCACCACCTTGGCGTACAATGCCTCACTGACCCCGACTGCCGTCGTGCAGTGACCGCACTTGTACCCACCATAACCGGAATGGGAGACCACGTTTCAGGTCGCGTGAGGAGGGCAATCTGCTGCCAGGTTCACTCAGGTACTAGGCTTACCGATTTACCATATTTCTCGGTATGTGCTTAGTATGTTCAAACGCTTGACACACGGTACCACACCTTAATCCTTATTCCAATTTCTATCTCGTAGACAACACATCCCCATGGACCGTTGTCCACAGACCATCATCGTTACGATATATAAATGGATACAAGCAATTCCTGACCTCACGCGAGTGCTAGAAAATCACTCGACTTCTACTGAGATCCCTAATTAGCAAAGCAGCTACTCGACCTAGCATACTAGTATTCATCACAAGGGAAAAACCTGAGTTCATGCAACTATGGTTTCAGTCAACTCCTACACTTAAGTGCACAATACAAATCTACAAACATTAAGTGCAGTAAAATAACATATAGAATAGGTTATGCATAAAACCGGGGTTTGCCTTCCAAAGCTAGGGCAGGCAGATCCTCGAGAGCAGGCTCTGGTGCTGGCTCCTGGACTACCTCCTGAGCAACTCCTTGCTCCGGAACGAGGATGTACTCCCCGTCAGCGAGATTACAGTCTATCGAATTCAATGAACAAAATAGATGCATATTAATGACATGGTAATTTGTAAAGGCTATGCACAGTGAAATAGTACTAAGTTTAGTGGGACTCTAGGGTTTCTTTTGGGTAGACTTAAGGGTTTGATACCTTCACCTTTGGGATTTTATGTGAACTCACATTCTTTAATTATATTTTTATGTTCCATGAGATCCTTGGAAGGTTTTGGTTGTACATTATCTCTCTCTCCCAAAATTTCCTTTTTCTTGCTATATATTGTGCTTCTTATTAAGCATTTTTGAACTAGCATGGTTAGTTAATATTTTCCAAAAATGTTATAAAAATTACAGTGGGTAAACATTTACCTCTTTGGGTTATTCTAAAAATTTTAGGTTGAAACTAATTCAGATACTACATGTGCAAAATTAACAAAAGTAAGGGTAAAAGGAAACTTTACACTATAGCTCTAGTTTCTATGGGGTTTCTGGTTCAACATTTATTTTTGCAAAGATTCCTAGGGAATAATAGGTCTTTGTTTTAAAAATCACAGAAAAAGGCCTACTGGATTATTTAGTTGTATTTTTCTAAAGTTTGATGCCAAAAAGGTACTTATAACTAACTTGTTGTTTGAAAAAATGTCAAACAACAGAACTTACATTTTTCCTAGATTCATACTAACATATTATGAGTTATCCCAAGGGTTGGGGTGGTTTCTCCTCGGGATTATTTTTCTAAGGTTTTTCTAAGTTTTCATTGTTTCCATAAAATAAAAGGTAATGCATTTCTTTTGTACTAACAGAGGGTCTAACAAAATTTTCCAGTGAACTATGTTGAATAAGTTGGCTAGCAAAAATGTGGTTGCTCCCTGGTTCTCATTTTAAACTACCTTTTCTATTTTCTTTAACTTTGGGCTAAAAAGAGCTTAAACGGTAAACCCTTCCTTAATTTGGTGTACTGAGAGGTGTACTATTTTAAACAGATTAGGGAGTGGTTAAGTACTTATCTGATTTTTCTTAAACCCAGTCTAATAGTGTAGCTATTTTTCCCTCTTTTATTTAGCTTTTGGTTAGATTACTATTTAAATCAAAACTTTAAAATCTTCTGCAATACTTAGGGGGTTTTGTATTTTTCCTAAGTAGTTCACATTATTTAGAACCTAGCAAAATTGGTTTGACTAAATTTGGTTGAATAAAACTGAAGTTATGGATTTTACAAGCTCTGTTTGTATTTAAAAGAATAATGTTTTAAAGGTTTTCTGAAAAACCAGTTTACACCGAGGACCCTGGGCTTTTCCTAAAACAAACCTTTAACTTATGCCCCTGTGCCACTATTCACTTGAGTCTCTGACCATTCAAAAAAAACCCTGGCTTCTTTTCCTTCCTCCCCGAGGTCCATTCCCCCTTTTAAACAGTAACCGCGAAAGTAAACAGGGCGGCGCGGCTTACCGGCGACGAGGGAGGTCCGGCGAAGGGTGGGGTTAGCTCCAGGAAGTCCTTGCGGTCATGTCGAGGTATGGCTCGTCGACGGTGATGGCCGGAATCGGTCGGGCCACGTGCGCAGGCGGTCGGGCTCATCGGCAGCGTGTGCTCCGGCCTACTCACGGTGGTACAGTTCAATCCAAGGGCACGGAGAGCTTCACGAGGTGTTAAGGAGTCGACCCGTGCAAGGAATCGAAGAAATACTCACCGTGGAGCTCGGTCTACGTACGCTGGCAATCTGGTGAAGTCCGACGACATTGATCTGGTGTCTCCGGCGAGGTAGAGTTCAATTCCTGGCTCTGGGAGCTTCACAGAGACACGTGGAGACTCTCTCGAAGGTCGGACGGGGCGGGGAATGGCTACGATGGCCAGTCTACGGTGGTCGGTTCTCGGGTGGCCGCTGGCACGCCTTGCGCAGAGCAATCGCCGGTGAACTGGCGCTCTGGCGAGGTTGAGAGCGAGCGGGGGCGTACGGTCGAAGCCTTGGCTGGCTTTATAGGCGCGGGCGTGGGCGGGGGCACGGGTTTGGCTTAGCGCGGCACGGTGCGCGCTGGGCTGAGCGCCGGGGCATGCTCTAGCGATGCCAGGGCGCGTCGAACACGTGGACGTTTGTTTCTGCCCTTGTTCAAGCGTCTGTAGAGATCGCAAGAGTGCGAATCTTGCCATGAATCCGGCGCAGACCTCTTCCTGGCACCTATGGCTATCTCTTATATGTGAGTTCCAATGGAAGATACACCCTAGATCAGGAGATATGTAGACGCCAAATCGGGGTTGCCACACTGTTCACCCCGAGACAAAAGTGATGTCAAATCATGTCAAATGGTTTTAACTCGGGTTCAAATTTTTCCAGTGGGTTCCTTAGGTAGTTTGGTCCCTTTTTTATATTCAGACCAAGCGGTTTTGGCGCCATTTACTAGGTGAACACATCTGATCTTTAGGTTAGGGTTCATTTTTTACTTAGGGAAAATTGGAGAGCTCTAGTGTGCTCTCTACTTAATGAATGGATTTGGGGTCTTTAAGGGGCCTTTTTGTAATGTTTCCCTTCTGCATTTTGTAGATTTTGATGTGCACTTAAACTTTGGTTAAGGGTTAACTCATGACTTGTGCATTTGCTTAATCCTTCCCTTAATCCAGGGTTTTGGGAGCTAAGGCTCAAGAAGGGTCTAAGGTTTAATCTTCTCTTGCCCAAGGTGATAATTGCCCAAAATTCTTGGGTAAAGCTTTTGTCATTAACATTTCTAAGTTAATCCATGATTTCCAAGGTTTTGGGGTTCCCTCTCCTCCACTTAACACATGTGATGACACGTCATGAGTGCTTGTATTGAGCCAGGGCCTTGGGTAACACCTGGGGTGTTACAGCCCTCCCCCCTTAAAGGAATCTCGCCCCGAGATTTGGGTAGGGATCCTTTAGAGGGGTACCAAGAAGGTGTGTTTGTGGGTGACACCTTAAGATAAACGTACTCTCCCGCTTCAAATTGTAGAGGCTTCCTTCTCTTGTCATGATAACTCTTTTGTCTGGCCTGAGCAGCTTCAAGGTTCTTCTTAATGACTCTGACTTTCTCCTCGGCTTCAAGTACCAGGTCAGGTCCAAATATTTCCCTCTCTCTAGCTTGTGACCAATTTAACGGTGTCCTACACCATCTCCCATACAAGGCCTCAAAAGGTGCCATCTTTAGGCTGGACTGGTAGCTGTTGTTATATGAGAACTCCGCCAAGGAAAGACACTTATCCCAATTCTTACCATAGTGTAGCACACATGCCCTCAACATGTCTTCCAAAATCTGATTCACCCTTTCTGTTTGACCATCTATTTGAGGATGGTATGCTGAGCTTCTTATTACATGGGTCCCAAGCAATGTTTAAAATAGCTGGATATAGCTGCCGCTATATCCAGATATAGCTGCTGGAGAAGGGTGGGGATAGGATATTCACATTTTAGCGCTAAACAAATAGAGACGCTAATATCCACTATTAGCCGGCTAAAACAGCTAAACCGGCTATAATTTAGCGCGCTAAATTCACGTTTGGAAGCAGACGTGGGCCGATCCGGCGAATGAACTTTGGGCCCAAAAAACAACAGCCTGCAGCCAAGCACTAAAAAGTAAAAACCCTAGCGGCGGCTGTGTTGCTGCTCCTGCACTCGTCCTCTCGAGCAGCCGCCGGCGGCTAGACAGGTGTGCGCCACCACCAAGCCAAGGTCGCGGGTTCCGTCACAGGCCGCGGAGCTCAAGAACACTGGGGCACATCGCAGGGGGTGGGCGGCGCCACTGATCTCGCCAGTCTCCACTGCAGACTGCAGTGCCCGTGCTCCACTGCAGAGTGCAGACTGCTGCCGTGCCCGTGCTGCGTGCTCCACAGCCTCCAATGGTGAGTACATGTCGTGCTGCGTGCTCCACGGCGCGAGCTCCACTATAGACTGCTGTCGTGTTGCATGCTGCGTGCTCCACAGCCACCGCGCCACTGATCTCACAGTCACACTACTGCCTTGCCATTCTGCAGTGTTTACGTCACTAAGTCCACAACCTCCAGTCTACTCCAGCAAGGCGGCAAGGCAGAAACTCAGGTCATCAGGTGGCCATTTCATCCACAGCCCCAAGCAGACAACAGCCATGTCATCCCAACCTGATCCACAGCAACAAGGAGGCAAGTTCTCTGAGATTTGAAGCCATTATTCATTTTTGAACTAAACTAGTTTACATTTGTGATGAAGCTACTTTTCATTTGTCAATCTCTGCTAGCTGATTATAATCTCCGCTTCAAGTGTAAATTGTAAACTCTGCTTCAGTTACTATACTTTGTAATTCTTTTTTTGTACATACTACATAGGTGAACCATCAAGTGTAAACTCTGTTTCAGTTATTCAAAAAACATCAAATGCTATCAAGTGATATTCTTGAGGATGGTGGCAATGAGTTTATTATCGGTGTTGTTCCAGATGAAAATGTTGATCAAGATGAAGACCATGAGGGTGCACATGATGAACCATCACAGGAACCATCAATATCAAAAGCACAACTACTAGCCAAAAGAAAGAGGCATGGGCATCCTAGGAAAAAGAAACTTAGGAGCTTCAAATCTCTCTTGTCTGGTGATTTAGAGCGTGCAACCTGTGCTTCATCTTCTGAATCCGAAGATAATGAATCTATGCAAATTGAAGCTTCAAATTCAGATTCTGGAGATGAGTAGAACTGTTGAAGCCTTACCAGTTACCAGTTTATGCCTTCGTATTTTATCTAGTTGCAATTGCAACTTATCAACTTAATGTATTGGAACTTAGCAACTTTGCAATTCCTTTTGAAGTACTTTTGCTGCTAAGTATGTTGTATGTTTTGCTGCTCAGTACACTGAATATTGTAACTAGTAGACTGTAAAACTTAGCAACTGAATGTTGCCACTGTCTTTTGGTATTTTGGGTGAATGTTTTGCTTGTTGCAATCAGCGGCTAGCTGCTTTTCTTGTGAACAGGTGAGGTAGGTGCATGGCTAGCTGCTTTGTTTGTTGCAATCAGCGGCTAGCTGTTTTGCTTGCTGAATGGCTGACTGAATGTGCGTGCTACAGTGAGGTAGGTGGATGTTCTGGACTTCTGGTAGGTGCATATTATTTCTGGTGAATGTTTTGCTAGTTGTTTACATTTGTGAATGGTAAATGTATTTTGGGCTGCTTTGCTTGTTGCAATCAGCGGCTAGCTATTTTTGTTCGAGGTGCATTTTAAATTGTAGGTGAGAATGTGAGTTGTGAGATCAATGACTTGGATGTTTGCTAGCGTTGCCAGGCTACCTGGGATGCTGCCGGTCAGAAGGTTCCGAGCAGCCAGGAAGTAAACAAGCGAGGAGAGGTCTGGGAACTGGGATCGGGCCGTCGAGGCTGTTCGTGGAATTTGGGACAGGCATGATCATGGGAGGATCTGTCTAAGTGTCTACTGTCTAGTGAAAACCGCTAAAACATTTAACTGCAGATATATCCCGATATATCCTTTTGTAGCCGCTGGAGAAGGCCAGGGATAAATGGGTTAGCCCGCTATTTTAAACACGGGTCCCAAGTGATTCTTTCAGTTGCTCCCAGAAACGTGCTACGAATGGTGCTCCTCTGTCTGACACAATAGTCCTGGGTATCCCATGCAAACGAACTATCTGGTCAATATAGATTTCTGCATATTTTTCTGCCCTGTGGGTGGTATGCACTGGCAAGAAATGAGATGTCTTGGTTAATCTATCCACAATGACCCAAATAGAATCATGGTGCTGGGATGTGTTGGGTAAACCCATTATGAAATCCATGCAAATGTCCTCCCATTTCCAAGATGGTATGGGAAGGGGCTGTAAGGTGCCTGCTGACTTCAAATGACTGGCCTTGACTCTTTGGCAAGTGTCACATTCGGATACATACTTAGCAATTTCCCTTTTCATTCTGGTCCACCAATATAGAGATCTGAGATCATGATACATCTTGTTACTTCCGGGGTGCATGGAGAAGTTGGAAAGGTGAGCTTCATCCAATATTTTCTTTCTGAGCTCGGGATTTTTAGGAACAACCAATCGGTCTCCAAACCATAGAATTCCCTTGCTGACGGAAACGTTTGTACTTATCCACCTTTTGTTCGATCATTTCCTTAATGACTTGAACACCCTTGTCACCAATCTGTGCCATGACTATTTGCTCCTGTAAAGTGGCCTCCACTGAAATATAACTCAAGGTACCTGAGGAAACAACTTCTATGTTCAGCTTGCATAACTCGTCACACAGAGTGGCGATCTTGGAATCCATACGCACACAGTTGCATTGGGCCTTCCGGCTTAAGGCATCTGCCACAACATTGGCTTTGCCAGGATGGTAATGCACTTCCAAATCATAGTCCTTGATTAACTCCAACCATCTTCTCTGCCTCATATTAAGATCTGCCTAAGTAAAAATATACTTGAGACTCTTGTGATCAGTATAGATATTACAATGAGCTCCCATCAAGTAATGTCTCCATATCTTCAAAGCATGAACCACGGCTGCTAACTCCAGATCATGAGTGGGGTAGTTCTGCTCGTGAGGCCTGAGTGCTCTGGATGCATAGGCAATAACTCTATTGTCTTGCATCAAGACACATCCCAATCCAGTGCCTGAAGCATCACAATAAACCTCAAAAGATTTGGTGTTGTCAGGTTGTGCTAGCACGGGTGCGGTGGTCAGATGCTGCCTCAAGGTATGAAAGGCATCTTCACATTTCTGACTCCATTCATACTTTACTCCTTTCTTCAACAATTCAGTCATTGGCTTTGCAATCCTGGAGAAATCCGGAATAAATCGCCGATAATACCCTGCCAATCCCAGAAAACTCCGAATCTGCCATACAGTGGTAGGGGGCTTCCAATTCATCACTTCTTGAACTTTTTCAGGATCAAGCGATATCCCATCTTGATAAATGGTGTGACCCAAAAATTTAATTTCCCTCAGCCAGAAATCACATTTGGACAACTTAGCATATAAGTGATGATCGCGCAGTCGCTGAAGTACGATATGCAGATGCTCAGTATGCTCGTCTTCATTCTTGGAATAAACCAGAATATCATCAATGAAGACCACCACAAATTTGTCTTACTCTGGCATAAATACTGAGTTCATCAAATACATGAAATAAGTTGGGCATTGGTCAGCCCGAAAGACATCACCAAGTACTCATAAAGCCCATATCTGGTAGAAAAAGCTGTCTTCGGAATATCACTGGCCCTGATCTTGATCTGATGATAGCCAGAGCGAAGGTCTATCTTAGAAAATACCTTGGCTCTCACCAAATGATCAAACAATACATCAATGCGGGGCAATGGATACTTATTCTTGATGGTCACCGCATTGAGAGGGCGGTAATCAACACACAATCTCAGACTCTCGTCTTTCTTCTTCACAAACAAGGCTGGACATCCCCATGGTGAAGTACTTGGGCGAATGAATCCCTTGTCCAGCAATTCTTGTAACTGCTTTTTCAATTCTACCAATTCTGCTGGAAGCATCCTATAGGGTCTCTTGGATATAGGTGCAGTTCCGGGTTGCAACTCAATTGCAAACTCTATGTCTCTGTCGGGTGGCATCCCTGGCAATTCGTCTTGGAAAACATCTGGGTACTCACAGACCACTGGGATTCTCTCAACAGGTGTCTCTACCATAGCAAAGGCACAGGAACGGGTACAACCTGGTTAGGCAAATATAATGTAGTTTCACCACAAGTAGGTGAGTGTATCTCAATGGCTCTTGCTGCAATATCAATTACTGCCTGATGCCTCGATAACCAGTCAATCCCTAATATGATATCCACACTATCCAACCCCAAGATAAGGAGGGTGGTTCTAATTACAAGACTACCAAATTTTATAGGCACCTGCCTATTGATTTGATAGGTGGCAACCCTGCCTCCTGGTGTTGAAATTGTAATGCCCCCATTTGTGTGATGGAAAGGTAACTGGCATTTGGCACTAAATTTGATACTGATTAAAACTGTGTATGCACCAGAATAAAAAAGAATGATTGCAGGATTATTCAAAACGGAAAAGATACCAGTCATGACGGGTGCTCCCTCAGGAATGTCAGCCATGGTGGTGAAGTTCAGCCTGCCTTGTCTCACTTGCACCTTCTGCCTCTTGCCTTGATTCTGATTGGGATTCTTTCCCTGCCTCTGCTGGTTCCTGGGGCAATTATTGGCATAGTGTTCAGTGTTACCACAAGTGAAACATCTGTTGTCATTGGCCTGATGGTACTGCTGCTGTGGTTGATTGTTCCTCTGGACTGGGGACTGAGAGCGGTTGGGTGCCTGCTGCTGCTGTTGTTGTGGCCGGATCACCCAACGTCCTTGCTGCTGCTGAGGTCCCTTGTTCTGAGTGTCAGATACAATCCTGAAGCGCTGAGGCTGAGCTGAAGGTCCTGCCATAGGGGTCTTCCTCTTCTTCTCTGCCTAGCGGGCTGTGATGCAGGCTTCCTGGGAAATGGCCATGTTGACTAACTCATTGTAGCTGTTGGCCCTGACTATGTTGAGACGGTCGCGGAGCTTAGTACTGAGACCCCTCCTAAACATGTCCCTCTTCTTCTCATCAGTGTCTGCATGATAGCCTGCATACTGACACAGGTCGTTGAAGGCCTGAGCGTACTGCAACATAGTACGATTCCCCTGAGTGAGTGCTAGAAACTCATTAAGCTTGCGGTCCATAATGCCTGCTGGTATGTGATGCCATCTGAATGCTGCCTTGAACTCTCTCCATTCCACCAGGTGGTCAACTGGCTGCATAGCGAGGAAGTGATCCCACCATGTCCTCGCGGGTCCACGAAGCTGCTGGGTGGCGAACCGGACCTTAGCCACATCTGAACAAACTCCATTAAGTAGTGGGAATTTTGATTCCACTACCCTGAGCCATACATCAACATCAAGTGGATCCTCTGCCCGAGTGAACAACGGCGGCTGAGTGCTGAGGAACTCCTGATAAGTGGCTGCTGCTGGGGGACGCTGATGGTGATCACCACCACCATAGTGCTGAGGTGGTGGCTGACGCTGAGCCAACTATCGCAGAATCTCATTCTGCTGAGCCATCAGTTCTTGCATGGTAGGAGGCGGTGGCGGGGGTCGAGGAATGCGCTCATTCTATCCACAGCGCGCTCTTCCTGCCATCTGAAAATTTAGGATGCTCTTAATATCATACTTTTGATATCAGGGTTCATACATGGTAAAAGATTTGAAAGGATAAAGTTTGCAGAATGCCAAACATTTCCTTGCATTTTTCATAAAATATACCACATGACATAAACTTTCTTCATAATTAAAAGTTGACATCATCCACCATCCATAATTCCAAAAGAGTTTGTTACGATTACATCATTGATCAAAAGACTGAACTCTGTCTAGCCTAGTACCCCAAGGGTGCAAAAGCTAAGCTAGCTTCGAGGAGTTCTACCGCCACACACTTCTAACCCTATCCCTGTAACCTAATGAGAAAATGAGGCAACGCTTGACTCGGGGGAAGGGGGTCTCCCTGAGCCAGCAGTGTCCAGGCTGGATGCAGGCTCCGGCTCCACTCCTCCCTCGATGTCAACATCCTCGTTGGCCTCCATGTCCTAAATCTCCTGATGGTGCATATCCAAGTGCTGGTTAGCTTCCTCAAGTTGCTACTGAGTGTTTATAAGCTGATCCTCGAGAACTTCAATGGTGTTCTCCCTGGCTCCTACTAGCTCCTCAAGTTCTTGCATCTAGGTGGCCATCTGCTCCACCTGGAGGTCCTTTTCCACCATCTCAGTGGATAGGTCTACCACAAATTCCTCCCTGTTATCCAGGGTGATCTTGGTAGCCTCCAACAAGCCCATTAGCTGAGACATTGCCTCTCCTCGCACTGCTTGCAGGCGATACAGGGCATTCATGCATCGCACCGTCAGGTGAGCAGTCTGCCCTGGGTAGAGAGCCCACACATCCTTGGCATGTTCCACTCGATCCTTCCACATTGGGTCGTCCTCCTTTTCAGTGGGGAACAAACCAATGGGGTGAGTGGACAGCTCCAAGGGGTGAAAGACACAAAAGGTCGTCAGCATGGTATCAAGCATTTAGCAATCAACATCTTTTGCCAAGTCAACACATTTCCACTTGTTACTCAATGTAGCAGCATGGATCAAGCAGTCTTATTAGCTACGAGAAGCAGAGGATTCGAATCGAGTTTTTAAACCTTGCAAGGTAAACCTAAACACACGACGTGGCGAGGCACTCCGTCCCTACACACATCAACCGTCCCCATCGATTCCCCGTCAGCAGAGAGGGGCTCACCGCCTTGGCGTACAATGCCTCACTGACCCCGACTGCCGTCGTGCAGTGACCGCACTTGTACCCACCATAACCAGAATGGGAGACCACGTCTCAGGTCGTGTGAGGAGGGCAATCTGCTGCCAGGTTCACTCAGGTACTAGGCTTACCGATTTACCAGATTTCTCGGTATGTGCTTAGTACGTTCAAAAGCTTGAGACATGGTATCACACCTTAATCCTTATTCCAATTTCCGTCTCGTAGACAACACATCCCCATGGACCGTTGTCTACAGACCATCATCATTATGATATATAAATGGATACAAGCAATTCCTGACCTCGCGCGAGTGCTAGAAAATCACTCGACTTCTACCGAGATCCCTAATTAGCAAAGCAGCTACTCGACCTAGCATACTAGTATTCATCACAAGGGAAAAACCTGAGTTCATGCAACTAGGGTTTCAGTCAACTCCTACACTTAAGTGCACAGTACAAACCTACAAACATTAAGTGCAGTAAAATAACATATAGAATAGGTTATGCATAAAACCGGGGCTTGCCTTCCAAAGCTGGGGCAGGCAGATCCTCGATGGCAGGCTCTGGTGCTGGCTCCTGGACTACCTCCTGAGCAACTCCTTGCTCCGGAACGAGGATGTACTCCCCGTCAGCGAGATTACAGTCTATCAAATGCAATGAACAAGATAGATGCATATTAATGACATGGTAATTTGTAAAGGCTATGCATAGTGAAATAGTACTAAGTTTAGTGGGACTCTAGGGTTTATTTTGGGTAGACTTAAGGGTTTTATACCTTCACCTTTGTAATTTTGAATGAACTCACATTCTTTAATTATATTTTTATGTTCCATGAGATACTTGAAAGGTTTTGGTTGTACATTATCTCTCTCTCCCAAAATTTCCTTTTTCTTGCTATTGTGCTTCTTATTAAGCATTTTTGAACTAGCATGGTCAGTTAATATTTTCCAAAAATGTTATAAAAATTACAGTGGGTAAACATTTACCTCTGTGGGTTATTCCAAAAATTTGAGGTTGAAATTAATTCACATACTACTTGTGCAAAATTAACAAAAGTAAGGGTAAAAGGGCACTTTACACTATAGCTCTAGTTTCTATGGGGTTTCTGGTTCAACATTTATTTTTGCCAAGGTTTCTAGGGAATAATAGGTATTTGTTTTAAAAATCACAGAAAAAGGCCTACTGGATTATTTAGTTGTATTTTCCTAAAGTTTGATGCCAAAAAGGTACTTATAACTAACTTGCTATTTGAAAAAATGTCAAACAATAGAACTTACATTTTTCCTAGATTCATACTAACATATTATGAGTTATCCCAAGGGTTGGGGTGGTTTCTCCTCAGGATTATTTTTCTAAGGTTTTTCTAAGTTTTCATTGTTTCCATAAAATAAAAGGTAATGCATTTCTTTTGTACTAACAGAGGGTCTAACAAAATTTTCCAGTGAACTATGTTAAATAAGTTGGCTAGCAAAAATGTGGTTGCTCCCTGGTTCTCATTTTAAAGTACCTTTTCTATTTTCTTTAACTTTGGGCTAAAAAGAGCTTAAATGGTAAACCCTTCCTTAATTTGGTGTACTATTTTTAAACAGATTAGGGAGTGGTTAAGTACTTCTCTGATTTTTCTTAATCCCAGTCTAATAGTGTAGCTATTTTTCCTTCTTTTATTTAGCTTTTGGTCAGATTACTATTTAAATCAAAACTTTAAAATCTTCTGCAATACTTAGGGGGTTTTATATTTTTCCTAAGTAGTTCACATTATTTAGAACCTAGCAAAATTGGTTTGACTAAATTTGGTTGAATAAAACTGAAGTTATGGATTTTACAAGCTCTGTTTGTATTTAACAGACTAATGTTTTAAAGGTTTTCTGAAAAACCAGTTTACACCAAGGACCCTGGGCTTTTCCTAAAAAAATCCTTTAACTTATGCCCCTGCGCCACTATTCACTTGAGTCTGACCATTCAAAAAAACCCCTGGCTTCTTTTCCTTCCTCCCCGAGGTCCCTCCCCCCTTTTAAGCAGTAACCGCAGAAGTAAATAGGGCGGCGCGGCTTATCGACGGCGAGGGAGGTCCGACGAAGGGTGGGGTTAGCTCCGGGAAGTCCTTGCAGTCACGTCGAGGTATGGCTCGTCGGCGATGATGGCAGGAATCGGTCGGGCCACGTGCGTAGGCGGTCGGGCTCGTCGGCGGCGTGTGCTCCAGCCTGCTCACGGCGGTACAGTTCAATCCAAGGGCACGGGGAGCTTCATGGGGTGCTAAGGAGTCGACCCGTGCAAGGAATCGAAGAAAGACTCACCGTGGAGCTCGGTCTACGTACGCCGGCGATCTGGTGAAGTCCGGCGACGTTGATCCGGTGTCTCCGGCGAGGTAGAGTTCGATTCCCAGCTTTGGGAGCTTCACCGAGACACATGGAGACTCTCTCGAAGGTCGGATGGGGCGGGGAATGGCTAGGATGCCCGGTCTACGGTGGTCGGTTCTCGGGTGGCCGCTAGCACGCCTTGCGCAGAGCGATCGCCGGTGAACTGGCGCTCCGGCAAGGTTCAGAGCGAGCGGGGGCGTATGGTCGAAGCCTTGGCTGGCTTTATAGGCGCGGGCGCGGGCGGGGGCACGGGTTTGGCTTGGCGCGGCGCGGTGCGCGCGGGGCTGAGCGTCGGGGCGTGCTCTGGCGATGCCACGGCGCGTCGAACACGTGGAGGTTTGTTTCTTCCCTTGTTCAAGCGTCTGCAGAGATCGCAAGCGTGCGAATCTTGCCATGAATTCGGCGCAGACCTCTTCCTGGCACCTATGGCTATCTCTTATATGTGAGTTCCAATGGAAGATACGCCCTAGATCAAGAGATATGCGGACGCCAAATCGGGGTTGCCACACTGTTCACCCCGAGACAAAAGTGATGTCAAATCATGTCAAATGGTTTTGGCTCGGGTTCAAATTTTTCCAGTGGGTTCCCTTGGTAGTTTGGCTCCTTTTTGATATTCAGACCAAGTGGTTTTGGTGCCATTTACTAGGTGAACACATCTGATCTTTAGGTTAGGGTTCATTTTTGACTTAGGGAAAATTTGAGAGCTCTAGTGTGCTCTCTACTTAATGAATGGATTTGTGGTCTTTAAGGGGCCCTTTTGTAATGTTTCCCTTCTGCATTTTGTAGATTTTGATGTGTACTTAAACTTTGGTTAAGGGTTAACTCATGACTTGTGCATTTGCTTAATCCTTCCCTTAATCCAGGGTTTTGGGAGCTAAGGCTCAAGAAGGGTCTAGGGTTTAATCTTCTCTTGCCCAAGGTGATAATTGCCCAAAGTTCTTGGTTAAAGCTTTTGTCATTAACATTTCTTAGTTAATCCATGATTTCCAAGGTTTTGGGGCTCCCTCTCCTCCACTTAAACACATGTGATGACATGTCATGAGTGCTTGTATTGAGCCAGGGCCTTGGGTAACACCTAGGGTGTTACAGTGGTGACAAGAAACAAGGCTCGACTTGTGGCAAAAGGTTATGCCCAAGTTGCGGGTTTGGACTTTGAGGAGACTTTTGCTCCTGTGGCTAGGTTAGAATCAATTCGGATTTTATTAGCCTATGCAGCTCACCATTCCTTTAAGTTGTTCCAAATGGACGTGAAGAGCGCTTTCCTAAATGGTCCAATCAAGGAGGAGGTATACGTGGAACAACCCCCTGGCTTTGAGGATGACAGGTATCCCGACCACGTGTATAAGCTCTCTAAGGCGCTCTATGGACTTAAGCAAGCCCCAAGAGCATGATATGAATGCCTTAGAGATTTTTTTTAATTGCTAATGCTTTCAAGGTTGGGAAAGCTGATCCCACTCTTTTCACAAAGACTTATGATGGTGATCTTTTTTTCCAAATATATGTCGATGACATTATATTTGGCTCTACTAACCAAAATTCTAGTGAGGAGTTTAGCAGGGTGATTATGCAGAAATTTCAGATGTCGATGATGGGCGAGTTGAACTATTTCCTTGGATTTCAAGTGAAGCAACTCAAGGAAGGCACCTTCATCTCCCAAACGAAATACACTCAAGATCTTCTCAAGAGGTTTGGGATGAAGGATGTTGTAATATCCCAAAAAAAAGTTGACCAAAAGTTGATCTTCGTTCCGTGGATGTGGGACATGGGTTGTGGGCCGTTGGATGCAAAGTCAGAAGTCATCTGAGGCGTCGTTTCTTTTCTCCCACAAAGCCCTAGGTGGCCGCCCCTTTCCTTTCCCCTTCCTAGCCGCCCCTTCCCTCTCCTCCCTGGAGCCGCCCCCTCTCCTCCCCATTTGCAGACGCCCTCTACCCTCTAGAAATCCTCCACGCAGCAAGGATCGAGAAGAGAAGGAGCAAGTTGGATTGAAGAGGAAGAGAGGACCAAGGAGATGTTCTATCCCCATCTCTTCTTGCAGATTTTCTTGGGGAAACCCTAGGTAAGGATGAGATCCATATTCCTCCCTGAAATTAAGTGTTTTTGGATGTTTTGGATCATGGGGATTAAAGGATTAGAGGTTGAATTAGATGTGGGGTTAGATTTTGATCTCGAATTTAGTTTCTGCAGAATGGCATATTCGACAGTTTCTGTTCAGACCAGTTTTCCGTGGTCTTAGTGGCCTCAAAAAATAAAAAGTCTATCTATGAGTTGTAGATAATTTGTAGATATCTCTGTGGCCACAAAGAACACCTCAATCGGACATCATATTAGGGAGTCATTGCAGTTTGATTATAGCAATTTTTTAGTCTTATAATACTATGCAGAATCTGTTCTCTTAAGATTTAGGCGATTTTATCAATAGAATTAAACTTTGGGTTTGTAAGAGAAGTTGTAGATAATTTCATAAGATTTTCAGATTGATAAAGATTGTATTCATATGAATTTTAAAACTCCAGTTATGTCTGTTTTACTGTGGATGTTCCTGTTTGCCTGGCAAAAACGAGCGGGTCTGTCACTGGTGGGTTTCATCTCGAAATTGGCCAAATTGTGTCGGGGACCATAATTAGGGGTACCCTCAAGACTCCTAAATCTTAGCTGGTAACCCCCATCAGCACAAAGCTGCAAAGGCCTGATGGGTGCGATTAAGTCAAAGGTCGGTCCATTCGAGGGACGCGATCACGCCTCGCCCGAGCCCAGCCTCGGGCAAGGGCAGCCGACCCCGGAGGATCTACGTCTCGCCCGAAGACCCCCTCCAGCAACGGGCATACCCTCGGCTCGCCCGAGGCCCAGCCTTCACCGAGAAGCAACCTTGGCCAACCCGCCACGCCAACCGACCAAATCGCAGGGGCATTTAATGCAAAGGTGGCCTGACACCTTTATCCTGACGCACGCCCTCCAGTCGACAGAGCCGAAGTGACCGTAGTCACTTCGCCGCTCCACTGACCGGTCTGACAAGAGGACAGCGCCGCCTGCGCCGCTCCGACTGCTGTGCCACTCGACAGAGTGAGGCTGACAGCAGCCGAGTCCGGCCTCAGGCGCCATAGGAAACTCCGCTTCGCCCGACCCCAGGGCTCGGACTCAGGCTCAGCCCCACAAGACGACGAACTCCGCTTCGCTCGACCCCAGGGCTCGGACTCGGGCTCAGCCCCGGAAGACGACGAACTCCGCTTCGCCCGACCCCAGGGCTCGGACTCGGGCTCAGCCCCGGAAGACGATGAACTCCGCTTCGCCCGACCCCAGGGCTCGGACTCGGGCTCAGCCCCGGAAGATGACGAACTCTGCTTCGCCCGACCCCAAGGCTCGGACTCAGCCCTGGCCTTAGCCGACGGTCTCCGCCTCGCCCGACCCAGGGGCTCAGACTCGACCTCGGCATCGGAAGATAGACTCGACCTCGACCTCGGAGGAGCCTCCACCTCGCCCAACCTAGGGCTCGGACCGACCACGTCAATAGGAGGCGCCATCATTACCCTGCCCCAAGCTGACTCAGGCTACGGGGAACAAGACCGGCGTCCCATCTGGCTCGCTCCGCCAGACAAGCAATGATGGCGCCCCGCACGCTCTATGACGACGGCGGCTCTCAGCCCCCTTATAGAAGCAAGAGGACGTCAGCAAGGACTCGACAGCCCCGACAGCTGTCCTTCCGCCAGGCTCCAGCGCTCCTCCGATGGCCACGACACCACACGAACCGGGTGCCAAAACCTCTCTGGCTGCCACGATGGCATGTACTTAGGGCGCTAGCTCTCCTCCGCTAGACACGTTAGCACACTGCTACACCCCCCATTGTACACCTAGATCCTCTCCTTACGCCTATAAAAGGAAGGACCAGGGCCCTCTTACAGAGGGTTGGCCGCGCGGGGAAGGACGGGACGGCGCTCGCGTGAGGCCGCTCGCTCCCTCCCGCGTGGACGCTTGTAACCCCCTACTGCAAGCGCACCCGACCTGGGCGCGGGACAAACACGAAGGCCACGGGATTCCACCTCTCATGCCCGTCTCCCTCCGGCTTCCTCCCCCCTTCGCAGTCCGTCTCGCGCTGACCCATCTGGGCTGGGGCACGCGGCGACAATTTACTCGTCGGTCCAGGGACCCCCCGGGTTTCGAAACGCCGACAGTTGGCGCGCCAGGTAGGGGCCTGCTACGTGTTGACGAACAGCTTCCCGTCAAGCTCCAGATGGGCAGTCTCCAGCAACCTTTCCAACCCGGGACGGTACTCCGTTTCGGGAGTCTTGAGTTCATGTCCCTCGACGGCAGCTATGACATGATACTCCTTCCCCCGCCGCGCGACAGCGACAATGGCGGCCGACAGCCCGCCCGCCGGCGGCGGAATCGACGACGTCTTCCCCGCGTGGTGGAAGAACAACATTCGAGCTTGCCCCGTCCCCTCCCCCGCTGACGGAGGAGGAGGTGGGGCAACCAAGGCCAAGCAGGAGGCGGCACCTCGTCGGCTGTCGAGCGAGTCGACGGCACCGGCGCCCCAACGGGGGACATGTCGGGCATCGACCTCGCGTCTGAGACGAAGACGAGCGTCATCTCCCTGCAACACGCCAATCCCAAGCCAACAGACGACGCCAGCACGCTCGCGAAGGACTTGCTGGGCGTCACCCTCGTACCTGAGGCGACGGTGCAGTCAGCCCCTGATGTGACCTCATCACCGCCCGTCGACCAAGAGGTACCAACCGGTTCCCATCTCACGCCTTTTGGATTCAGCCTCGACCCACCAAGCGACTTCGCTTTGGTGGACGCTCTTGTAGAGGCGAGTCCAAACCCTCTGGGGTATCGTATGCAGTCGCCCTAGGACCGGCTGACGGACGTCTCGACCTACGGGCCCTCGGGGTCCGAGGAAGATGACGAGCCCGACTTCTGTTGGGATTTCTCCGGACTTGGTAACCCCAGTGCCATGCGAGACTTTATGACCGCGTGCGACTACTTCATTTCCGACTGTTCTGACGGTAGTGACAGCCTCGGCGACGAGGACTGCGGCCCAAGTCGTGAATGTTTCCACGTCGATCTAGGGGGTCCCAACGAAGGCAACCATCTTGGTATGCCGGAGAACGGTGATCTCCCTAGGCCTGTGCCTCGCGTTGACATCCTACGGGAGCTAGCTATGGTCCCCGCCCGGCGGGGGGTCATGACCCACAGCTTGAGCAAATCCGCGAGATGCAGGCCAGGCTTGACGAGGGGGCAGGAACACATGAGCCAATCCGCCGGGACATCGGGCAGGAATGGGCGGGCCAACCTCCGGCCGGAGAAGTGCGTCACCTACCCTAGGGTATCCAGCGCCGCATCGCCGACGATGTCAGGGTAAGGCGGCCACCGACTTCCAGTGGAGTCGGCCAGAACCTGGCTGCAGCGGCAATGCTTCTCCGTGCGATGCCGGAGCCATCAACCACCAAGGGGCGGCGAATTCAGGGAGAGCTCAAGAATCTCCTGGAGGACGCCGCGGTCCGATGGGCCGAAAGCTCCGCCTCCCGAAGGCAGGGGAACCCCTCGGAACATCGTGCCATGACTTCCCGATTCATGCGGGAAGCCTCGGTCCACACCGGGCGCACGCGCAACACAGCGCCTGCGGCCCCGGGTCGCCTCGGCAACGAGCACCATCACCACAACCGTCGGGCCCACCTCGACGAGAGGGTGCGCCGAGGCTACCACCCCAGGCGTGGGGGACGCTATGACAGCGGGGAGGATCGGAGTCCCTCGCCCGAACCGCCTGGTCCGCAGGCTTTCAGCCGCGCCATACGACGGGCGCCGTTCCCGACCCGGTTCCGAACCCCGACTACTATCACAAAGTACTCGGGGGAGACGAGACCGGAACTGTGGCTCGCGGACTACCGGCTGGCCTGCCAACTGGGTGGAACGGACGATGACAACCTCATCATCCGCAACCTCCCCCTGTTCCTCTCCGACACCGCTCGCGCCTGGCTGGAGCACCTGCCTCCGGGGCAGATCTCCAACTGGGACAACCTGGTCCAAGCCTTCGTCGGCAATTTCCAGGGCACATACGTGCACCCTGGAAACTCCTGGGATCTCCGAAGCTGCCGACAGCAGCCGGGAGAGTCTCTCTGGGACTACATCCGACGATTCTCGAAGCAGCGCATCGAGCTGCCCAACATCACCGATTCAGATGTCATCGGCGCGTCCCTCGCCGGCACCACCTGTCGCGACCTGGTGAGCAAGCTGGGTCGCAAGACCCCCACCAGGGCGAGCGAACTGATGGACATCGCCACCAAGTTCGCCTCCGGCCAAGAGGCGGTTGAGGCTATCTTCCGGAAGGACAAGCAGCCCCAGGGCCGCCCACCGGAAGATGTCCCCGAGGCGTCAACTCAGCGCGGCGCCAAGAAGAAAGGCAAGAAGAAGTCGTAAGCGAAGCGCGACGCCGCCGACGCGGACCTTGTCGCCGCCGCCGAGTACAAGAACCCTCGGAAACCTCCTGGAGGTGCCAACCTCTTCGACAAGATGCTCAAGGAGTCGTGCCCCTATCATCAGGGGCCCGTCAAGCACACCCTTGAGGAGTGCGCCATGCTTCGGCGCCACTTTCACAAGGCTGGGCCACCCGCGGAGGGTGGCAGGGCTCGTGACGACGACAAGAAGGAAGATCACCAGGCAGGAGAGTTCCCCGAGGTCCGCGACTGCTTCATGATCTACGGTGGGCAAGTGGCGAATGCCTCGGCTCGGCACCGCAAGAAAGAGCGTCGGGAGGTCTGTTCGGTAAAGGTGGCGGCGCCAGTCTACCTAGACTGGTCCGACAAGCCCATCACCTTCGACCGAGACGACCACCCCGACCGCGTGCCGAGCCCTGGGAAATACCCGCTCGTTGTTGACCCCGTCATCGGCGACATCAGGCTCACCAAGGTCCTCATGGACGGAGGCAGCTGCCTCAACATCATCTACGCCGAGACCCTCGGGCTCCTGCGGGTCGATCTGTCCTCAGTCCGGGCACGCGCTGCGCCTTTCCACGGGATAATCCCCGGGAAACGCGTCCAGCCCCTCGGACAACTCGATCTACCCGTCTGCTTTGGGATGCCCTCCAACTTCCGAAGGGAGACCCTCACGTTCGAGGTGGTCGATTTCCGAGGAACCTACCATGCAGTGCTGGGGAGGCCATGCTACGCAAAGTTCATGGTCGTCCCCAACTACACCTACCTCAAGCTCAAGATGTCGGGCCCCAACGGGGTCATCACCGTCGGCCCCACGTACCGACACGCGTACGAATGCGACGTGGAGTGTGTGGAGTATGCCGAGGCCCTCGCCGAATCCGAGGCCCTCATCGCCGACCTGGAGAGCCTCTCTAAGGAAGCGCCAGACGTGAAGCGCCACGCCGGCAACTTCGAGCCAGCGGAGACGGTTAAATCCGTCCCTCTCGACCCCAGCAGCGACGCCTCCAAGCAGATCCGGATCGGCTCTGAGCTTGATCCCAAATAGGAAGCAGTGCCCATCGACTTTCTCCGGGCAAACGCCGACGTTTTCGCGTGGAGTCCCTCGGACATGCCTGGCATACCGAGGGATGTCGCCGAGCACTCGCTGGATATCCGAGCTGGAGCCCGACCCGTGAAGCAGCCTCTGCGCCGATTCGACGAAGAAAAGCGCAGAGCCATAGGCGAGGAGATCCACAAGCTAATGGCGGCAGGGTTCATCAAAGAGGTATTCCATCCCGAATGGCTTGCCAACCCTGTGCTTATGAGAAAGAAAGGGGGGAAATGGCGGATGTGTGTAGACTACACTGGTCTAAACAAAGCATGTCCGAAAGTTCCCTACCCTCTGCCTCGCTTCGATCAAATCGTGGATTCCACTGCTGGGTGCGAAACCCTATCTTTCCTCGATGCCTACTCAGGGTATCACCGGATCAGGATGAAAGAGTCCGACCAGCTCGCGACCTCTTTCATCACACCCTTCGGCATGTACTGCTATGTTACCATGTCGTTCGGCTTGAGGAATGCGGGTGCAATGTACCAACGGTGCATGAACCATGTGTTCGGCGAACATATTGGCCGAACGGTCGAGGCCTACGTCGATGACATCATAGTCAAGACGAGGAAAGCCTCCGACCTCCTTTCCGACCTTGAAGTGACATTCCGATGTCTCAAGGCGAAAGGCGTGAAGATCAATCCTGAAAAGTGTGTCTTCGGGGTTCCCCAAGGCATGCTCTTGGGGTTCATCGTCTCCGAGCGGGGCATCGAGGCCAACCCGGAGAAGATCGCAGCCATCACCAGCATGGGGCCCATCAAGGACTTGAAAGGCATACAGAGAGTCATGGGATGCCTTGCGGCTCTGAGCCGCTTCATCTCGCGCCTCGGCGAAAGAGGTCTGCCTCTGTACCGCCTCTTAAGGAAGGCCGAATGCTTCACTTGGACCCTTGAGGCCGAGGAAGCCCTCGGGAACCTGAAGGCGCTCCTTACAAACGCGCCCATCTTGGTGCCCCCCGCTGCCGGAGAAGCCCTCTTGATCTACGTCGCCGCGACCACTCAGGTGGTTAGCGCCGCGATTGTGGTTGATAGACGAGAAGAGGGGCATGCATTGCCCGTCCAGAGGCCAGTCTACTTCATCAGCGAAGTACTGTCCGAGACCAAGATCCGCTACCCACAAATTCAGAAGCTGCTGTACGCGGTGATCCTGACGCGGCGGAAGTTGCGGCACTACTTCGAGTCTCATCCGGTAACTGTGGTGTCATCCTTCCCCCTAGGGGATATCATCCAGTGCCGCGAGGCCTCGGGTAGAACTGCAAAGTGGGCGGTGGAAATCATGGGCGAGACGATCTCGTTCGCCCCTCAGAAGGCCATCAAGTCCCAGGTGTTGGCGGACTTCGTGGCTGAATGGGTCGACACCCAGCTCCCAACAGCTCCGATCCAACCGGAACTCTGGACCATGTTTTTCGACAGGTCGCTGATGAAGACAGGAGCAGGTGCAGGCCTGCTCTTCATCTCGCCCCTCGGGAAGCACCTACGCTACGTGCTACGCCTCCACTTCCCGGCGTCCAACAATGTGGCTGAGTATGAGGCTCTGGTCAACGGTTTGCGCATCGCCATCAAGCTAGGGGTCCGACGCCTCGACGCTCGTGGTGACTCGCAGCTCATCATCGACCAAGTCATGAAGAACTCCCACTGCCGCGACCTGAAGATGGAAGCATACTGCGATGAGGTTCGGCGCCTGGAAGACAAGTTCTACGGGCTCGAGCTCAACCACATCGCCCGACGCTACAACGAGACTGCGGACGAGCTGGCTAAAATAGCCTCGGGGCGAACAACGATTCCCCCGGACGTCTTCTCCCGAGACCTGCATCAACCCTCCGTCAAGACCGACGACACGCCCGAGCCCGAGAAGGCCTTGGCCCAGCCCGAGGCACCCTCGGCTCAGTTCGAGGTACCCTCGGCACAGTCCGAGGTACCCTCGGCTCGGCCCGAGGCACCCTTGGCTCAACCCGAGGCACCCTCGGCTCGGCCCGAGGTACCCTCGGCCCCCGAGGGTGAGGCACTGCGTGTCGAGGAGGAGCGAAGCGGGGTCACGCCCAATCGAAACTGGCAGACCCCGTACCTGCAATATCTCCACCGAGGAGAGCTACCCCTCGACCGAGCCGAAGCTCGGCGGTTGGCGCGGCGCGCCAAGTCGTTCGTCTTGCTGGGAGACGGGAAGGAGCTCTACCACCGCAGCCCCTCGGGCATCCTCCAACGATGCATTTCCATCGCCGAAGGCCAGGAGCTCCTACAAGAGATACACTCGGGGGCTTGCGGCCATCACGCAGCACCTCGAACCCTTGTTGGGAACGCCTTCCGACAAGGTTTCTACTAGCCGACGGCGGTGGCCGATGCCACAAGAATTGTTCGCACCTGCGAAGGGTGTCAGTTCTACGCAAGGCAGACCCACCTGCCTGCTCAGGCCCTGCAGACCATACCCATCACCTGGCCATTTGCTGTGTGGGGTCTGGACCTAGTCGGCCCCTTGCAGAAGGCACCCGGGGGCTACACGCACCTGCTGGTCGCCATCGACAAATTCTCCAAGTGGATCGAGGTCCGACCCCTAAACAGCATCAGGTCCGAACAGGCGGTGGCGTTCTTCACCAACATCATCCATCGCTTTGGGGTCCTGAACTCCATCATCACCGACAACGGCACCCAGTTCACCGGCAGAAAGTTCCTGGACTTCTGCGAGGATCACCACATCCGGGTAGACTGGGCCGCCGTGGCTCACCCCATGACGAATGGGCAAGTAGAGCGTGACAACGGCATGATTCTACAAGGACTCAAGCCTCGGATCTACAACAACCTCAACAAGTTCGGCAAGCGGTGGATGAAGGAACTCCCCTCGGTGGTCTGGAGCCTGAGGACAACGCCGAGCCGAGCCACGGGCTTCACACCGTTCTTTCTAGTCTATGGGGCCGAGGCCATCTTGTCCACAGACTTAGAATACGGTTCCCCGAGGACGAGGGCCTACGCCGACCAAAGCAGTCAAGCTAATCGAGAAGACTCACTGGACCAGCTGGAAGAGGCTCGGGACATGGCCTTACTACACTCGGCGCGATACCAGTAGTCCCTGCGACGCTACCACGCCCGAGGGGTTCGGTCCCGAGACCTCCAGGTGGGCGACCTGGTGCTTCGGCTGCGACAAGACGCCCGAGGGCAGCATAAGCTCACGCCTCCCTGGGAAGGGTCGTTCGTCATCGCCAAAGTTCTGAAGCCCGGGACATACAAGCTGGCCAACAGTCAAGGCGAGGTCTATAGCAACGCTTGGAACATCCAACAGCTACGTCGCTTCTACCCTTAAGATGCTTTCAAGTCGTTCGTATGCCTCGTTCCCACGCAAAGTTTAGTCATCAAGGAAGGGTCGGCCTTGCCTCGGCAAAGCCCGACCCTCCCTCGGGGGCTAAAAGGGGGGAACCCCCTCTGCGCCAAAATTTTCCTCGGAAAAAGATCTTTTTCGCCAGAATGTCTTTCGTGCTTTTCGACTACTTCGAAAGTGGATCCTGAAAACGACGGAGTACACGTAAGCAGCCAAGGCTGACCAAGCCGAGGGACTCCTACGCCTCCGGGATACGGATACCTCACTCATCACCTTCTGCGATAAGTAACTCGCGCTCGGATAAGTGATTCCGCGGACCGAACAAGTCTTCACGCTCGAAAGCTCCTCTGCCGGAACGATTTTTCGGGCCTTCTCGACTGCGTCGGTGATAGAACCCTATGGACGAGTAAGAGTGCGCGTAAGCGGCAAGGCCGACCGAGCCGAGGGATTCCTACGCCTCCGGGATACGGATACCTCACTCATCACCTTCCGTGAAAAGCAACTCTCGCTCGCATAAACAATTCTGTTACCGACAAATAAGTCCAGACACTCGAAACAAGAGGAAAAGAAACGCAGCTTTACAACACGACGATGGTGTGTTTGGGCCTCGGCGGCCGCAGAAAACATACACACACTACAAGATAATCCGATCCTGCAGGCTCGGATCTTGATAGTTGAAGGGAGCAGCAGCACCCTCGGCGTCAACTACACCTTTGGCGAGGTCCGACCTAGCCTCGGACGGCGACACGGTCGGAGGATCTCCACTCTGAAGGACGACATCAGCACCATGCCCAGGCCATCGCCGCCAGGGTCTTCTCCAGGAATCCGGCTCGAGCAGACGGCTCGGCCGGCCACCCCAAGGCCTCGGCCAGCTGTCCCCCGAAGACATCAGCCCGACCCGAGGCCTCGGCAACTCAACTCCGGCGTCGGTCCCGCCAGCGGACGACCCGGCCAGGATCCGGCCGACCAAGTCTTTT
Organism: Zea mays; assembly: GCF_902167145.1. Lineage (NCBI taxonomy): Eukaryota > Viridiplantae > Streptophyta > Magnoliopsida > Poales > Poaceae > Zea > Zea mays. Next base: position 30,170,748 of record NC_050096.1, read on the forward strand.
TTTCGAAGCCAACTCTGCCTCTGTTCGAGCTGACACCGCTACCCCCGACTTCGGCTCATCGAAGAGCGGCCGAGGGGTTCCTTTAACTAAACAAGAGAAGCCTCGGACAGCAAGGCCGACCGAGCTGAGGGACTCCTACGCCTCCGGGATACGGATACCTCACTCGTCACCTTCGCACGAGGCGACTCACGCTTGGTGAAGCGGTTCAGATAACCAACAGGCGAGTCTTAGTGCTTGAAAATGAGGAAAAAAACACGGCTCCGCGCCGAAAATACATACATGTTCAGGCCCCGACAGCCACAATGAACAGAAGACCGGCATTCAAGGTGCCATTACAAACGGAACCCCGGTTCCACCTCCGCAGGTACGAACAACCCCACACGATTGGGGGGCCTGCGGAGCAACAGAAGGCCGACGGGTGGCTCGCCGTCGCCCGCTCCGGCAGCAGCGACAACGACCCCCGCTCCGGGTGGCCGAACTACAGCAGCGATGGCCTCAGGGCGGACGCTGCTGCAACCTTGCCCTCACCCACGCCGACGCTCGAGGGGCGAGGACAAGTACAAAGAGCCGGAGGCCCGGAGCGCGGATGGTGGCGGTGATCCCGTCGGCGACGGGGACTTCTCGAGCCGCATCCACCTCGGCACCGACAACAGGAGCCGTCAGCCCATCGGCAGATCCCCACTCGGATCCTCCCAGACGAGCGGGGCACTGACCTCCGCGCGGAGGCGCCGTACCGGTGCAAAGGCAGGAAAGCCCCAGAACATGAACGCCGCCCTAGCGGCGCGCGACGTCTTGGGCGGTCCTCCCGTGCGCACGGCGCGACAACCGCCCTTGCGGCGGGAGGGGGCACCAGGAGCCAAGCCGGCGAGCCCAACATGCTGAAGCTGACGACGCCCGCCGTCGACCAGCCCCGCGTTTTCGAAGTCTGCCCCTCTCGCAGGGCCAGTGAGCGCCCTCTCCCTTGAATGCTGAAGGAGAGGCTGACCCACGAACCCATGCGGGACGTAGAGCTCCGGCTCAGCCCGGCCTCCGCCCCAGCAAGGATGATGAACATCCTTGAAGCTGAGGGCGGGACCAAGATCGCAGCCCGGCTTGCTTCTCCCCACCCAGGAGCTGGTGGTCACCGTCTTGGGTGACCACCGGCGAGGGGGTGCAGCCGGGCTGCCTGATGAAAATCCTTGAAGCCGAACGATGGCTGAGAGGTACCAACTTCCATGAAGTTGCGTTCCTCCAACGACAAGGCGGAAGGATTGCGGGTGTTCCCCATCCGGGGGCTCGGAAGGTGGAAAGACACGGTGCATAAGGGAGCGCGAAGACATGGTCGCCTTTCAAGGAGGTCACCCTCCTTTTAAAGGCGACTCTCCCTACTTGCGTCCCCAGCCGTCGCGGGATGAGTCTTCTCCAACACGCCCCAAGATCCTCCCCCTACGGCGCGGGGGCTGGGTCCCACGCGTCATGCAAGCTGGCCCAGAGCAGAAGAAGTCAAACCGCCGCGCGCGGTGCATGCAACTGCCCAGCGGTTACGAGCATTCCTCCACTTTCGCCTAGACCAGCAGGTGAAAGGGCGGGCAGCCATGCAGGCGGCATGCAACCGCGCCAAGTGGGCGCACCCCTCCGACTTCCAACGCACCCAGCATGGAGGCCCAGGCCCACGCGTCATGCAACCGGCGCGCCGGTTGCTACGTGCGAGCAACTGCACTGCCACTCGCGCCACTACCACGCCTCCTCGACTGCGGAACCAGTACCGCGACTCGAGGCAACCCTGCATATGACCTAGCAGTGCCAGCCAGGCGCGACGGTCAATACGACAAAAAATGGGCCGGCAGTAATGGCGGTGGCAGGCGGGCAGGAGCAGCGGTCACGTCATCAGCCAAACTTACGTCCCATCCAGGGGCAGCGAGAGAACCCTCTCTCACGGCGTGAAGACGGCGCGCCCGTGTTCCGTTCCTCGAACGGCTCGCGCACGCGCAACGGCCGCCTCGTGAACCACTCGCCCCGTCGCATTAACTCCACGGCGGGACATGCGGCGCCTCAGGCAGGAGAAGCAAGCGACGCTTCGCCTTCGCCATAATGACCGCATCAAATAAGGTACGCCACGTCATTCGATTTCGTATCCTTTTCCTTTTCCTCTTTCTCTCTCTTACAATAGGGACCGGGAAAGGGGGATACCACGAAAAGGATCCTTCTCCGTGAAGGAAACAGGCCCCGAGCCTCCCTACTGATAAGAGGTTCAAAGGTTGGCCCCTCGGAGGGGTTCAACAGCTGCCTCAGAGCGCCTGGGTTCCGCGCCCACTACTGGTCAGAGGTTCAAAGGCCGGCCCCTTGGAAGGGTTCAACGGCCGCCTCAGGCCACTCGGGCTCCACGCCCACTACTGATCAGGGGTTCGTAGGCTAGCCCTCGAAGGGTTCACAGCCGCCTCAGACACAGAGCGAGGGATGACCCTAGGTATGTTCGATACATAACTGAGGCTCGGGCTACGCTCCCGAGGTACCCTAGGACATTTCCGAGACCAGCGGGAACGATCTTGTAACGGAATCCCATCAGAGGGAGGCATCGAGCCCTCGGACCCCGTCGAAAGGGGACCGGGTCCGGCAGATCACCCGTAGGTACTTTTGGAGCGCGCCTCCGGGCCTCTAGCCGACCCCTAACAAATAGGGCACGGGCGTCCACTCGGATTACCCGCCAGCAGCTCACTGGAGACACCATGTTCAGCGCCCTCCGAGGGCAACATGGCGCTTTCTCCCTCCTCCTTGCGGAAAGGCGACGCAGGGGCATATGTAAAAAAGTCGAGTCTGTCCTTGACCGTCCTCTCGCCCTGTGCAGAGGCTCGGGGGCTGCTCTCGCAAACCCGGCTCCGGCCAAACCGTTGACACCGTCAACATACCAGCCCTAGAACTTGGGACCCGACCGTGCACCCGGGCTACGGCCAGCTCGCATGAGGGAACAACCAGACCAGCCGAAGTGTTGCGAAATGCATTAAGACCTCGAAGGAGTCAAACCACTCCTCCGAGGCCTCGGGGGCTACACCCGGCGGGTGCGCTAGCGCGCACCCACCGGAACAAAACGCAACCGAGAAAGGCTGGTCCCCTTGCAAAAAAGTGCGACAAAAGCCTCCAAGCGAGTATTAACACTCCCTTCGAGGCTCGGGGGCTACTATCGGGGACCATAATTAGGGGTACCCTCAAGACTCCTAAATCTCAGCTGGTAACCCCCATCAGCACAAAGCTACAAAGGCCTGATGGGTGCGATTAAGTCAAAGGTCGGTCCATTCGAGGGACACGATCACGCCTCGCCCGAGCCCAGCCTCGGGCAAGGGCAGCCGACCCCGGAGGATCTATGTCTCACCCAAAGACCCCCTCCAGCAACGGGCATACCCTCGGCTCGCCCGAGGCCCAGCCTTCACAGAGAAGCAACCTTGGCCAACCCGCCACGCCAACCGACCAAATCGCAGGGGCATTTAATGCAAAGGTAGCCTGACACCTTTATCCTGACGCATGCCCTCCAGTCGACATAGCCGAAGTGACCGTAGTCACTTCGCTGCTCCACTGACCGGTCTGACAAGAGGACAGCGCCGCCTGCGCCGCTCCGACTGCTGTGCCACTCGACAGAGTGAGGCTGACAGCAGCCGAGTCTGGCCTCAGGCGCCATAGGAAACTCCGCTTCGCCCGACCCCAGGGCTCGGACTCAGGCTCAGCCCCGGAAGACGACGAACTCCGCTTCGCCCGACCCCAGGGCTCGGACTCGGGCTCAGCCCTGGAAGACGACGAACTCCGCTTCGCCCGACCCCAGGGCTCGGACTCAGCCCTGGCCTCAGCCGACGGTCTCCGCCTCGCCCGACCCAGGGGCTCGGACTCGACCTCGGCCTCGGAAGACAGACTCGACCTCGACCTCGGAGGAGCCTCCACCTCGCCCAACCTAGGGCTCGGACCGACCACGTCAACAGGAGGCGCCATCATTACCCTGCCCCAAGCTGACTCAGGCTACGGGGAACAAGACCGGCGTCCCATCTGGCTCGCTCCGCCAGACAAGCAATGATGGCGCCCCGCACGCTCTATGACGACGGCGGCTCTCAGCCCCCTTACGGAAGCAAGAGGACGTCAGTAAGGACTCGACAGCCCCGACAGCTGTCCTTCCGCCAGGCTCCAGCGCTCCTCCGACGACCACGACACCACACGAACCGGGTGCCAAAACCTCTCCGGCTGCCACGATGGCATGTACTTAGGGCGCTAGCTCTCCTCCGCTAGACACGTTAGCACACTGCTACACCCCCCATTGTACACCTGGATCCTCTCCTTACGCCTATAAAAGGAAGGACCAGGGCCCTCTTACAGAGGGTTGGCCGCGCGGGGAAGGACGGGACGGCGCTCGCGTGAGGCCGCTCGCTCCCTCCCGCGTGGACGCTTGTAAGCCCCTACTGCAAGCGCACCCGACCTGGGCGCGGGACAAACACGAAGGCCGCGGGATTCCACCTCTCACGCCCGTCTCCCTCCGGCTTCCACCCCCTTCGCGCTCCGTCTCGCGCCGACCCATCTGGGCTGGGGCACGCGGCGACAATTTACTCGTCGGTCCAAGGACCCCCCCGGGTTTCGAAACACCGACAAATTGGCTCCTCCAACTATGGATACTTTTGTAGAGGGATAAAAGTTCTTAATGTTAGCAGAATTTCATAATTTTTGGCTAAGTAGTTTGGGAGATATCAAATTTTAAAGTTAACTATGCTGCTGTCTCAAACAGATTGAGTCAGTTATCTTGTCATATGTTTTAGAACTTAAAGATGGAAAATTTTAATTATCCATTGAATACCGAAGTTGTAGAGTATTTTGTGTAGATACTCCTAAAGTATTTATTTGATATCACCACTATTATAATTTTAAAGATACAAAATTAACAAACAGTGCTGCTGCTCTTTGGCATGTGGTTCAGGGTGGGAGTCTTTCCACCGGGTCTTGGTGTCAAGTGTAGGAGCGATTTGTTGATTGTTGGCAAATGTTTATGAAATATTTATACTAAGTTTTATGCCCGCAACAGGTGGCTACACTCCGGATCATGCCTAGTACATTTATCTTCTTCGATGAAGGCAAGTGAATGTAGCGGTTATTGCTACCCTTTTGACTTGTTATTTTTATCGCCTACACTCTAATATTCAGAATTATTGGATTCTTTCATAATTGAACTCTATGATGATGCTTTAGTTGATTGTATTATATTGATGCTCAATCATATATTGATTATGATTATGGTTCGAGTATGACCCATGAGATTAATTCACACCACTGAAGGCAGATGAAGTATTATTTGAGGTTTGTATTGTATCTAAAGGAAGATGACGTATTATTTGAGGTTTGTATTGTATCTGAAGGAAGTGAAGTATATTGATAAATGCAACATGCCATATGCATTGCATGATTCATTTGCATCTTAAGTTTTGTCGTGACCTATGGTCCGACTGTATCGGTACAACTTAGCATCGTACGTTGCCCGAGGAGGGGTACGATGCGGCTTCATACCCTCAGAGGTATGAAGGCAGAGGACATATGCATTGCATTCACATGCATTCATTGAAGTGATATTTGCAGATATTGTTGACGCAGAGAAGTGTTATACAAACTATTGTGGTTGTTCGAGGAAATGAGATGGTATTGGTTATATGGGGACTATTGAGTTCTATATCTACAAGTATTTCTGATCTTAATTGTGATTCCTGTAAAATGTTGATTAATTCATCTTGTGGTTTAAATATCTCATCAAAACAATTTTTTTGTTGAGGTGTTTCATCTCACTCTTGCATTGCTCAATGCATGTACTTGATGCTTATCAAGGGGAGTGGGAAGTAGCGGCACGTTGCACACATTGTTTAAAGAACCAAATAATTAGCTTGGTTTATTGACTTTTGAGGTTCCTACTTTAAAGTATGATGCAGGCATAAGCTGGTTCATTCGTGGTTAACCGTCCTTGATGAGAATTATATCATACTAGTATGGTTCATTTTGTATTGATATATCTCTTTTGCTTCTGCAATGCTTATAAATACAAAGGAGACGCTGCCAAATTTTATTTTTTTAGTGTTCGGCTGTTGGTAGTGAAGTCCAGTAGCATCTCGGGATGTTTGTGGATCTCGAGGTGTTACAGTTGGTATCAAAGCTTAGGCTTTATATTCTAGGTAAATGGAACATGAAATTGCACACATGCACATATAGGAAGGGCATGGGTTCAAATATTTTTGATATATGTTAATGTCTTTGAAGTGCAGATGATAATAATTTCACCCCTCCCTATTCCTTTACGGTGATGTGGTAAGTTGTTTATGACTTAATGTCTGATATCATTTATTTCTAATGATATTGTTTTATTAATGCGATTGATATCGCTGGTCTTTTGTGAGATTGAATTTGTTATTATGCTTGTGTTATACAAGTATGCCTTTGTTGTTTTCACCATGTTTTTCATGGTTGAGTTTTATTACAATAATATTGTTATGTATGCATGATTGAGGATATTTCTAAGAGGAGTGTGAATTGTGTGTTTTGGGTTACAAGGTAACCATCAATTTGAATTTAAGTTGTTGAGCGGTTGGTGGATAGCTCCAACAATCTTTGCAAAGAATGATTGTTTATGTCGAGAAACCAGTTTTGAAAGAAATGAATATTGGTACTTTTATATGGATTTTGGGGGGGAGTCTTTACATAGCCAGAATGGCTTACATGTCTCTCTTCTATCATGTGTTTTTAGTAGCCACAAAGCCTAGATGAGGTTTAAATTAGTTCCATGTTAGTCATGCTAATTGTAGAATAAATCTTTGATTTTCTTGATCCACTGATTATGTATTAATACGTTGAGAATCTGATGGTTCTCTCCTCGATGCATGCTTGTGGAGCCATTGTTGGATCACTTATCTATTGGTTTGAATGAAGTCATTGCCTAGCCTAGAGTTGGTTGTGTGTGGTTAGTCACATATTCTTAAATGATGTGGTTTTTACATCGGCTTGAGATGTTTGTCAAATGTGTGAAGGATTACGGGGTTATTATTGACCCTGTATGTAACACCCCGGGATCCACAAACACCCCAGAATGTTACTAAACTACACATCTAACATTCATATATAAAATTTCGACAGCATCTCCTTTGAAAATTGCATAAACGGGGAAGCAACAAAATATAAATAGATATCATGATAAGAAAACATAATAGACATTAATAATCTGCTAGCAATGGGAAGACAACAATAACGACATGAACTGAATTAACCAGTGTGCACGACTAGTTAAAAACAAACATCCTTTGACAAAAAGTTTCTAATTAAATCATGACTGTGTCTGGGCAGCGTTATTATGAGAGTGAAGGTGGATGTGCTGCTACTTTCTACTCCCATTGATGAGCAACAAGCACCTGCATTGAGTAATGCAAGAGTGAGATGAAACATCTCAGCAAGCTAATTGTTTTGACGAGATATTTAAACCACAAATTGAATTAATCAACATTTTAAAAGAATCACAATCAAGATCAGAAATACTTGTAGATATAGAACTCAGTAGTCCCAATATAACCAATACCATCTCATTTCCTCGAACAACCACAATATATTGTATAACACTTCCCTGCATCAACAATATCTACAAATATCACTTCAATGTATGCATAGGAATGCAATGTGTAGGTCCTCTATCTTCATACCTCTGAGGGTATAAAACCACATCATCTGTAAATATCACTTCAATGTATGCATATGAATGCAATACATATGTCATCTGCCTTCATACCTCTAAGGGTATGAAGCCGCATCGTACCCCTCCTCGGGCAACGTACGATGCTAAGTTGTACCGGTACGGTCGGACCATAGGTCACGACAAAACTTCAGATGCAAATAAGTCATGCAATGTATATGGCATGCTGCATTTATCAATAAATTTCACTTCCTTTAGATACAATACAAACCTCAAATAATACTTTATCTGCCTTCAGATACAATGCAAACCTCAAATACTACTTCGTCTGCCTTTAGATACAATGCAAACCTCAAATAAGACTTCATTTGCCTTCAGGGGTGTGAATTAATCTCATGGGTCATACTTGAAGCATAATCATCATCAATATATGATAGAGCATCAATATAATACAATCAAGTAAAACATCATCATAGAGTTAAATTATGAAAGAATCCAATAATTCTGAATATTAGAGTGTAGGTGATAGAAATAACAGGTCAAAACGGTAGCAACCACCGCTACATTCACTTGCCTTCATCGAAGAAGAAAAATGTACTAGGCATGATCTGGAGTGTAGCCACCTGCTAGCGGGCATAAAACTTAGTACAAATATTTCACAAACATTTGCCAACAATCAACAAAACACTCCTACAATTGAAACCAAGACCCAGTGGAAAGACTCCCACCCTGAACCACATGCCATACAGCAGCAGCGCTGTTTGTTAATTTTATATCTTTAAAATTAAAATAGTAGTGATATCAAACAAATACTCTATGAGTATCTACACAAAATACTCTACAACTTCAGTATTTAATGGATAATTAAATTCTGCCATAAGTTCTAAAACATCTGACAAGATAACTGACTGAAACTGTTTTAGACAACAGCATAGTTAACTTCAAAATTCTATATCTCCCAAACTACTAAACCAAAAATTATGAAATTTTGCTGGCAGTAATAAATTGTATCCCTCTACAAAAGTCTTCATAGTTGGAAGAGTCAATTCGGCCATTTACTAGATGAAACCCACCAGTGAACAGACCCGCTCATTTTTGTCACGCAAACAGGAACAGCCACAGTAAAACAAACATAACTGGAGTTTCACAAATCATATGAATGCACTCTTTAACAATCTGAAAAGCTTATAAAATTATCTACAACTTCTTTTACCAATCCACAGTTTAATTCGGTTGATAAAATTGTCTAACTCTTAAGAGAACAGATTCTGCACAGAATTATTAGACTGAAAAACTGGTATAATCAAACTGCAATAACTTTCTGTTCTAATGTCCGATTGAGGTGTTCTTCGCTGCCACGGAAAGATCTACAAATTATCTACGACTCATATATAGACTTTTATTTTTTTGAGGCCACTAAGATCACGGAAAACTGGCATGAACAGAAACTGTCGAAACTGCCATTCTACAGAAATTAAATTTGAAATCAAAATCTAACCCCACGTCTAATCCAACCTCTAATCCTTCAATCCACATGATCCACAATGTCCAAAAGCAAATAATTATAGGGAGGAACAAGGATCCCATCCTTACCTAGGGTTTTCCCAAGAAAATCTTCAAGAGATGGGAATAGAACATCTCCTTGATTCTCTCTTCCTCTTCAATCCATCTTGCTCCTCCTTTTCTCGATCCTTGCTGCGTGGGGGAGATCTAGAGGGAGGAGGAAGCAGTGGAGGGAGGCTGCAAAGAGGAAGGGGGAGGGGCGGCAAAGTGTCGGGAAAGGGGGGGTTGGCGGCAAAGAAAAGGGAAAAAAGGGGGCGACCACTAGGTTTTTGTGGGAGAAAGAAACGACGCCTCAGATGTCTCCTGACTTTGCATCCAACGGCCCACAACCCTTTCCCTCATCCACGCACCGAAGATCAAGATTTGGTCAACATTTTTTGGGATATTACACTCTACCCCCCTTAAAAAGAATTCGTCCTCGAATTCGACCACTTGAAGCAAAACACCCAAGGTACCCCCATATAGCACCACCATTCGAAACATGGGTCCATTATTGGTCTTAATTAACACAAGAACTTCTACCTTGGACTAATTGTCTAAGGAAACTACACAACCTGACATCAAGCATGAAACAACATGCAATGAAGCTCAAAGCAAGTTATAGATGCAATCAACACTACAATTTCACACCATCGAATTTGGATGCAACTATACATCAACATCAATGTCTTAAGACAACACTCTTTTATGAAGGGGTAATATGCACTAAGCACAACCCTTACCAACTTCAACAATTAATTTTAATTAAATGATGAAACATCCACACCCGACGAATGTATAAGAAGATCAAACACCTCACCTCAAAGCACCACGAAACAAGTAGTTCTATTGAAATAAAACTCCTAATCTTCCTTAACCTTATTCTTGCCATCATGAAAAGATAATCATGTAATCTAACATTCTTTGCACCCCACAAAAGGGAGGAAATCTACAGAACTAATGGAGCAATAAAGCCAATAAGAAGCCAATAACATTCTACGCGACACATTTCATCGAAGAAATGCCAAAAGCTCCACAAAGAGCACTGACAGCACAACAACACAATACTTGGTTAACCAATGTCACTATACTTCATCCAACAACTCAACTAAGAAAAATATCCAAACTAGTAAGGTTAAGCTACACATAATATAAGTTTTCATCTACTGTAGTTCATAAACTTATATTTCATTCTATCATACCATGCACTCAAAGTACCAGACATACAAGGTCAATAATAACCCCGTAATCCTTCACACATTTGACAAACATCTCAAGCTGATGTAAAAACCACATCATTTAGGAATAGGTGACTAACCACACACAACCAACTCTAGGCTAGGCACTGGCTTCATTCAAACCAATAGATAGGTGGTCCAACAATGGCTCCACAAGCATGCATCGGGAAGAGAACCATCTGATCCTCAACGTATTAATACATAATCAATGGATCCAGAAAATCAAAGATTTATTCTACAACTAGCATGACTAACATGCAACCACTTTAAACCACATCTAGGCTTTGTGGCTACTAAAACACACAATAGAAGAGAGACATGTAAGCAATTCTAGCTAGGTAAAGATTTCCCCAAAAATTCATATAAAAGTACCAATATTCATTTCTTTCAGAATTGGTTTCTCGACATAAACAATCATTCTTTGCAAAGATAGTTGGAACTATCCACCAACTGCTCAACAACTTAAATTCAAATTGATGGTTACCTTGTAACCCAAAACACGCAATTCACACTCCTCTTAGAAACATCCTCAATCAAGCATATATAACAATATTATTGTAATAAAACTCAACCATGAAAAACATGGTGAAAACAACATAGACATACTTGTATATCACAAGCATAATAACAACTTCAATCTCACAAAAGACCAGCGATATCAATCGCATTAATAAAACAATATAAAGATTTAGAGATAAATTATATCAGGCATTAAGTCATAAACAACTTACCACATCACCGTAAAGGAATAGGGAGGGGTGAAATTATTGTCATTTGCACTTCAAAGACACTAATATATATCAAAGATATTTGAACCCATACCCTTCCTATATGTGCAAGTGTGTCAAATTTATCTTCAAATTGCCAAGAATCTAAAGCATATGCTTTGATACCAACTGTAACACCCCGGGATCCACAAACACCCCAGAATGCTACTAAACTACACATCTAACATTCATATATAAAATTTCGACAGCATCTCCTTTGAAAATTGCATAAACGGGGAAGCAACAAAGTATAAATAGATATCATGATAAGAAAACATAATAGACATTAATAATCTACTAGCAATGGGAAGACAACCTTAACGACATGAACTGAATTAACCAATGTGCACGACTAGTTAAAAACAAACATCCTTTGACAAGAAGTTTCTAATTAAATCATGACTGTGCATGGGCAACGTTATTATGAGAGTGAAGGTGGATGTGCTGCTACTTCCCACTCCCCTTGATGAGCAACAAGCACCTGCATTGAGTAATGCAAGAGTGAGATGAAACATCTCAGCAAGCTAATTGTTTTGACGAGATATTTAAACCAGAAATTGAATTAATCAACATTTTTAAAAGAATCACAATCAAGATCAGAAATACTTGTAGATATAGAACTCAGTAGTCCCAATATAACCAATACCATCTCATTTCCTCGAACAACCACAATAGGTTGTATAACACTTCCCTGCATCAACAATACCTGCAAATATCACTTCAATGTATGCATAGGAATGCAATGTGTAGGTCCTCTATCTTCATACCTCTGAGGGTATAAAACCACATTATCTGCAGATATCACTTCAATGTATGCATATGAATGCAATGCATATGTCCTCTACCTTCATACCTCTAAGGGTATGAAGCCGCATCGTACCCCTCCTCGGGCAACGTACGATGCTAAGTTGTACCGGTATGGTCGGACCATAGGTCACGACAAAACTTCAGATGCAAATGAGTCATGCAATGTATATGGCATGCTGCATTTATCAATAAATTTCACTTCCTTTAGATACAATACAAAACTCAAATCATTATTTATCTGCCTTCAGATACAATGCAAACCTCAAATACTACTTCGTCTGCCTTTAGAAACAATGCAAACCTCAAATAAGACTTCATCTGCCTTTAGGGGTGTGAATTAATCTCATGGGTCATACTTGAAGCATAATCATCATCAATATATGATAGAGCATCAATATAATACAATCAAGAAAAACATCATCATAGAGTTCAATTATGAAAGGATCCAATAATTCTGAATATTAGAGTGTAGGTGATAGAAATAACAGGTCAAAACGGTAGCAACCACCGCTACATTCACTTGCCTTCATCGAACAAGAAAAATGTACTAGGCATGATCTGGAGTGTAGCCACCTGCTGGCAGGCATAAAACTTAGTACAAATATTTCACAAACATTTGCCAACAATCAACAAAACACTCCTACACTTGAAACCAAGACCTAGTGGAAAGACTCCCACCCTGAACCACATGCCATACAGCAGCAACGCTGTTTGTTAATTTTATATCTTTAAAATTAAAACGGTGGTGTATCAAACAAATACTCTAGAAGTATCTACACAAAATACTCTACAACTTCGGTATTCAATGGATAATTAAATTCTGCCATCTATAAGTTCTAAAATATCTTACAAGATAACTGACTGAATCTGTTTTAGACAGCAGCATAGTTAACTTCAAAATTCGATATCTCCCAAACTACTGAACCAAAAAATATGAAATTCTGCTGGCAGTAATACCTTTTTCCCTCTACAAAAGTCTCCATAGTTGGAAGAGCCAATTCGGCAATTTACTAGATGAAACCCACCAGTGAACAGACTCGCTCATTTTTGTCAGGCAAACAGGAACAGCCACAGTAAAACAAACATAACTGGAGTTTCACAAATCATATGAATGCACTCTTTAACAATCTGGAAAGCTTATGAAATTATCTACAACTTATTTTACCAACTCACAGTTTAATTCGGTTGATAAAATTGCCTAACTCTTAAGAGAACAGATTCTGCACAGAATTATGAGACTGAAAAACTGCTATAATCAAACTGCAATAACTTTCTGTTCTGGTGTCCGATTGAGGTGTTCTTTGCGGCCACGGAAAGATCTACAAATTATCTATGACTCATATATCGACTTTTTTTAGGCCACTAAAACCACGGAAAACTGGCATGAATAGAAACTGTCGAATCTGCCATTCTGCAGAAATTAAATTCGAGATCAAAACCCAACCCCACGTCTAATCCAACCTCTAATCCTTCAATCCACATGATCCACAACCTCCAAAAGCACATAATTATTGGAAGGAACAAGGATCCCATCCTTACCTAGGGTTTCCCCAAGAAAATCTGCAAGAGATGGGGATAGAACATCTCCTTGATCCTCTCTTCCTCTTCAATCCATCTTGCTCCTCCTCTTCTTGATCCTTGCTGCGCAGGGGGAGATCTAGAGGGAGGAGGAAGCAGTGGAGGGCGGCTACAAAGGGGAAGGGGGAGGGGTGGCCAAGTGTGGGGAAAGGGGGGTTGGTGGCCAAGAAAAGGGAAAAAAGGGGGCAGCCACTAGGGTTTTGTGGGAGAAAGAAACGACGCCTCAGATGTCTCCTGACTTTGCATCCAACGGCCCACAACCCTTTCCCTCATCCACGCACCGAAGATCAACTTTTGGTCAACATTTTTTGGGATATTACACTGTATGTCTGGTACTTTGAGTGCATCGTATATAGAATGAAATGTAAGTTTCTGAACTACAGTAGATGAAGACTTATATTATATGTAGGTTAACCTTACTAGTTTGGATATTTTTCTTAGTTGAGTTGTTGGATGAAGTATAGTGACATTGGTTAAGCAAGTATTGTGTTTTGTTTGTGCTGTGAGTGCTCTTTGTGGAGGTTTTGGCATTTCTTCGATGAATTGTGCCGCGCAGAATGTTATTGGCTTCTTGTCGACTTTATTGCTCCATTAGTTCTGTAGACTTTCTCCCTTTTGTGGGGTGCAGAGAATGTTAGATTACATGATTATCTTTTCATGATGGCAAGAACAAGGTTTAGGAAGATTAGGAGTTTTGTTTCAATATAACTACTTGTTTCGTGGTGCTGTGAGGAGAGGTGTTTGATCTTCTTATACATTAATCTGGTGTGGATGTTTCACCATTGAATTAAAATGAATTGTTGAAGTTGGTAAGAGTTGTGCTTAATGCATATTACCCCTTCATAAAAGAGGGTCGTTTTAAGACATTGATGCTGATGTATGGCTACATCCAAATTCGATGTTGTGAAATCGTAGTGTTGATTGCATCTATGACTTGCTTTGGGCTTCATTACATGTTGTTTCATCCTTGATGTCAGGTTGTGTAGTTTCCTTAGACAATTAGTCCGAGGTAGGAGTTCTTGTGTTAATTAAGACCAATAGTGGACCCATGTTTTGAATGGTGGTGCTATATGGGGTACCTTGGATGCTTTGTTTGGAGTGGTCGATTTCGAGGACGAATTCTTTTTAAGAGAGGTAGAGTGTAATATCCCAAAAAAGTTGACCAAAATTTGATCTTCGTTCCATGGATGTGGGAAATAGGTTGTGGGCCGTTGGATGCAAAGTCAGAAGTCATCTCAGGCGTCATTTCTTTTCTCCCACAAAACCCTAGGTGGCAGCCCCTTTCCTTTCCCCTTCCTGGCTGCCCCTTCCCTCTCCTCCCTGGAGCCGCCCCCTCTCCTCCCCATTTGCAGCCGCCCTCTACTCTCTCCACTGCTTCCTCCTCCCTCTAGATCTCCTCCACACAGCAAGGATCGAGAAGAGAAGGAGCAAGTTGGATTGAAGAGGAAGAGAGGACCAAGGAGATGTTCTATCCCCATCTCTTCTTGCAGATTTTCTTGGGGAAACCCTAGGTAAGGATGAGGTCCATGTTCCTACCTGAAATTAAGTGTTTTTGGAGGTTTTGGATCATGGGGATTAAAGTATTAGAGGTTGAATTAGATGTGGGGTTAGATTTTGATCTCGAATTTAGTTTCTGCAGAATGGCAGATTCAATAGTTTTTGTTCAGGCCAGTTTTCCGTGGTCTTAGTGGCCTCAAAAAAATAAAATGTCTATATATGAGTCGTAGATAATTTGTAGATCTTTCTCTGGCCGCAAAGAACATCTCAATCGGACATCAAATCAGAGAGTTATTGCAATTTGATTATAGCAGTTTTTCAGTCTCATAATTCTGTGCAGAATCTGTTCTTTTAAGATTTAGGCAATTTTATCAACAGAATTAAACTTTGGGTTTGTAAGAGAAGTTGTAGATAATTTCATAAGCTTTTCAGATTGATAAAGATTGTATTCACATGAATTTTGAAACTTCAGTTATGTTTGTTTTACTGTGGTTGTTCCTGTTTACTTGGCAAAAACGAGCGGGTCTGTTCACTGGTGGGTTTCATCTCGAAATTGGCCAAATTGGCTCCTCCAACTATGGATACTTCTGTACAGGGATAAAAGTTCTTACTGTCAGTAAAATTTCATAATTTTCGGGTGAGTAGTTTGGGAGATATCGAATTTTGAAGTTAACTATGCTGTTGTCTCAAACAGATTCAGTCTGTTATCTTGTCGGATGTTTTAGAACTTAAAGATGGCAAAATTTAATTATCTATTGAATACCAAAGTTGTAGAGTATTTTGTGTAGATACTCCTAGAGTATTTGTTTGATATCACCAAACAGCGTTGCTGCTCTTTGGCATGTGGTTCAGGGTGGGAGTCTTTCCACCGGGTCTTTGTGTCAAGTGTAGGAGCGATTTGTTGATTGTTGGCAAATGTTGATGAATTATTTGTACTAAGTTTTATGCCCGCAACAGGTGGCTACACTCTGGATCATGCCTAGTACATCTATCTTCTTCGATGAAGGCAAGTGAATGTAGTGGTGGTTGCTACCGTTTTGACTTGTTATTTTTATCGCCTACACTCTAATATTCAGAATTATTGGATTATTTCATAATTGAACTCTATAATTATGCTTTAGTTGATTGTATTATATTGATGCTCAATCATATATTGATGATGATTATGGTTCGAGTATGACTCATGAGATTAATTCACGCCTCTGAAGGCAGATGAAGTATTATTTGAGGTTTGTATTGTATCTGAATGAAGATGACGTATTATTTGAGGTTTGTATTATATCTGAAGGAAGTGAAGTATATTGATAAATGCAACATGCCATATGCATTGCATGATTCATTTGCATCTGAAGTTTTGTCGTGACCTATGGTCCGACTGTACCGGTACAACTTAGCATCATACGTTGCCCGAGGAGGGGTACGATGCGGCTTCATACCCTCAGAGGTATGAAGGCAGAGGACATATGCATTGCATTCACATACATTCATTGAAGTGATATTTGCAGATATTGTTGACGCAGGGAAGTGTTATACAAACTATTGTGGTTGTTCGAGGAAATGAGATGGTATTGGTTATATGGGGACTATTGAGTTCTATATCTACAAGTATTTCTGATCTTAATTGTGATTCCTGTAAAATGTTGATTAATTCATCTTGTGGTTTAAATATCTCGTCAAAACAATTTTCTTGTTGAGATGTTTCATCTCACTCTGCATTACTCAATGCAGGTACTTGATGCCTATCAAGGGGAGTGGGAAGTAGCGGCACGTTGCACACATTGTTTAAAGAACCAAATAATTAGCTTGGGTTATTGACTTTTGAGGTTCCTACTTTAAAGTATGATGTAGGCATAAGCTGGTTCATTCGTGGTTAATCGTCCTTGATGAGAATTATATTATACTAGTATGGTTCATTTTGTATTGATATATCTCTTTTGCTTCTGCAATGCTTATAAATACAAAGGAGACGCTGCCAAATTTTATTTTTTTTAGTGTTCGGCTGTTGGTAGTGAAGTCCAGTAGCATCTCGGGTGTTTGTGGATCTCGGGGTGTACAGATGCTAAGCCCGCAAAGACACTGATGGGAACTGATGGACATCTAGACCTCAACAAAGGAGGCAAGTCCGTTGATCAAAAGGCATACCGGTCAATGATAGGTTCATTACTTTATCTTTATGCTAGTAGATCAAACATTATGCTGAGTGTATGCATGTGTGCTAGATTTCAATCTGACCCCAAGGAGTGTCACCTTGTGGCCGTTAAGCGAATTCTTAGATATTTAGTTTCTACGCCTTACTTCGGGATCTGGTATCCAAAGGAGTCTACCTTTGACTTAATAGGATACTCAGATTTTGACTATGCCGGGTGCAAGGTTGATAGGAAGAGCATATCAGGGATGTGCCAGTTTCTAGGAAGGTCCCTGGTGTCCTAGAGCTCTAAGAAACAAACATCTGTTGCCCTATCCACCGCTGAGGCCGAGTATGTTGCCGTAGGACAGTGTTGTGCGCAACTGCTTTGGATGAGGCAAACCCTTTGGGACTTTGGCTGCAATCTGCGCAAAGTCCCACTCCTATGTGACAATGAGAGTGCAATCTGCTTGGCGGACAATCCTGTTGAACACATCCACACTAAGCACATAGACATCCGGCATCACTTTCTGAGAGACCACCAGTAAAGGAGAGATATCGACATTTACCATATTAGCACCAAGAACCAGCTAGCCGATATCTTCACCAAGCCTTTAGATGAGAAAAAGTTTTGCAGGTTGCGTAGTGAGCTAAATGTCTTAGATTCGCGTAACTTGGATTGATCTACAACATACATGTGTTTTATGCCTTTGATCATGTTACTTTAAGCTTTACTGTCTTTAATTGCTTATATGTGGTGCTCAAGTTGTACAAGTCATCCCCAGACCTCACAAGTCCCTATGCACATGATGCACATGTTTAGGGGGAGGATGTGCTACAACTTGACTCCTTTGAGACTAACCTGGTTGTTTGAGTGCACTTGAAGTAGTCTTGAAGGAACATTGAAAGGGAAAGTGAACTTGGACAAGGAAAGAGCTTCCACTGCATTCCAGTAAAATGTATCTTGTCCTAAGTTCCTTTTTGTGTTCTCATTGCCTTTTCGCTTCAATTTGACATTTTGGTGAGGCAATGGGGTTAAAGGGCCAAAAGTGATCCCGTTTTGGTGCTTAATGCCAAAGGGGGAGAAAATTAATTAAGGCCAAAGCAAATGGATCAGCCAACCACTTGTGAATTTCAAAAATGTAGAGGTAGAAACTTTGTATTTGATGTAGAGGTAGAAACTTTGTATTTGATCAAAACCCTGTCATTGCAAAATTATTCTCTTATGAGGGAGAAGTTTAATTATGGGAAAAAGGGGGAGTTTTATGCACTTGATCAAATTTGCTCTTGATAGATCTCTTGATTTTCCAAATAAGTGTATTTGACTTAGAGATAGAAAAAAGTATGTGTTTTGTGAAAATAAACCAAGTGGTGGCAAAAGTGATCCAAATATGCCAAATCCCAAAGTGAGAAAATTTGATCTTCAAATCTGCACTTTTGAGAATGATGTTGCACTTTTAGCTGCTTTTTAAAGTGTTGGCATAAATCACCAAAAAGGGGAGATTGAAAGGGAAATGTGCCCTTGGGCCATTTCTATAAATGTTTTGGTGATTAGATGCCCAACACATATTGTTTTAGTTCATATGTGCTAAGTGTTTGAGAAGTGCAAATCAAGAATCAAGGTATGTTTCTAGCCCTAGTAAATTGGTTTTGGATACTAACATATCTCTCTAAGTGCTAGGAACATTGCCAAGAAAACAGAAAATGAATTGGAGAAGTTTTGGCTGAGTTCAGCCAAACCAGCACCAGCCTGTGGTGCACCGGACTATCCGGTGTTGCACCGGACAGTGTCCGGTGCCCAGGCTGGCCCCGGCGACGAACTCGTCGCTCTCGGGAAAAAGCAAGGCGTCGCAGCTAAAAATCACCGGACTATCCGGTGTGCATTGGACTGTCCGGTGTGCACCGGAATGTTCGGTGAGTCAACGGCGCCCGCGGCCAACGGTCGGTAGCACAATCAGCGGGCGATGCGTGGGCCACGCCAACGGTCGGTTGGTCACACCGGACTGTCCGGTGCGCCAACGGAACCGAAGGTCCAATGATCCGGTGCGCCCGATAAGGAAGGAGATTGGGCACCGGACAGCTTCTATTCATGTCCAGTGGTGCACCGGACTGTCCGGTGCGCCATCCGACAGAAGGCAAGAATTGCCTTCCAATTGGATCTTCAACGGCTCCTAGCTGCCTTGGGGCTATAAAAGGGACCCCTAGGCGCATGGAGCACTACACCAAGCATTCACTAAACATCCTAAGATGCCTAGACTCCCCAATCACGCAATCGGTTCATCGTGTTAGAGATTTGAGCACCGTTTGAGTTTTAAACTCCCTACGTCGTGTTTTTGTGCTCACGTCTTGGCTTGTGTGCGTGTGTTTGCTGCGAATTGAGTCTTGCGTGTGTTGCTTTCCCTCCCTTACTCTTGTGCTTCTCTTGTGATCAACATTGTGAGGGCGAGAGGCTCCAACTTGTGGAGATTCCTCGCAAACGGGAAAAGAACTCTAAAGAAAAAGACTGTGGTATTCAAGTTGATCATTGGATCACTTGAAAGGGGTTGAGTGCAACCCTCGTCCATTGGGACGCCACAACATGGAAGTAGGCAAGTGTTACTTGGCCGAACCACGGGATAAATCACCATGTCTCTTGTGTTGCTTTTCTCTATGATTGATTTCTTCTCAAGAGCTCGCTCTATAGCAACTTGGTTTAATCTAACTAACATTTTATAAACCAAGTTTGTGCTATTAGTGTTGAATTTTGTAGGATCACCTATTCACCCCCCCTCTAGGTGCTCTCACCTATATGTGGCAATAGTTGAGAGGCGAATTGGAAAAGAAGCATGCATCATGACATTCACTTCTTTAATAAATTTTCCTCTTAAATTAGGAGTGCTTATCACGATATATGTGGGTTCTAAATTATTCTTACTAACCTTACTAATCATTTGGTCTTTTCTTTTATCTTTATTCCTTGTAAACCAGAATAGTTCCACCCAAGGAAACGCCCCACATGCATACTGGGCCACGAGGTGTGCCCAAGCATAAGTTGGCTTCCTGTATTGTTGAGGTGGGCAATAGCAGCTGTATGCTCCCGTTGTAGGTGGAGCAGCTACATCAGCATTTGGATGTTTCCTTCAATGAACGATGTCTAGACACAGCTCATATTCTTGAGCTACTGACAGAGAAGAGACAACTTTAAAGGGAAGTAGTTGAACAAAGGGAGCACCTGGCAGCATCACTTCGGTCCAGGGAGGCATCCTTTGCCCGTGAGAACCATTTGATGGGTCGTTTCCAAGACTTAGCAATAGTCTGTAATGATCTTGAAGACTATGCCCATGAGCTGCATGAGTAAGTCCACCAACTTTACTAC
Source organism: Zea mays (assembly GCF_902167145.1). Taxonomy (NCBI): domain Eukaryota; kingdom Viridiplantae; phylum Streptophyta; class Magnoliopsida; order Poales; family Poaceae; genus Zea; species Zea mays. The sequence continues at coordinate 30,191,320 of NC_050096.1, forward strand.
CATCTGCACCCAAATGATGCATCAGGAGCCGCAAAGGCGTAGGGTGGTGTTGTGTTAGCTGATGGCGGTGAGCCCGACATAGACTTAGACATAGAAGTAGATCCTATGCTTGTGTCGGATGGTGGTGAGTTCCCAGGTGGTAGTGATGTTTCTGGGATAGCTACATATATGGAGGGTTAGTGTTGGCATGTGTTCTGCTATCGTAACCTCTGTTGTAGGCATAGGGTTGTAAGCTATGCCAATTTTAGTATTGTAATGAATAATACCCAATGTACCAGTTTTATGTAATATATTTCGTGGTTATGGATGTATATTCATGAGCTTTGTTTTGCCTCAGATGCCTATGCGTACTCGAGGTTCGGATGGGGCCGGAATATCGCATGGTGGTGTAGAAACTAATCCTAATCCTCCCCCGCCACTGGTTCCGCCTACGCTGGCAGACGTCGTTGCTGCCCTGGTAAATGTCACTGTGGATAATGCCAGGGTACTGCGGCAACTTGCCAACAATCAAAACAATCAGGTTGGAGTTCGTGCCCACCAGCATCATATCAGCAAAGGAATGCTATATATATGGAGATCATGGAGATCTATCCCCTAGTGTTTGCAAAAGCGGAAGAGCCTCTTGAAGCAAATGAATGGTTACATTTGATCGAGCAGAAATTTGGCCTTATTTAGTGCACTAAGGTGCAGAAGTCCTTGTTTGCAGCGCAACAACTTCGCGGGGCTGCCAGTACCTATTGGTCAAATTTTGTTGCCATACAGCCCCCAGATCACCAAATCACATGGAATGAATTCAAAGAAGCTTTCCGAGCTCACCATATCCCTGATGGAATTCTGCAAATGAAACTTGAAGAGTTTATGAGGCTTAGACAAGGGGTAGATACTGTTATGTAGTATATTGGGAAGTTTAATCACCTCTCTCAGTACGTTATAGATCATGTCAACGCTGATATCAAGAAGAAAGATTATTTCATGAGAGGCCTCAATTCAAAGCTGCAAAAGAAGATGGCCACTTGCTATGATCTTACATTTAATCGAGCAGTAAATGTGATTGTCGTTGTGGAGGATAAAGCACGCATGCATCAGAATGTGAAGCGGGCGTGGAAAGGTTCGGGCTCAGGGTTTTCCCAGGGGTCGACTAAACGCCAGAAGGTGGTGATCAGAATTGCTGGTCCTGCCAATGCTTCTTATCGCCCAGCAGCCTATCCTGTCAAAACTCACATTTACATCCGCCCCAACAACATGCCAAACCAGCTTCCACTAGCAAATAGTCAAGTTCCTCGCTTGCCTGCTCCCATTGATTCAAAATATCCTTGTTACAACTGTGGGAAGGCGGGGCACTTTATTAAAGATTGCCTCTATACACGACAATGTAACTCCAACTTTCCAAAGTCACCAGAGAATTATTCTCATAGTCCGAACAAGAGTGCTTCTGCGAGCAATGCAAAAGGAAAAGATAATAGGAAGACTAGTCAGGTATTATATACACAAGTTGATGTGACTCCAAAAGGGCACCCTATGCTTATGGGTATGTTCTCTGTTGCCCATCATCCTGCTAAAGTACTTTTGATACTAGTGCATCTCATACATTTCTCAGTAAAGATTTTGCCATACATTATGGCATTCCTATTCAAGAAGCGAGATGGGGTGTGGCAATACAATCGTCCAGGGTCAATTGTTTACTAAGGAAATGGCATTGCAAGTGCCTGTAGAATTGGTTAGGCATAGCTACCCTACCAATATAATAATAATAACAATAATAATAATAATATTTTCAACATGAACTTGAGTGCAAGAGTTAGAAACGTCAATTAAATCAAAGCAAGAAGCGGAAGTATAATTTTTAATAATTTCAGGAATCTCAAATGAGGATGCTCCTGGGGTACTACTGATGCTTTCTAGCTTACTAGTTAGCTCATTGTTATGTATGCTAAGAAGTTCCATTTTCTCTAGCAAGTTTTCAATAGCATCTTGAGAGCTAGCTAATTTAGCCTTAAGTTTTTCGTTACTATCACTATCACTATCATGATGAGCTAGTTAATTTAGCCTTAAGTACAAACATCCTCAAAAAAATTGAATGGCATGGCAAGTTCATCTAAGGAGGGCTTTCCCTTACTATCAGTATCATCACTAGAGGATGGGATACTTGATTACCTCTTGCCATAAGGCATTTGTGTGATGAATGTGAAGAGCACGATGAAGAGTGGTGGTCATGGTTCCTTGGGGATTCATCTTCGCAGGAAAATCATCCCAAGTCTTGATTGTTGTGAGAGCTTTGCCTTTGCTCCTCCTTTTCTTGGGTTCAACCATATTTAGGCAATTATCACGGATGTGGCCCTTCTTGCCACATGCGAAGGATCCTCTCTTTCTTTTCTTTTTACTGTTAATGTTAAAGAGAAGATCCTCAACTTGCAGGGCACACCCATTAGATTAAACTTGCGAATCATCCTCATTACATTTCCGGTGTGTTGGACTGTTTCTTCGTCCTCAGAGGATGATGTGGAGGCTTGATCATCATCTTCATCATCAACATCTTCTTCTTCTCCCTCTTCTTCACTGGAGGAGCTTGTGCTTGGAGCCTTCTTGTTGCCTTTCATCTTTTTGTGTTCATCACATGCAAAAGCATATGGCTTGGAAGAAGTTAGCTCCTCTTCTTGACCCATCTTGTGTGACATTTCAAATGCCACAATCTTTCTAATCACGAGTACCAGGGTCATTGTGCTCAAATCCTCCAAGTTGTGAAGAATGGTGATGATGCTCCCATATCTTCGTTGAGGTAGAACGGAGATGATCTTCTTCACAATAGAATATATATCTCCAACAAGCTCATTTTCTTTCATTTCAAAAGAATTATATTCATTTAAGCCACGGACATTCGATGTGATGTCATGGAGCTCATGCAATTTAAGCCAAATCCCATTAACAGTTTTCAAAGTAAATACTTGATTGAAAATATCCATGCTAAGAGATCCATGCAAGCAATTTTTAGTTCTAGCATTCAAATGAATTTATTTTTCATCACTCTCGGTGAGCTTCTCGGGATTCTTAGGTGGTTTCATCCCGTCGCGAGTGACTCTCAAAACACCTAGATCAACTGCTTCTAGGTAACAAGCCATTCTAGCACTATAATAAGGGAAATTAGTGTCATCGAAGTGTGGTGGCCTATGGGTATCCATCCCCTTCCTCTAAAAAGCGTCGGCTCCATTAGCAGTGAAGCTAAAATGTTTCAAATCAGCCAAACCTAGAACTAATATCACTTATAGGAAACAGTGATGCCTAAGAGGGGGTGAATTAGGACTTCTAAAAACTATCTCTAAACTAGGCCACAAATAAATCCCTAGAACAAAACTTATGCAAATAACTTAACTAGATTGTGCAAACTAAGTTTTGTCTATGTGTTTCTATCTCTAGCGCAAAAGGAGTTATGCAACCTAAGTTCCAATCATATATAATCTACACTAAGAATATTAAAGATTGCAACTTAAGTAGAGAGAGTAAATGCGGAAGATTATAGAGCTAGTAGAGAAAGCAAACTCTTATGGACAATGCTAGTATTTTTACTGATTTATCCAGAACCACGCAAGGTCCCGACTAATCCTTGTTAGTGCCTCTAAGTAAAGGATAGCCCACATGAGGGCCAAGCACCACGGATGAGTAACTCCGTAGAGATCCATGGGCCTTCTCCATGCGCAATTGGTGCTCCACTTCTGGCTCCTCTCGAACGCTCCCCATTGTCTTAAGTATCGAGCTTCCGGTAGAAACATCGTGGGCCTCGTTCCCTCCGGTACACGGTGACGACTGTATCACAAACGCGATTGATACGGTCTCGCAAGACTCTCGCCCCACTCGGTACAATTACAACAGCTCGCACAAGAGCTGAGGGGTTATGTGGGTTTTTTCTAAACTCACTCATCTGACTAGGGATCACCTAGAGCAAGTGCAATAGCAGTCTACCTAACCTAAGCACTTCACAAAGAACCTACGCTAATCATCAAATGATTCTATTAAGCACTTGGGTGTTTGAACACTTGGAGATGTGTATAGCCTTCCTTGGTATGTTTCTTGGGCTCCCACACTTGCAAATGGTCGGTTGGATGAAGTATATATGGGCCCCCATCCATAACTAGCCATTGGAGAGCAGACTGTTGTTGTGTGTGGCACACCGGATAGTCCGGTCTGCCAACGGTGCGCCAACATTGTGCCAATTGTGCACCAACAGTGCACCAACGGTGCGCCAATAGTTTGTTTACAATGACTAGTTCTGACAGTGACAGCTAGTCGTTACACTCATGGATTGACCAATGCGCCAACTATGTACACAGGACAAACTGGTGCGCCAACTGTCTACACAATATAGTCTGATGCCTCCTCAGACATATGGAGCAAATGGAAGCACTCAATGATGGTTGTCCGATGCACACCGGACCGACCGGGAGTCACTGGTGCGCCAGCTGACAACCAATCTTCTAGTTCTTCTGTCTTTTCTTCTTCGGCTCCTTTGGTCTTGTGTCTTGGACTTGTGCTGAATATTGGTAGGTCTTCTTAGAGACTTTTCAAGTCTTCTTTTGAGGTGTTGCATCCTCATAGCCTCAATCCACTTCGCATCCTGTGAACTACAAAACACAAACACTTGCAAATTCATTAGTTCACTTGTTATGTTGATCATCAAACACCAACATCAGTTAGTCAAATGGGCCAGAGTCCATTTTCCTTACAAGCTTCTATTCTCGAAGAGGTTTAGTGCAAGTGGCAATTGTTATTAGGAAACTAACTCAACAAAGGTTAATGACTCCTATCAACATGGTCAACCTAAGAAGCCAATGAAGTAGTTGTGCTTCCATGGAACTCCCCCAAAACCAATTGTACCTAGAGGATTATATTTTTAATTTTTTAATGCCTACATATAGCCATTAGAAACATGACCACTAAAGTGGCTTGTGGTATGCCTTCTCCGCCTCACACAAGGACAACATACCATGGTGCCAAAATCCAAGCTTGACCAGATATGTGATGGGTATAAAGAGTTGGATCTGGACATCTGAGGGGTGATAATGAAACAATACTTGCAGAGGCCATACATGGTTATATTTTATGGTACAAAAAGGCACATTGTAATACTCAAAGCCCAACAACCATAAACTACTACTAGTGGGGCTCCCTCACTACTAGACTCTCCACGTAGGATCCCTTCACCTCCTCCAGCCCTCCTCCACCTTGTAAAAGGGGCCTTCACCTGCTCTAACAACTCATAAAAAGGAACCCTTCTACTATGCCATCACCTCCTAAAAGGCTAATGAGCACAAAACCAAGCCAAACAAAAAGCAACGGCACACATAATAATTCATTAGCTCTACATCAAAGAAGCTAACATGTGACATGACCGATGAGGAGTAGAATGTTATCGTCAGCACAGAAGTGAAGGAACATTTCAAGAAGACAATTCCCGAGATGGAAGCACCAATAGATGCATCCAAAAAAGTCTTCTTTGTTAAGATGAGAAAGAAAAAGAAACATTATATCTCCAACTATGAGAGCATGATGAGTAAAGAACATAAAAATTGTCCGAAGAAAAACTTGCCATCACAAGAGCTCGCTTGGACATACTAGCATGGAAAGCCTCTAGTATAGCTAGAATTGGCAAAAAAATGATAACACAAATGTGTAGATTGCATGACTAGGACATGAAGGAGCCGTCCACTTATAGGACTTTGATTTGGTCTGCTTAAAAAAGATTGTGACTTCTATAGTGGCCTTAACAAGGTGTGGCTACATTTTAAATATATATTTGAGATATACCAGCGGAATCCGATAGACATCTCTCTCCTTTGTTGTTGGGTTCTATAAGTGCTTACTATATCTCTTGTATACGATTGAATAATATATATATGTATATATATATATATATATTCAATGCTATTAGGCATTCTTTTACACCTACTTTGTTTCATCAAGGATGAAGATCCAGAGATACCATAAAGAAGGGTTTTTCAATATTGGCTTCATTTGCCCTATGGTTATTAACCAAAAACAATTAAGGACTTCCATGTGGACGTTCTAAAAATATTGGTCAAGTTTTTTCAGAAGAAACATTATATACAATACATACTTATTCCTTACAAATTTAAGTTAACGTGCAATACCTTTTCGTAGCTCATATGTTTTCATAACTATATGTATAGTCTAATTTGATTTCCCTATTTATAACATTTTTATAGCTTTCACCAGATACTTCTGGTGTTCTCAATGGATGAAGGCATTATATGTATATATATGTTTGACTACATGAGAAAGCCAACCATATAGTTATAAGAAATAGTGAACCTTCTTGATGAGTCATTCTTACCATTCAAACTTAACTCTCTAAACCTTTAAATAATTGAATCGTGCACGTACCAAGGATTAATCATTTTCGTTATATAGGGCATGGAGTTGGCTATGCAAGAAGCAACCCGATCTAAAGGAAATTCATATGCTTAGGCCGAACTTTCATGTATGTATGAAGCTTGCACGTATCGCAAGTTATTTATCAATGATAATCCATAACCTTTTCCCAATTTTAGTGTTTGACACAGGAAAAGCGGATCAACCTTTGTGGATGCTACATATGTAAATTCCTTCATACCTTCGTGGGTAACGAGTTAGTGACAAAAGGTATCAAGGTACACCAACAATTCTGTAGCATTAATGTTGATTTGATGATAATAAAATACCTCGACTTTAATATAGTAATACTTTTTTATTAATGCTATTAGCAAATCACAGTTGATGAAGATGAATGAAGAACCACTCTCTCTGAAAAGATCCAAGGAATTTAAGAATAACTTATAGGTTCATATATAATTAGATCGTATAAAAAATAAAGAGTTCTATTATGATGGACGAAATCTCCTGGTCTCATTAGATGACGAAGAATATAGAAATAAAGATACCTTCAGTAGTTAGATGATTTTATAGTAGTTGCTTGTATATTTGTATATATTAATATTAATATTCATTTTAATATACACATATTACTATTGTTATTCATTTTGTATACACATATAAATCAATATATATACATATAATAAAATGTCACTTGACACTTTGATTCTTGGCTCAAATCGGTACTAAAAAATCTATTATTTAGTATCGGTTAAAGCCAAAAAACAATACTAAAGTAGGACCTTTTAGTATCGGTTTTAGTCAAGAACGGATACTAAAGGCTAGATTGATATCCTTAATTAGTCTCGATGATCTTCGGTACTATATTCGGGTTGAGAATTTGGTATTGTATCCGGTTCCCAACCAATAGCATGCGCCCACTTTTTTTCCCTGCTGAACGCTCATAGTAGTCATAAACTCTGCTGGAGCAGCAGCATTTATTTGGTCCAAGTCGATCGAAGCTGAGCTGAACCAGGCCCAACCCACGAGGTCCAATCTGCCATGACGGAGTTGAGAAGTTGAGAATTCATCAGGCAACGCGATGGTCTTGGGGCCTGGTCCACCTGCTGCTGGACCAAGGAATTAACTCCCGCCTCAAACCAAAGATCGCTAGACTAGAGACGGTGCCCGATGGTGGATCGGCGAGCTCGATCAGGAGAAAATGACAAGAGCAGGAGACGGAGACGCTGACCTGAGTTAAGTACGTGATCGTCGTGCGTGCACATACATGCATGGATGCGACGAGCTTTGACACACGGACCGGTGTTTCTTGTCTCTAGATTAGCAACCGGAATTCTTAATGGATCCGTCGACGATCCCCCGGCATCGGTAACCTGGGGTTCTGGGGCTTGGCGACTGCGTACCGGAAGCGTCCAAACGAAGCTCCCCGGGAGACGAGGGAGGAAGGCGCTCGAGACGACGGCGGTGATGCCGTAGTGGTCAGCTGCTGGAGCCCTGCGCGCAGTTGTGTGGTTGTGGAGCAGTATCAGGAAGGTATTCAAGGCGCGTTGACATCGACGAATTCAACGCGAGAGAGGGTCATCAATATCAGGGTCGAGGAACAGACCGCTAATGTGTAGTGTTGTAATTCACTAGGCGCCTTACTGCGCCCGCATACCTACTCTCACACTCCCACGTGAGCCTGATCGGCCAGGTACGACCATTTCTAGCGTATGTGTAGATATAGATAAATGACATCAGAATAACTTATTTTTTATCTACTCATGCAGTCACTATTCCTTGCGTATACCTAATCAAATAGACGCTCTGTCAAAGTCAACGTACGCGATGATTCAAGATGGGACGGTGAAATAGTAGATTCACAGATCGCGTCGCAAACTGACGAGAGCCGTGTACTATGCATACAGTACACCGAGCGACTATCTGTGCCCGCTGTCAGATGTGGCTTACGTACAAGACAAATGAACCAATTCGATTGCTCAATCAGCAAAACGGAGGCTACTGCAGCGAGCACAGTACCGGCAGAAGGTCCACACTCCACAGCACGATACGCGGCCAGGCCCGTGCAATATGTCGGCCCGGTCCCTACGCGACGACGAGGCACGAAATGAGGCAAGATGGGCTGCTTATTAAATCGCCAGGACCACGCGTCGAAGATCTAGAATCTAGACGTGCACGATGCACCTTATTTTACACTCAGCAACCAAGAGCCGCGCCGCTGTGCTGCTGATCCATGCAGGGTATCTGCGTCCAGAAATGCAAGAATACTCACACACAGCCACACAGGCGAGGTCGCGATAGGATTCCAAAGTCACCCAGCTGAATGGCGTTTCACAAAACCATCCGTACGCACTCGCTGGAAGGACAAGCTGGGAAAAGCGGCCGACGCCGCGTTGGGCCGCTCCATCAGGCCCGCCCGAGTGCCCGCCCCAGCCCCACGCCGCCGCGAGAACCGGGCACCGTGCGACACTGCAACAACACATCATCATTTCCTTCTCCACGGGCGGCTCCCTTCCATTCCGTTCCTCTTCCCTCCTCACCTCGTTCGCCGGTCGTGTTCGGGGACAGAGTCTCGCGGTCGCGGGGTTCGGGACCGCATCATGCCCGGGGCCGATCCGCGCGCGACGGCGCGAGTGTTCCGCTGCGCGGGTGGAAATGATTCAGGAGCCCGCTGGCCGCATGCCGGCTGGCGCTGCCTTGGCGATCCTAGAATCCTGGCTCCTCGTGGGTCCTCCTGCCGGAGTTGGCCGAACGCGTGCTCGCGCGCTTTGCGGACGCTTGCGCCGCACTTTACCTTCGTTTTGGCTCCTTGATGTGTGGCTGCTGATATGACGGGCTTTCTTGGATTTTTGTTTGTGACACACGGCTAATCCGGCACACCAGCTACTATAGATAGGAGTATAGTATATTATAGTAGTATACAAGCGTAGAGTTTACACGCAGAGAATCCGAGGCTCACGCTCTCCGCGCTTAACGCACTGTTTTCCGACTTCTGGGCCCCACTCCCCTCAACTGGTGCAGCAGAAAATGCTCCCGTTTCTTCTTGCTCCCGATGCTGCAAAAGCAGGGCTTGCCACTGCCACATGTTTTGCCTGGGGTCACTCTTTGGTCCCCCCATGACTGCGTGGGGCTCTCATTCTCATCGTACATAGGCCCCACACGTCACCGAGGGAGGCGGACTTGGACTTGCTGTGGCTGTGGGTGAAGTGCATGCACCATAAGTACTCCCTCCCGACATTAATCTGTACTTCTGTCATCATAAAAATCATCAACACCATTCGGATACCAAACTTCACACGTTCGGTTCCGGAGGGCATCGCATAAAATCTCGACACAGGTGCGCTGTTTCTATCACATAAAACCCCCAGAATTATCTCAAAATGCGAGATGAGAGCTCAGCTTTAAGCCTCATTTGACAGGGCGTTTATCGTTTCCAAACAGTTTATTGGGAACTTCATTATAGACTCCGGTAAAAAAAGTTGTTTCCCCTCATTTTCAAAAAATAATTGCAAACCAGTGGAACGAAAAAAAAAAACTAAGCTACAAAGTTCTCCTAGTTGGATCGATCTCACATAATCGATTTGACTTGTACATTACCTCTCCACAAATGCCATAAATATTCCTGCGAAAGATATGCTGCTTGTAAATTTTGGTACAACAAAACTGATATCAATGGGTGAAAGCATAGAAGGGATAACACACATGTTCACGACCTAGTGACGCAGAGAGCTCAATCCACTGCTATGGCCGCAACCCCCATGGTTGACCATAAGGCCCCGACACAAAGCTAGGTCCACTCAATAACCAAGGGCCATGGTATCTCCCTGTTGGCACCTTTTTGGAGGCGCCAATTACTCAAGAGAACTAGCGGCGGTGCTCTCTGGTCAGGCGCGGACGGTCCGCGGCACGGAGCCGGACGGTCCGCGACCTGGCGCGAGGCGGCGGTGCTCCCTGGTCAGGCGCGGACGGTCCACGGCCTAGGGCCGGACGGTCCGCGACCTGGTGCAGGTGCTTGGGTCCTCTGCCTGACGGCCGGACGGTCCGCGCGTGCGCAGGGGCGGCGGAAGTCGCCGGTGGCGGCCTGGATCTCGCTCCCGGGAGGGACCCCGTCGGGGAGGAGAGATCCTAGGTTGTGTCTAGGCTCGGGCCGGCCGACCTAGACTCCTCCAATCGGCGTAGAGTCGAAGAGAGGCGAAGAATTTGGGGATTGAGAGGCTAAACCTAAACTAGACTAGAACTACTCCTAGGATAAAATGCGAATAAAAGTTGTATTGATTCGATTGTTGATGATTACAAATCGGCCGTAGACCTCTCTATTTATAGAGGAGGGGGGCTGGACCCTTTACACAACTGATTCCGAGCTAATTCCGCGAATATAGCTAACAACCGTAGCACAAAACTCGGAACCCTAATCTGTTCTGCGCACGCGCGGACCGTCTGGCCCACAGGCGCGGACTGTCCGGACCGCGGACCGTCCGGCCTCAGGGCCGGACCGTCCGCCAGCTCTTTTTTGGTTCAAACATATGCCCCCTGCCTTTTGGTGGAGCTGGGCGAACCAAAAGCAACTAACTCGATGTGATCACATCGGTTCTCTTATGCATCTTGCCACATACTAGGATGGTACTGTTTGAGGAAACGCCCATTCAAAGACTTTGGTAAATCATTGCCTTGTAATGTTTGTAGCAAATAGGTGTTACCAGACATTACCTGTTTTACTTTATAAGGACCCTCCCAGCTTGGCGACCATTTCCCAAACTTCCGGTCTTTATTCCTTAGAGGCAAGATGGTCTTCCACACCAGATCCCCTACTTGAAATGACTTTGCTTTAACCTTCTTATTGTAGGCCCTGGCTACCATAATCTTGTCCTTTTCTATTGCTCCCAAAGCTATCACCCTCTTGTCGGTCACCTCATCAATATTATCCATCATTGAATTATAATAATCAGTGACAGTTAGATCATTTTGTCTGGCGAACCTGACAGCATTCAAACTTATTTCCACAGGCAATACTGCTTCCTGCCCATAAACAAGCTCAAAAGGAGATACTTTAGTAGCACTATGTTTAGATATTCTGTGAGCCCATAAAGCTTCGGACAAAATCTTATGCCAATGTTTAGGATTACCAGATATCTTCTTTTTTATCAAATTAATCAATGTCCTATTACTAGACTCGGCCTGTCCATTGGCCTGAGCATAATATGGAGATGAATTAAGTAGCTTAATTCTGTATAATTCAGCAAATTCACGTACCTCCTTTGACATAAAAGAAGTCCCTTGATCTGTAGTCAAGGTCTGGGGAATGCCGAATCTATGAATAATATGCTCAGTTATGAACTCAATTACCTCCTTGTGTGTCATGTTTTTCAGAGGAACGACTTCAGTCCATTTGGTAAAGTAGTCAGTGGCAACTAACACGAACCGATGCCCCTTTGATGATGAAGGATGAATTTCTCCAATAAAGTCTAATCCCCATCCTCTGAAAGGCCAAGGCTTGATGATAGGATGTAATTCAGCTGCAGGGACCAACTGTAGGTCACCGAATTTTTGACACACTTGGCAACCCTTGTAGTACTTGAAACAATCAGCTATCATGTTAGGCCAATAAAAACCAGACCTTCGCAACAGCCATTTCATCTTTGGAGCCGATTGATGGGTACCACAAATTCCTTCATGCACTTCGGCCATGGCTAATATAGCATCATCTGGGCCCAAGCACTTAAGCAGGACATCATTGACCGTTCGGCGGTAAAGTTCATCACTCATCAAAACATACTTGAAAGCTGTTCGCCGAATGTTCTTATCTGTCCTGATATTGGGATTTCGTAAATAATTAAGTATAGGTGTCCTCCAATCACTTGCATCAGCTTCATTGTTAGCCGAATCAATTAAGAGAACATTTCTGGTAACCCCGGACGGTCCGGCGTCATCACGCGGACGGTCCGCGACCTAGGAATTTGGCTCTGCACTGGTTATCAGATTTTCAGTTTTGTGAAATTTCCCTCTCTTTATCCGATAACCTGATGCATCTTGTGCCAAATCGTTAGCTCTATGATTCTCAACTCTAGAAATATGCCGAATACTGAATTCGTCAAAAGAATGGATTATGCTCCAACATTTCTCAAGGTAACTATTTAGAGTACCATCAAAACATTGATATTCTTCTAACACTTGTTGGACAATCAGCTGAGAATCACCAAATACCTTCACATGTTTTACTCCCATACCATTTAAAAGTTCTAAGCCGAATAGGAGGGCCTCATATTCAGCTTGATTATTAGTGCAATAAGTTTTCAATCGGCTAGAGAAGTCAAAGGAGACATTACTTGGTGAAACAAGCACAATGCCAATTCCTTGCCCTTCATTGCAAACCGACCCATCAAAATATAAAGTCCAAGGAGTAATAGTGAGGTATGACATGTCTAGTTCATGAATATCATTAACCCGATGTTCTACAATGAAATCCGCTACGACTTGGCCTTTCATAGATTTCAATGGTTCATAGGCCAAGTCATATTCTATGAGTGCATAAGCCCACTTACCAATCCTACCACTCATAATTGGGTTATGCAACATGTATTTGATCACATCGGCTTGACCAGAAACAGTGCAATGACTAGACAGTAAATAACATCTACATTTGGTGGATGCATAAAACAAGCATAAGCATAACTTTTCAATAAAAGTGTACCTTGTTTCAGCATCCACCAACCTTCGGCTTAGATACGTCACCACATGCTCCTTCCCCTCAGTTTCTTGTGTCAGAACAGCCCCAATAACCTTATCCTCAGCTGCAATGTATAATCGAAATGGCACTCCTGCTTGTGGTGCTTTTAATACGGGAGCCGAAGATAAGTATTTTTTGATGAGATCAAATGCTTCTTGCTGTTCTGCCCCCCAAGCGAATTCGGCATCATTCTTAAGCCGAAGAATAGGGGTAAACGCATCAATCTTTCCGGCCAGGTTAGAAATAAACCTTCGTAAATAATTCACCTTGCCGAGGAACATCTGCACCTCGACTTTACAGGTCGGAGGCCCCACATTCCGAATAGACTTGATTCGGTCAGGATCTATCTCTATACCATGTTCATGTATGACAAATCCTAAAAACTTACCAGCCGACACTCCAAAAGCACATTTACGTGGGTTCATTTTCAAACCATACTGACGCATTTTATCAAAGGCCTTGCGCAAATCAGCTATATGAGAACTAAACTCAGCCGATTTGACTACAATATCATCAATGTAAACTTCCACAGTGTTTCCTAACAATTCATGGAAGATCAAATTCATAGCCCTCTGATAAGTAGCACCAGCATTTTTTAGACCAAATGTCATGACAACCCACTCAAATAAACCAATGAAGCCTGGACATATAAAGGCCGTTTTAGACGCATCTTCTTCGGCCATGAAAATCTGATTATATCCGGCATTACCATCAAGGAAGCTAATAATTCTATTTCCTGATGCGTTATTGATTAATGTGTCGGCTATGGGCATGGGATATTCGTCTTTAGGAGTTGCTCTATTTAAATTGCGAAAATCAATGCATACTCTAAGTTTACCTGTCTCCTTCTCCACCGGCACAATATTGGAGACCCACTCTGCGTATCTGCAAGGTCTGATAAAATCAGCTTCTAGCAGCCGGTGGATTTCGTCCTTGATGCGTGGGAGAAGATCTGGACGAAATGTTCTAGCTCTCTGCTTGAAAGGTCCGAAACCTGATTTAATAGGTAGTCGATGCTCCACGATCTCTCGGCTTAATCCAGGCATCTCAGTGTAATTCCAAGCAAAGCAATCTGAATACTCCTTCAATAGACCGATCATCTCATCTCTAGGATCGGTCTCCAGGGTTTTGTTTACAAAAGTCGGCCTTGGAGTTTTACCATCTCCTATATCAATTTCCTCCAAAGGATCGGCCGATGTAAACCCCTGTCCTAGTTTATCAAGATCTCTGAATTCCTCTATCATGCTTCCCACAGAGGAATTAGATGATCTTTGTGTGTCGGCGGATTTTTCGGTCTCAGGGACCGGATCATCCGTAACACTGTCTTTTTGCTGCGATAGATGTTCGGTCTTAAAGTCCGAACCCTTTTGTGAAAGACCAGACCATCCGGCCTTGGCGGCCGAACTGTCCGTGACCAAAGACTCATGAACTTTGTGTGTATTCATCATTTAACTTTATTTAGGATTTAGCCGATTCTCCATCGGCTCTAGCATTACAGGAATGAAACCTTTCTTATCTATACTTATGAATTGATAATCAGAAAAGTCTACTCCTGTGAGACATGTAGCAGTCTCATAAGTCCAGAGTACAGGGGCATCGGCCACAGCGATGCAGGCCGATACATCAGCATGTACTTGTTCTATGTCATCGCCTACCCATTGTATCAGCATTTGATGTAATGTAGAAGGTATACATTGATTGGCGTGAATCCAATCTCTGCCTAGGATTAAACTGTAATTTCCTTCTACATCAGCGACGAAGAATGCCGCAGCAAGGGTCTTAGTCCCGATGGTTAATTCAACAGACGTGACTCCCCTGGCTTTGATCGAACTATCAGTTCCAACACCGCTGAGGGTCATGTTGGTCTTGACAAGTTCGTCATCTTGTTTACCTAATTTTCTGTACAATGAATAAGGCATTAGATTCACAGCCGCACCTCCATCTACCAACATCCTAGCAATCGGTATCCCATCAATGTGGCCGCGCACGAAGAGCGGCTTTAAATGGTTTACCGATTCCTTTGGTTTAGTAAAGGTGGCTTCTTTAGGACCAAAATCAAACTGGGCAACAACAGGTTCATCGTCGCCGATAATAGTACAATCGGCAGAAAATGTAATAATATTTACATCCATACCTGGGCGTTCTGGAGAAGCCTCGTAGTCGACCAGGTCTTCTCCCAGCAGGTCGTCCTCCTCCATTGATGTTGTCGTGTCGTTGGAGGTCTCCTGGTGAACGGCGGACGGTCCGCGCGCGGAGGCCGGATGGTCCGCGCCTGGTGCAGGTTGTCCAGACGCTTCCTGGTGAAAGCCAGACGGTCCGTGCGCAGGGGCCGGACGGTCCACGCCTGGTGCAGATTGTCCAGACGCTTCCTGGTGAGGGACGGACGGTCCGCGCGCAGAGGCCGGACGGTCCGCGCCTGGTGCAGGTTGACTTTCTATTTCTGTGGCCGTTTGTTTTTTCTCGACGGCCTTTGGTCTCCATTTCTTTTGCGGTGGCGGGTATAGTGGATGTGTGTCATTGAATATCTTTTCCGCCTCTTTCTCCTGGCTCTCCTTCACTCTTAGGCGCTGTAATTTTCTCTTTTTGGGATCGTGTCAATCCCGCCGGGCACCATCGAGGCATGGAGTATTTTGGATCGGCTATTTTGACGATAGCCGTATCCTTTTTGGTTGTGTTATCCTTTTTGGTTGTGTTGGCCGATTCACCAAAAATCATCGGCCCTTTATTGTCCCCCTGTATGACAACATCTGCAGTGCCTATTTTGATTATGTCTTTTTTCGTTGTTCTTTGAGTTGCTACAGGCATATGCCCCCCTGCCGGATTGGTCGGCCTAGGAGGCCGAGTAGTCCAGCAATCTTGTTGGGCATGTGCCTGGTGACCAGATTCAGCAGCGCTCAATCGGTCTTGCACTGGCGGCGCCAACCTATCAAAAACGGATGTTTGGGGTGCCCCCCAGGCGGGGTACTGTGGCATCCCAAATGGATACGGTGGCATGCCCCACATTTGATTTGGGACATATGGTGGAGGTAAGTATGTGTATGGATATGGCATAGATGGATAAGGGGGTGGAGGGGTCCATGTCGGTATGTTAGGTCTCAATTGTATAATAGGACCTTTCATTTCTTCCGATTGGTGAGGTGGTCCAATCGGCCTGACCTGACGTTGCTCATGAATGGGTGAGTGGGGTCGCTTTGGTGGCCGGTCACTGGGGCCGGCCTTCTTTTTCACGTATTTAGACAATAATTGATCGAAAGTCGGGCCAGGCTTGATCAGCCGACCAGCTACTTTAAATGTATTTGTTTTCCACGTACCTATCTCGGGTCGTCGTGGTTTGAAGGTACGTGGTTGCTGCGGGTCCTGAGCACGGCCGGACCGTCCGCTGGAGTTCGCCGGACCGTCCGCGATGCGCAAAATGGGTTCTTGCGCCTGTCTCCCTGTCTGTGTTTGCCCTCCAGTGCCAGAGGCTGTGATGGTCACCTTCAAGGTCTCCCCTCCATCAGGAGTCTTCTCGGCCACCACTTTTCTGCAAGAAGTTTTATGATTCCCACCGGCCTCTCTTGCATCGCCGATGACTATTTCTTTGCCTTTGCCTTCATCGGCTGTGTTTGGCCGAGTCAGGACTTTCTTGCCCTCAAAGTCGATCATGTTCATTGGAAAGGGCTCCGTGTCCACCTGCATTTCCTGAAATTTCAATCGTTCTTCGTTAATGGTCGATTGAATCTGTCGATGGAATACATTACAATCATTAGTGGCATGAGAAAATGAGTTATGCCACTTGCAATATGCACGACGTTTTAGCTCGTCGGCGGATGGAACAGTGTGATTTATTTTAATGTTGCCATTTTTGAGTAATTCATCAAATATTCTATCACACTTACCAACATTAAATGTAAACTTAACCTCCTCTTGCCGTTTCTTTTGAACCGGCTGTAAGGAGGCACAAGCCAAAGATTTGGCCTGCTTTGGCCAAACCATTTCAGCAGCATACACCTCTGCTGATTCGTCTTCTGAGCTACTTTGGTCGCATTCTACTACATGTACGTTGTGACGAATTGTTTTAGCAGTTTCTTTGCTTCGGCTTTCGCAAGCCAAAGCTCTCTGGTGTAATTGTGCTAGTGTAAAGAATTGAATGCCTTCTAATCTTTCTTTTAAATAATATCGTAGACCATTAAAGGCTAATCCTACTAACTGTTTTTCTGCTAAATGAATTTGAAAGCATCGGTTTCTTGTATCTCGGAATCTCCGGATGTAATCATTAACCGATTCATCTTTTGTCTGTCGCAATGACACTAAATCTACCAAATCCAACTCATAGTCACCGGAGAAAAAATGATCATGAAATTTTTGTTCTAGATCCCCCCATGATGAAATGGAATTAGGAGGTAAAGTGGCATACCATGCAAACGCGGTTCCTGTTAAAGATAATGAAAATAAGCGCACGCGAAATGCCTCTGTGTCGGCCAATTCTCCCAATTGTGCTAAGAACTGGCCTATATGTTCACGCGTGTTTTTCCCTTGGTCACCTGAAAATTTTGCGAATTCGGGTATTCTAGTTCCCTGTGGGTATGGGTGGTGATCAAATCGGCTGTCATAAGGTTTCCGATATGATTGCCCCCCAGGGACCATGCTTACTCCGAGCTTATCTCAGAACGCCCTGGCTATTTCTTCCCTCACTGTATCAATGGCAGCCGGTGCAAGACCACCGGCTCTCTGGTCAAACATAGGTGGGGTTGGTTGCATGTTGGTATGTTGTCGTTCCCCCCATTGGTTTGAGCTACGTGGTGCATTGCCACTTGCCCTATATGGTTCGTATGTTTGATCGTTCCTTCCCGGCCTTCTAGGTGGGGCCGGAAAGTTTTCCTGTGCTCTAGATCTCGAATTAATAGGTTGATGGATTGTATAGTGCGATGGGAAGTGTTGCTGGGACGGGTGAGGATTCAGGTAGCAATCCTCCTCAAAAAGGTCATGCGCGGACTGTCCGTGATTATTTGCGGACCGTCCGTCGTTGTATGCGGATGGTCCGACTGGGTAGTTTAGATTCCGTGTCGTGTGTGGTGGTTCGGGCGCATATCTAGGTAACTCATGAAAAATAGGCCCAACTGTTGTTGGCCCGGACGGTCCGCGCTCACGTGCGGACGGTCCGGGCATGTGCAGATCGGCTGATTTGCTGCCGATTTGCGGTTGTTCAGGGTATGTGTCCATCGGCATCCCATAAAGGGGTTGTGACTGGTCGTGACAACCTGTAGCCGATGTGTTACGCGTGTTACCTCCTAACTCAACCTCGTGTGAAGGAAAATTTGCGATGTTAGACTTATCGAATGCACGTACTAGTCTCTTAACATCGCTTTGCATACCCCCTATGATGCTCTGCATTTGTTCACGCTGCTCTTCTACATAATTTCTAAGAGATTGTAGCTCGTTGGTATTACTTACATTGGGGATATCTGGCGTGGGTTGGAGCGAAGCCGGATCCGTCGCCCGATGTCGGACGACCTTGTTGTTCCTGTCCACTTTGAAGTTGGCCAAGAATTTTGCTTTCGCCTCCTGGATCATCCGCTCCTTGTGCTCCTCAAACTGGAGCTGCTCGTCAGCCGGCAAGGTTTCCCAAGTCGGCTCTATGATGTTGCTTGGAGAAATATCAGAGCTCTCCCTTGAACCGGCCATTGAGGGTCGATTTGATGAGCCTAGATGTGTTTTCCCTAGCGGAGTCGCCAAAAAGTATGTTGGCACCTTTTTGGAGGCGCCAATTACTCAAGAGAACCAGCGGCGGTGCTCTCTGGTCAGGCGCGGATGGTCCGCGGCACGGAGCCGGACGGTCCGCGACCTGGCGCGAGGCGGCGGAGCTCCCTGGTCAGGCGCGGACGGTCCGTGGCCTAGGGCCGGACGGTCCGCGACCTGGTGCAGGTGCTTGGGTCCTCTGCCTGACGGCCGGACGGTCCGCGCCCTGAGGCCGGACGGTCTGCACGTGCGTAGGGGCGGCGGAAGTCGCCGGCGGCGGCCTGGATCTCGCTCCCGGGAGGGACCCCGTCGGGGAGGAGAGATCCTAGGTTGTGTCTAGGCTCGGGCCGCCGACCTAGACTCCTCCAATCGGCGTAGAGTCGAAGAGAGACGAAGAATTTGGGGATTGAGAGGCTAAACCTAAACTAGACTAGAACTACTCCTAGGATAAAATGCGAATAAAAGTTGTATTGATTCGATTGTTGATGATTACAAATCGGCCGTAGACCTCTCTATTTATAGAGGAGGGGGGCTGGACCCTTTACACAACTGATTCCGAGCTAATTCCGCGAATATAGCTAACAACCATAGCACAAAACTCGGAACCCTAATCTGTTCTGCGCACGCGCGGACCGTCCGGCCCACAGGCGCGGACCGTCCGGACCGCGGACCGTCCGGCCTCAGGGCCGGACCGTCCGCCAGCTCTTTTTTGGTTCAAACACTCCCCCACCAGTTAGCAAAGCGGTTGTGACAGACACACTTTCTGGAAATTCGGATGATAAATGAATCAGTGAAGACAAAGCTACCGTCAAGATTTTTGACCAACTTTGGACAATCGACTCATCACCCACACCAAGGGTTCTAGCCACATCCACTGCCCATACCTCTACTAGCAAGCTTTGCTAGATCCATAAGGATTTGGTCGAATCAAAGTCATTCTAACCGGAGGATTGCTACCCAATTTAAAGATCAGATCAATTGGACAAACAACCGATGAGAATCATCTTCACAAATGAGATTTGGAGCAAGGGGGCGAAGGTTACCTACGTTGAAGTAAGTTGAAGACCTATGGCAGAGGCTAGAGGGTGGTCATTAGGTGTGGCAACCATTCATCCTCAACAAAGACCCCAATGTATGCCTTAGCTGAACCTGAGGTACCTATATACAAATCCAAACCAGCGATGGCATAATCTAGGGTGCACACAACACAATAAAAAATAGGCTCTACTCCCAACCCTCCTCCCAAGCAACAACCTCCTCCATGTAGAGGGCGTAGTAGGGGCATTTGCAAAGCAATCAGGCTCAAGAGAAAACTTCCATTTGTTATTGATCCATGTTACCATGTCTTAACTTGCTATAGTTATGGGGAGCCAGATCATTTTTTTGTGGAATTATGGTTGACCTAAGATCTTCTTTGTTTGTGGGATCATTGGACATCATATGAATGCTTGCCATGTCTAGAAGTTTGAACATCTTGTCATTGCTTTGTTGATAGTGTAAAACAGGCACTAATCCTTTACCATCTTGACGTGCCCTTGGTGGAATCTATGAGAGCACCTAGAGGGGGGGTGAATAGGTGATCCTGTAACACTTAGAAACTTAAGCCACAAAATTTGGTTAATCGTTAGCACAGTAATTGCCAAGTGGCTAGAGAGGAATCTTCAACAAAACACAATAACCAACAAGAATCAATCACAGAGATGACACGGTGGTTATCCCGTGATTCGGCCAAGACCAACGCTTGCCTACTCCACGTTGTGGCGTCCCAACGGACGAGGGTTGCAATCAACCCCTCTCAAGTGGTCCAAAGACCCACTTGAATACCACGGTGTTTTGCTTGCTTTTTCTCAATCCCGTTTGCGAGGAATCTCCACAACTTGGAGCCTCTCGCCCTTACACTTGAAATTCACAAAGAACACGGAGCAAGGGAGGGATTAGCAACGCACACAAGACACAAGAATCAGAGTGTCAACACGCACACAAGTCGCAACAAGAGCTCGCAACTCAATGAGTTCACAACTCCACTAGAGCTCTATATGCTATCACAATGAAAAGAATGCGCGAAATCGATGTCTTGGTGCTTAGGAATGTTGTAGGAATGCTTGGTGTGTTCCTTCATGCGCCTAGGGGTCCCTTTTATAGCCCCAAGGCAGCTAGGAGCCGTTGAGAGCAAATCTGGAAGGCCATTCTTGCCTTCTGTCGTTTGGCGCACCGGACAGTCCGGTGCACACCGGACACTGTCCGGTGCCCGATTTCTTTCCTTCTACGGCGAAGTCGACCGTTGCCAGCCAGAGAGCCGTTGGCGCACCGGACATGTCCGGTGCACACCGGACAGTCCGGTGCCCCCTTCCGACCGTTGGCTCGGCCACGTGTCGCGCGCGGATTCTACGGCCGACCGTTGGCCCGGCCGACCGTTGGCTCACCGGACAGTCCGGTGCACACCGGACAGTCCGGTGAATTATAGCCGTACGTCGCCGGTGAATTCCCGAGAGCGGCCAGTTCACTCGAGCCAGCCTGGCGCACCGGACACTGTCCGGTGCACCACCGGACAGTCCGATGCTCCCAGACTGAGCAGACTTTGGCTGAACAAAGCCATCTCATTTCCGATTCGATTTTTCCTGTTTCCAGCACTTAGACACAATACATTAGTCCATGAAACAATGTACTAAGCCTGAGAAACATACCATTATCCTTGATTTGTACTTTGTCCACCATTTTACACTTAGGCACTTGTGTTGGACACTAAATCACCAAAACACTTAGAAATGGCCCAAAGGCACATTTCCCTTTCAATCTCCCCCTTTTTGGTGATTTATGCCAACACAACATAAAGCAAGTAGAACAAGTGCAAAATCAAATCAAACAGGAACTCAAAAATTGTTTTGGTTCAATTTTGGCATATATGGATCATCCTTTGCCACCACTTGGTTTGTTTTTGCAAATCAAACTTAAATTTCTATCTCTAAGTCAAACACACATGTTAAGACATAAAGAGAGTCATTCCAAGAGAAATTGATTCAAGATTTCAAAAATTCCCCTTTTTCCCATAATCAACACTTCTCCCCACAAGAAGCCAACTTTTGACAAGAGAGACAATAAAAGAGTTTTGACAACACAAAAAGCTCTATTCTACTATTTTCAAAATCTCTCAAGTGGAAGCTGATCCATTTATCGCTTTGGCCTTTATTTTCTCCCCCTTTGGCGTCAAGCACCAAAACGGGATCAATCTTGGCCCTTTAACCCCATTGCCTCACCAAAATCTTCAATTAAGAGCAAATAGGCAATAAGAGTTTAAAGATGAACTTGGAAAAGTTACTCTCTTCATCGGAGTGCAGTGGAAGTCTTGCATGGTCCAAGTCCACCTTTTCCCTTTCAATTCTCCTTCGAGACTAAATCAAGCAAACTCAGGCATATGGTTAGTCTCAAAGGGTCAAGTTGTAACACATCTCCCCCTAAAACTGTGCATCACTTTGCAACGGACTTTTGAGGTCCAGGGAGTGTTTGTACAACTTGAGCACCATACTAAGCAACAAAATGCAAAAAGGAACATGATCAAAGGCATAAACACATGTATGCTATAAATCAATCCAGGTTCCGCGAATCTAAGACATTTAGCTCACTACGCAACCTGCAAAAGGTCTTCTCATCTAGAGGCTTGGTAAAGATATCGGCTAGCTGGTTCTCGGTGCTAACATGAAACACTTCGATATCTCCCTTTTGCTGGTGGTCTCTCAAAAAGTGATGCCGGATGTCAATGTGCTTTGTGCGGCTGTGTTCAACAGGATTTTCCGCCATGCGGATGGCACTCTCATTATCACATAGGAGTGGGACTTTGCTCAGATTGTAGCCAAAGTCCCTGAGGGTTTGCCTCATCCAAAGTAGTTGCGCGCAACACTGTCCTGCGGCAACATACTCGGCCTCAGCGGTGGATAGGGCGACGGAGGTTTGTTTCTTAGAGTTCCACGGCACCAGGGACCTTCCTAAGAATTGGCACATCCCCGATGTACTCTTCCTATCGACCTTACATCCAGCATAGTCGGAATCTGAGTATCCAATTAAGTCAAAGTTAGACCCCTTAGGATACCAGATCCCGAAGCAAGGCGTAGCGACTAAATATCTAAGAATTCGCTTCACCGCCACTAAGTGACACTCCTTAGGATCGGATTGAAATCTAGCACACATGCATACGCTAAGCATAATATTCGGTCTACTGGCACAAAGATAAAGTAACGACCCTATCATTGACCGGTATGCTTTTTGATCAATGGACTTACCTCCTTTGTTGAGGTCGGTGTGTCCGTCGGTTCCCATCGGAGTCTTTGCGGGCTTGGCATCCTTCATCCCAAACCGCTTTAGCAAGTCTTGCGTGTACTTCGTTTGGGAGATGAAGGTGCCGTCCTTGAGTTGCCTCACTTGGAACCCGAGGAAGTATTTCAACTCGCCCATCATCGACATCTCGAATTTCTGCGTCATCACCCTGCTAAACTCTTCACAAGACTTTTGATTAGTAGAACCAAATATTATGTCATCGACATAAATTTGGCACACAAAAAGATCACCATCGCAAGTCTTAGTGAAAAGAGTTGGATCGGCTTTCCCAACCTTGAAAGCATTAGCAATTAAAAAGTCTCTAAGGCATTCATACCATGCTCTTGGGGCTTGCTTAAGTCCATAGAGCGCCTTAGAGAGCTTACACACGTGGTCGGGGTACCGTTCATCCTCGAAGCCAGGGGGTTGCTCCACGTACACCTCCTCCTTGATCGGCCCATTGAGGAAAGCGCTCTTCACATCCATTTGATACAACCTAAAAGAATGGTGAGCGGCATATGCTAGCAAGATACGAATTGATTCTAGCCTAGCCACAGGAGCAAACGTCTCCTCAAAGTCCAAACCTGCGACTTGGGCATAACCTTTTGCCACAAGTCGAGCCTTGTTCCTCGTCACCACCCCGTGCTCGTCCTGTTTGTTGCGGAACACCCACTTGGTTCCCACAACATTTTGCTTGGGATGAGGCACCAGTGTCCAAACTTCATTGCGCTTGAAGTTGTTGAGTTCCTCCTGCATGGCCAACACCCAGTCCGGATCTAGCAGGGCCTCTTCTACCCTGAAAGGCTCAATAGAAGAGACAAAGGAGTAATGCTCACAAAAATTAACTAATCTTGAACGAGTAGTTACTCCCTTGCTAATATCACCCAATATCTGGTCGACGGGATGATCCCTTTGGATCGTCGCTCGAACTTGGGTTGGAGGTGCCTGAGGTGCTTCTTCCTCTTCAACTTGAACATCTTGTGCTCCCCCTTGATCATGCGCCTCCACTTGAGGTACTTGTTCGTCATCTTGGGTTGGGGGATGCACCATAGTTGAGGAAGACGGTTGATCTTGCTCCAATTGTTCCCGAGGCCGTACATCTCCAATCGTCATGGTGCGTATCGCGGCCGTTGGAACGTCTTCTTCATCTACATCATCAAGATCAACAGCTTGCTCTCTTGGAGAGCCATTAGTCTCATCAAATACAACGTTGCTAGAGACTTCAACCAAACCCGATGATTTGTTGAATACTCTATACGCCTTTGTATTTGAATCATAACCTAACAAAAACCCTTCTACAGCTTTGGGAGCAAACTTAGAATTTCTACCCTTCTTCACTAGAATGTAGCATTTGCTTCCAAATACACGAAAGTAAGATACATTGGGTTTGTTACCGGTTAGAAGCTCATACGACGTCTTCTTGAGGAGGCGGTGAAGGTAGACCCTGTTGATGGCGTAGCAAGCCGTGTTCACAGCTTCCGACCAAAAACGCTCGGGGGTCTTGAATTCTCCAAGCATCGTCCTCGCCATATCGATTAGCGTCCTGTTCTTCCTCTCTACCACACCATTTTGCTGTGGTGTGTAGGGAGCGGAGAACTCGTGCTTGATCCCTTCCTCCTCAAGGTATTCCTCCACTTGAAGGTTCTTGAACTCGGACCCATTGTCGCTCCTTATCTTCTTCACCTTGAGCTCAAACTCGTTTTGAGCTCTCCTTAGGAAGCGCTTGAGGGTTCCTTGGGTCTCAGACTTATCCTGCAAAAAGAATACCCAAGTGAAGCGGGAAAAATCATCCACAATGACTAAACCATACTTACTTCCCCCTATGCTTAGATAAGCGACGGGACCGAAGAGGTCCATATGCAGCAGCTCCAGAGGTCTTGAGGTGGTCATCACATTCTTGCTGTGATGTGCTCCTCCCACTTGTTTACCTGCTTGACAAGTTGCACAAGGTCTATCTTTTTCGAATTTCACGTTAGTCAAACCTATCACGTGTTCTCCCTTTAGAAGCTTGTGAAGGTTCTTCATCCCCACATGTGCTAAGCGGCGATGCCACAGCCAGCCCAGGCTAGTCTTAGCGATTAAGCATGCATCTAGACCGGCCTCCTCTTTTGCAAAATCAACTAAATAAAGTTTGTCGTCTAGTACACCCTTAAAAGCTAGTGAACCATCACATCTTCTAAAGACAGACACATCTATATTAGTGAATAGACAGTTATATCCCATATTGCACAATTGA
The DNA here is from genome assembly GCF_902167145.1 of Zea mays. Lineage (NCBI taxonomy): Eukaryota > Viridiplantae > Streptophyta > Magnoliopsida > Poales > Poaceae > Zea > Zea mays. The sequence goes on from NC_050096.1 coordinate 30,216,687, forward strand.
CTAACAGATAGTAAATTATATCCCAGAGACTCAACTAAAAATACATTAGAGATAGAGTGCTCATTTGAAATTGCAATCTTGCCTAAGCCTTTCACCTTGCCTTGGTTCCCATCACCAAATATGATTGAATCTTGGGAATCCTTATTCTTGACGTAGGAGGTGAACATCTTCTTCTCCCCCGTCATATGGTTTGTGCATCCGCTATCGATAATCCAGCTTGAACCCCCGGATGCATAAACTTGCAAGGCAAATTTAGGCTTGGGACTTAGGTACCCAACTCTTGTTGGGTCCTACAAGGTTAGTCAAAATTGTCTTAGGGACCCAAATGCAAGTTTTATCACCCTTGCATTTTGCCCCTATCTTCCTAGCAACTATATTCCTATCCTTTCTACAAATAGCAAAGGAAACATTTAAAGCATGATAAATTGTAGAGGGTCCATTCATAACTTTCCTAGGAGCATGAACAATATGCTTTCTAGGCACATGATGAGTATTTTTCCTAGGCATATCTCTACCATGCATATAGGAAGAACTGGAAGCATACATAGCATAAGAATCATAGGCATGTGAATCAAACGCATTACAACTCCTATGAGACTGTCTTCTATCATTGTACATAAAAGCATGATTCTTTTTAGTACTACTTGCCATAGGGGCCTTCCCTTTCTCCTTGGCGGAGATGGGAGCCTTATGGCTTGTTAAGTTCTTGGCTTCCCGTTTGAAGCCAAGCCCATCCTTAATTGAGGGGTGTCTACCAATCGTGTAGGCATCCCTAGCAAATTTTAGTTTATCAAAATCGCTTTTGCTAGTCTTAAGTTGGGCATTAAGACTAGCTACTTCATCATTTAATCTCGAAATTGAAACTAGGTGTCCATTACAGGCATCAATATCAAAATCCTTACACCTAGTGCAAATCATAACATGTTCTACACAAGAATTAGATTTATTTGCTACTTCTAATTTAGCATTTAAATCATTGTTAACACTTTGTAAAGTAGAAATGGTTTCATGACACGTAGATAGTTCACAAGAAAGCATTTCATTTCTTTTAACTTCTAAAGCATAGGATTTTTGTGCCTCTACAAATTTGTCATGTTCATCATACAACAAATCCTCTTGCTTTTCTAAAAGCCTATCCTTTTCATTCAAGGCATCAATCGATTCATTGATTTTATCAATTTTATTTCTATCCAATCCCTTGAACAAGCTAGAGTAATCTATTTCCTCATCACTAGATTCGTCTTCACTTGAAGAAGCATAAGTAGAGTCTCGAGTATATACCTTCTTCTCCTTAGCCATGAGGCATGTGTGACGCTCGTTGGGGAAGAGGGATGACTTGTTGAAGGCGGTGGCAGCAAGTCCTTCATTGTCGGAGTCGGAGGAGGAGCAATCTGAGTCCCACTCCTTTCCTAGATGTGCCTCACCCTTGGCCTTCTTGTAATTTTTCTTCTTTTCCCTCTTGCTCCCATGTTCCTGGTCACTTTCATTATCGGGACAGTTAGCAATAAAATGACCAATCTTACCGCATTTGAAGCATGAGCGCCTCCCCTTGGTTTTGGTCTTGCTTGGCTGTCCCTTGCGACCCTTAAGCGCCGTTTTGAATCTCTTGATGATGAGGGCCATCTCTTCATCATTAAGTCCGGCGGCCTCAATTTGTGCTACCTTGCTGGGTAACGCCTCCTTGCTCCTTGTTGCCTTGAGAGCAACGGGTTGAGGCTCATTGATTTGACCGTTTAGAGCGTCGTCCACGTACCTTGCTTCCTTGATCATCATTCGCCCGCTTACGAATTTTCCAAGAACTTCTTCGGGCGACATTTTGGTGTACCTGGGATTCTCACGAATGTTATTCACCAAATGAGGATCAAGAACGGTAAAGGACCTTAGCATCAATCGGACGACGTCGTGGTCGGTCCATCGCGTGCTTCCGTAGCTCCTTATTTTGTTGATAAGGGTCTTGAGCCGGTTGTATGTTTGTGTCGGCTCCTCGCCCCTTATCATCGCGAATCGTCCAAGCTCGCCTTCCACCAACTCCATCTTGGTGAGCAAGGTGACGTTGTTCCCCTCATGAGAAATCTTGAGGGTGTCCCAGATCTGCTTGGCGTTATCCAAGCCGCTTACTTTGTGGTATTCATTCCTGCACAATGAAGCTAGAAGAACAGTAGTAGCTTGTGCATTCTTATGAATTTGCTCATTAATGAACATGGGACTATCCGAACTATCAAAGTGCATTCCACTCTCTACAATCTCCCATATACTAGGATGGAGAGAGAACAAGTGACTACGCATTTTGTGACTCCAAAATCCGTAGTCCTCTCCATCAAAATGAGGAGGTTTTCCAAGTGGAATAGATAGTAAATGAGCATTTGTACTTTGAGGAATATGAGAGTAATCAAAAGAAAAGTTCGAATTAACCGGTTTTCTTCTCTCGTAGTCGTTGTGGTTGTCGTCCTTTTGGGAAGAAGTAGACTCATCGCTGTCGTCGTAGTAGACGATCTCCTTGATGCGCCTCGTCTTCTTCTTCTTCCCATCTTTCCGTCTATGGGCCGAGCCTGAGTCGGTAGGCTTGTCATCCTTCAGCTCGTTGACACGAAGGATTCCTTCTCTTTGTCGTTGATCACGATTCCCTTCCCCTTAGGATCCATCTCTTCGGGCGGTTAGTCCCTTTGTGAAGAGAACGGCTCTGATACCTTTTGAGAGCACCTAGAGGGGGGTGAATAGGTGATCTTGTAACACTTAGAAACTTAAGCCACAAAATTTGGTTAATCGTTAGCACAGTAATTGCCAAGTGGCTAGAGAGGAATCTTCAACAAAACACAATAACCAACAAGAATCAATCACAGAGATGACACGGTGGTTATCCCGTGGTTCGACCAAGACCAACGCTTGCCTACTCCATGTTGTGGCGTCCCAACGGACGAGGGTTGCAATCAACCCCTCTCAAGCGGTCCAAAGACCCACTTGAATACCACGGTGTTTTGCTTGCTTTTTCTCAATCCCGTTTGCGAGGAATCTCCACAACTTGGAGCCTCTCGCCCTTACACTTGAAATTCACAAAGAACACGGAGCAAGGGAGGGATTAGCAACGCACACAAGACACAAGAATCAGAGTGTCAACACGCACACAAGTCGCAACAAGAGCTCGCAACACAACTCAATGAGTTCACAACTCCACTAGAGCTCTATATGCTATCACAATGAAAAGAATGCGCGAAATCGATGTCTTGGTGCTTAGGAATGTTGTAGGAATGCTTGGTGTGTTCCTTCATGCGCCTAGGGGTCCCTTTTATAGCCCCAAAGCAGCTAGGAGCCGTTGAGAGCAAATCTGGAAGGCCATTCTTGCCTTCTGTCGTTTGGCGCACCGGACAGTCCGGTGCACACCGGACAGTCCGGTGCCCGATTTCTTTCCTTCTACGGCGAAGTCGACCGTTGCCAGCCAGAGAGCCGTTGGCGCACCGGACATGTCTGGTGCACACCGGACATGTCCGGTGCCCCCTTCCGACCGTTGGCTCGGCCACGTGTCGCGCGCGGATTCTGCGGCCGACCGTTGGCCCGGCCGACCGTTGGCTCACCGGACAGTCCGGTGCACACCGGACAGTCCGGTGAATTATAGCCGTACGTCGCCGGTGAATTCCCGAGAGCGGCCAGTTCACTCGAGCCAGCCTGGCGCACCGGACACTGTCCGGTGCACCACCGGACAGTCCGGTGCTCCCAGACTGAGCAGACTTTGGCTGAACAAAGCCATCTCATTTCCGATTCGATTTTTCCTGTTTCCAGCACTTAGACACAATACATTAGTCCATGAAACAATGTACTAAGCCTGAGAAACATACCTTTATCCTTGATTTGTACTTTGTCCACCATTTTACACTTAGGCACTTGTGTTGGACACTAAATCACCAAAACACTTAGAAATGGCCCAAAGGCACATTTCCCTTTCAATCTACCTAATGGTAATGGTTGAACTTAACCAACTTTGTTATGGTTAGTGTGAAGCCTGGATAGGTATCTTTGAAGGAATTAGAAGTTTGACTATTTGAATTATACTACAAAAATGGCCCTAGCAGATCATAGAACTTAATGCTTGATAGGTATCTATTGAAATTTCCTTCTCATAAGTTGTTTAATATTAAGAATTACCCATTTTTAAATTTGAGAAAGAAAGGGGTGCAGGTGAAAGTTCTTAAGTGGATTGGTGATATGCAAACATATAGGGAGCTTCATAAGGTTTGGATGCTGATGAAAGACATACCACCTAGATAGTTCCTTTGTAAGACCTTTGCTTAGATTGCCTAGGGTTTGATTGATGGGTGAAGTGGGTTGCTCTAATATATTTAAGTCCTTTTATGAAGTGGTGATGGTCAAAGTTGTTTGTGAAGACTTTAGGAAAATTCCAATGGAAAGGTTATTTGACATGAGGAAAAGGCTTTGTTTTATATCTTTTGTGATAGAAAACAAAGAAGTGGATGGGCAAGGAAAACAAGGATCTAGTGACAATGATGGAGGTGATGGAAAAGATGATGGTCTAGACAATGATGGTGAAGTTGATGATCTATATGATGAAGAGGAAGCTAAAAATATGAAATTGGATCCTATGGAAAGGAGCATGGGAATACTACATGCAAGATAGTAGTCAACCCAAGTGAGTTGAAAGAACATACACTAATCATTGAGTGATTCTATGAGCACATGGATGTCTAGATCTATACAAATGAAGTTTCAACTCACTAGCTATGTTTCTCAACTCCCAAACTTCTCAAATAGCCAGTGGGGTGGTATATATAGGCCCCAATGTTCAAACTAGCCATTGAGAGCAAAGTATAAAATCTGTATACTCACCAAACACCTCAGTGCACTCACCGGACACGTCTGGCACATGCCCACATGTACTAGTCATTAGAAATATCTTGTGTTATCAACTTTGATACAACATACATGTTCGAATGTATTGTAACCCTGCTCGATTGCATTCGCAGCCTCTCAGAGTGTAGGGTTTCGTGTGTCATCGAATACATTTGGTGTGTTGTAGACCTTTGCAAACATGCTACAAACCTTACCAAGTGTCATATTCAGTGCAACGTCAGGTGATATGTCTAGCCCACAATTGCATCTTGATAGTCACCTAGAGGGGGTGAATAGGTGATGCCTGAAAAACACAACTTAAACAAAAACTTGATCTAAATTAAGTGTTAGTGCAAAACAGATCAAGATAGAGTAAGGGAGATAACAGGTTCTTGCACTTGATTGCTCTCACAAGATTGCAGAATTAACTTGAACAATATTATAAGTGAAGAATAAAGCAAGAACTAGAAGAGCAAAATCGCAAGAAAATAAGCACACGGAGACACGATGATTTTTACCGTGGCTCGGTCAAGCCTCAAATGCTTTCCTACTCTAGGTTATGGTGTCCCATTGGATGAGGGTTACAATCAACCCTTCACAAGCGATCCTGTGATCAACTTGAGTGACACAGTCTTCCTTATCTCAATATTATCTCCTCGCGAGGTTCTCCACAGGTTAAAGTCTCTTGCAGCCATACATAGAGTTAATGGGAGTTAATACTCCAAAGAACACAGAAGTAGATAGGATAAGAACACATACACAAGAGCACAACACAAGAACAACACCGAAAGAACACAAGTACAAGCACGCAGTAGCAAAATAGCACTATCTCTAAGAATAGGGTGCTTGGATCGCTTCGACATGGCTCTCAAATGCGTAGGAGTGATGTGTATGCTCTTGAGTAACTTGGTAATCTGCAGCGGTCGAAATGGAGGCTTATTTATAGCCCCAAGTGACCAAATGGTCGTTGGACCTTCCATCAAAAAGTTGCAGAAAATTAGCTCTCGGTTGGCACACCGGATCAGTATGGTGCATCACTAGGTCGGGTCTTGTAGCGACTTCTCTGGAATCTTGACTACTATCTTCTTATTTGGCCTAACACTAGACTGGTCTTGTCCACCACTGGACCAATTCAGTCCACCACCAGATCGCCCACGTGTCACTCGATCATTGAAGTAGTCGTTGGCACCCGAAGTAGCCATTGGAGGAGGGGTCTGGTGCACACATGACCTTTAACTATAGCAGGTCCAGTGATTTTATAAATAAAATCCTGAGATTGATGACTTCATATATAAGCAATCCAGTGTGCCACCGTACCCTTAGTTGTAGACAATCCGGTGCACCAGGCTGCCAAAGCCTTGTACTGGCTCAATCTAAACCCAATCAGTTGAGCCAAAGTCCTTTTGGGCTAAGTCTTGATCCATTTGAAAGGGAATTAGGTTTACACCTAGTTCCTAAATAGTTTTGGTGGTTGAATTGCCCAACACAAATCTTTGGACTAACTCGTTTGCTCTAGTGTATAAGTTATACAGGTGCAAAAGGTTCACACTTAGCCAATAAAAAGACCAAGTGTTGGGTTCAAATTAAGGAGCAAAGGTCAACCGAAGACTCCTCTGGTCTGGCGCACCGGACATGTCCGGTGCACCAGAGCACTCCGATTTTAAAGTCTTCGCTCTCGGGAATTTCCAGAGGCCTCTTCGCTATAATTCACCGGACTGTCCGGTGTACACCGGACATGTCCGGTGCTCCAAGGAAGGGCGACCTCAGGAACTCGCCAGCCTCGGGTTTTCACTCCAACCGCTTCGCTATAATTCACCGGACATGTCCGGTGTGCACCGGACTGTCCGGTGCAACATCAGGGCAACGGCTACTTCGCGCCAACGGTCACCTGCGACGCATTTAATGCGCGCCAGAAGCGCGCAGTCGTCAGGCACGCGGGAGCAGGCGCACCGGACATTGAACAGTACATGTCCGGTGTGCACCGGACATCAAGGCGGGCCCAGAAGACTGAACCCCAACGGTCGATCCAACGGCTATTTGGTGACATGGCTGTCGCACCGGACATGTCCGGTGTGCACCGGACTGTCCGGTGCACCATACGACAGACAGCTCCACCAACGGTCATGTTTGGTGGTTGGGGCTATAAATACCCCAACCACCCCACCATTCATGGCATCCAAGTTTTCCAGCTTCCAACCACTTTACAAGAGCTAGCATTCATTGCAAAAGCACACCAAAAGAGATCAAATCCTCTCCCAACTCCAATCAAAGCCCTAGTGACTAGAGAGAGTGATTTCTAGTGTTCATTTGAGCTCTTGCGCTTGGATCGCTTCTTTTTCTTTGGCTTTCTTTCTTGAGATAAAATACTCACTTGTAATTGAGGCAAGAGGCACCAATCGTGTGGTGGTCCTTGCGGGAACTTCGTGTTCCAAGTGATTTGAGAAGAGAAGCTCACTCGGTCCGGGGGACCGTTTGAGAGAGGGAAGGGTTGAAAGAGACCCGGCCTTTGTGGCCTCCTCAACGGGGAGTAGGTTTGAAAGAACCGAACCTCGGTAAAACAAATCCACGTGTCTCACCTCTCTATTCGCTTGCGATTTATTTTGCGCCCTCTCTCGCGGACTTGATTATATTTCTAACGCTAACTCGACTTGTAGTTGTGATTGTTTTTGAGATTTTCAGTTTCGCCCTATTCACCCCCCCCCCTCTAGGCGACTTTCAATTGGTATCAGAGCCCGGTGCTTCATTAGAGCCTAACCGCTCGAAGTAATGTCGGGAGATCACACCAAGAGGGAGATGGAGACCGGCGACAAGCCCACTACAAGCCAAGGGAGCACTTCATCGGAAGAGTCCCGCACCAAGAGGAAGGAGAAGAGGAAGGTCTCCTCCAAAGGGAAGGAGAAAAGATCTTCTTCACACCACAAAGAAAAGAAGAAGGACTCCTCCAAAGGGAAGGAGAAATCTTCTTCACATCACAAAGAAAAGAAGGAAAAGTCCTCTTCCCACAAGCCGCATCGGAGTGGGGACAAGAAGAAGAGGATGAGGAAAGTGGTCTACTACGAGACCGATTCTTCATCGACATCCACCTCCGGCTCCGACGCGGCGTCCGTCACTTCTAAGCGCCAAGAGCGTAAGAAGTATAGTAAGATCCCCCTACGCTACCCACGCATTCCTAAACATACACCTTTACTTTCCGTCCCATTAGGCAAACCACCAACTTTTAATGGTGAAGATTATGCTATGTGGAGTGATTTAATGCGATTTCATCTAACCTCACTCCACAAAAGTATATGGGATGTTGTTGAGTTTGGTGTACAGGTACCATCCGTAGGGGATGAAGATTATGATACGGATGAAGTGGCCCAAATCGAGCACTTCAACTCCCAAGCCACAACCATTCTCCTCGCCTCTCTAAGCAAGGAGGAATACAACAAAGTGCAAGGGTTGAAGAATGCGAAGGAGATTTGGGACCTACTCAAGACCGCGCACGAGGGTGATGAACTCACCAAGATCACCAAGCGGGAAACGATCGAGGGGGAGCTCGGTCGCTTTCGTCTTCGCCCAGGGGAGGAGCCACAAGATATGTACAACCGGCTCAAAACCTTGGTGAACCAAGTGCGCAACCTTGGGAGCAAGAAATGGGATGACCACGAGGTGGTTAAGGTTATTTTGAGATCACTTATATTCCTTAACCCCACTCAAGTTCAATTAATTCGTGGTAATCCTAGATATACTCAAATGACCCCCGAGGAAGTTATCGGGAATTTTGTGAGCTTTGAATGTATGATCAAGGGCTCAAGGAAGATCAACGAGCTTGACGAACCCTCCACGTCCGAGGCGCAACCGGTGGCATTTAAGGCGACGGAGGAGAAGAAGGAGGAGTCTACACCAAGTAGACAACCAATTGACCCCTCCAAGCTCGACAATGAGGAGATGTCTTTAATCATCAAAAGCTTTCGCCAAATCCTCAAGCAACGGAGGGGGAAGGACTACAAACCCCGCTCCAAGAAAGTATGCTACAAATGTGGTAAGCCCGGTCATTTTATTGCAAAATGTCCTATGTCTAGTGACAGTGACAGGGGCAACGACAAGAAGGGAAAGAGGAGAGAAAAGAAGAAGTACTATAAGAATAAGGGCGGCGATGCCCATGTTTGCCGGGAATGGGACTCCGACGAGAGCTCCACCGAGTCCTCCTCCGACGAGGACGCCGCCAACATCGCCGTCACCAAGGGACTCCTCTTCCCCAACGTCGGCCACAAGTGCCTCATGGCAACGGACGGCAAAAGGAAGAAGGTTAAATCTAAATCCTCCACTAAATATGAATCTTCTAGTGATGATAATACTAGTGGTGAGGAAGACAATTTGCACAACCTTTTTGCCAACCTTAACATGGATCAAAAGGAAAATTAAATGAGCTAATTAGTGCTATCCATGAAAAGGATGATCTCTTGGACTCCCAAGAGGATTTCCTAATCAAGGAAAACAAGAAACATGTTAAGACTAAAAACGCTTATGCTCTAGAGGTAGAAAAATGTGAAAAATTGTCTAGTGAGCTAAGCACTTGCCATGAGACCATTAACAACCTTAGAAATGAAAATGCTAGATTAATTGCTAAGGTTGATTCTCATGTTTGTATTGATTCAATTCCCAATCTTAGAAATGATAATGATGATTTGCTTGCTAAGATTAAGAAATTGAATGAATCTCTTACTAGCCTTAGAGTAGAAAATGAAAATTTGATTGCTAAGGCTAAAAATTTTGATGTTTGCAATACTGTTATTTCCGACCTTAGAACTAAGAATGATATGTTACATGCTAAGGTTGTAGAACTAAAATCTTGCAAACCCTCTACATCTAATATTGAGCATGTTTCTATTTGTACTAGATGTAGAGATGTTGATATCAATGCTATTCATGATCACATGGCTTTAATTAAACAACAAAATGATCATATAGCATTATTAGATGCAAAAATTGCTGAGCATAACTTAGAAAATGAAAAATTTAAATTTGCTAGAAGTATGCTCTATAATGGGAGACGCCCGGGCATCAAGGATGGCATTGGCTTCCAAAGGGGAGACAATGTCAAACTTAATGCCCCCTCTAAGAACTTGTCTAACTTTGTTAAGGGCAAAGCTCCCATGCCTCAAGATAACGAGGGTTACATTTTATACCCTGCCGGTTATCCTGAGAGCAAGATTAGGAAAATTCATTCTAGGAAGTCTCACTCTGGCCCTAATCATGCTTTTATGTATAAGGGTGAGACATCTAGCTCTAGGCAACCAACCCGTGTCAAGTTGCCTGGAAAGAAGATTCCTAATGCATCAAATGATCATGCTATTTCATTCAAAACTTTTGATGCATCATATGTGCTTACTAACAAATCCGGCAAGGTAGTTGCCAAGTTTGTTGGGGGCAAACACAAGGGCTCCAAGACTTGTGTTTGGGTACCCAAAGTTCTTGTTTCTAATGCCAAAGGACCCAAAACCGTTTGGGTACCTAAAGTCAAGAACTAAAATTGTTTTGTAGGTTTATGCATCCGGGGGCTCAAGTTGGATACTCGACAGCGGGTGCACAAACCACATGACAGGGGAGAAAAGGATGTTCTCCTCATATGAGAAAAACCAAGATCCCCAACGAGCTATCACATTCGGGGATGGAAATCAAGGTTTGGTCAAAGGACTGGGTAAAATTGCTATATCACCTGACCATACTATTTCCAATGTTTTTCTTGTTGATTCATTAGATTACAATTTGCTTTCCGTATCCCAATTATGTCAAATGGGCTACAACTGTCTATTTACCGATATAGGTGTTACTGTCTTTAGAAGAAGTGATGATTCAATAGCATTTAAGGGAGTGTTAGAGGGTCAGCTATACTTGGTAGATTTTGATAGAACTGAACTCGACACTTGCTTAGTTGCTAAGACTAACTTGGGTTGGCTCTGGCATCGCCGACTAGCCCATGTTGGAATGAAGAATCTTCATAAGCTTCTAAAGGGGGAACACATTTTAGGACTAACCAATGTTCATTTTGAGAAAGACAGGATTTGTAGTGCATGCCAGGCCGGGAAGCAAGTTGGCACTCATCATCCACACAAGAACATTATGACAAGTGACAGCCCACTGGAGCTCCTTCACATGGATCTATTCGGCCCGATCGCTTACATAAGCATCGGCGGGAGTAAGTACTGTCTAGTTATTGTGGATGATTATTCTCGCTTCACTTGGGTGTTCTTTTTGCAGGACAAATCTCATACCCAAGAGACCTTAAAGGGATTCTTGAGACGGGCTCAAAATGAGTTCGGCTTAAGGATCAAGAAAATTAGAAGCGACAATGGGACGGAGTTCAAGAACTCTCAAATAGAAGGCTTCCTTGAGGAGGAGGGCATCAAGCATGAGTTCTCTTCTCCCTACACTCCACAACAAAATGGTGTAGTGGAGAGGAAGAATCGAACTCTATTGGACATGGCAAGAACCATGCTTGATGAGTACAAGACACCGGATCGGTTTTGGGCCGAGGCGGTCAACACCGCTTGCCACGCCATCAACCGATTATATCTACACCGAATCCTCAAGAAGACATCCTATGAACTCCTAACCGGTAAGAAGCCCAATATTTCATACTTTAGAGTTTTTGGTAGCAAATGCTTTATTCTTGTTAAGAAAGGTAGAAAATCTAAATTTGCTCCTAAAACTGTAGAAGGCTTTTTACTAGGTTATGACTCAAACACAAGGGCATATAGAGTCTTTAACAAGTCCTCAGGACTTGTTGAAGTTTCTTGTGACGTTGTGTTTGATGAGACTAACGTCTCTCAAGTAGAGCAAGTTGATCTTGATGAGATAGGTGAAGAACAGGCTCCATGCACAGCGTTAAGGAACATGTCCATTGGGGATGTGTGTCCTAAGGAATCCGAAGAGCCACCACATGCACAAGATCAACCATCCTCCTCCACGCAAGCATCTCCACCAACTCAAATTGAGGATGAGGCTCAAGATGTTGAACAAGAAGGTCAAGAAGATGAGCCACCTCAAATTGACGGCAACGATCAAGGGGGAGATGCAAATGATCAAGAAAAGGAGGATGAACAAGAACCAAGGCCGCCACACCCAAGAGTCCACCAAGCAATCCAACGAGATCACCCCGTCGACACAATCCTCGGCGACATTCATAAGGGAGTAACTACTCGATCTCGGGTTGCACATTTTTGTGAACATTACTCTTTTGTTTCCTCTATTGAGCCACACAGGGTAGAGGAAGCACTCCAAGATGCGGATTGGGTGATGGCGATGCAAGAGGAGCTCAACAATTTCACAAGGAACGAGGTATGGCACTTAGTTCCACGTCCTAATCAAAATGTTGTAGGAACCAAGTGGGTCTTCCGCAACAAGCAAGACGAGCATGGTGTGGTGACAAGGAACAAAGCTCGACTCGTGGCCAAGGGGTATTCACAAGTCAAAGGCTTGGATTTTGGTGAAACCTATGCACCCGTAGCTAGGCTCGAGTCAATTCGCATATTATTAGCCTATGCTACTTACCATGGCTTCAAGCTTTATCAAATGGACGTGAAGAGTGCCTTCCTCAATGGACCAATCAAGGAAGAGGTCTATGTTGAGCAACCTCCAGGCTTTGAAGACAGTGAGTATCCTAATCATGTCTATAGGCTCTCTAAGGCGCTTTATGGGCTCAAACAAGCCCCAAGAGCATGGTATGAATGCCTTAGAGATTTCCTTATTGCTAATGGCTTCAAAGTCGGCAAAGCCGATCCTACTTTATTCACCAAAACACTTGATAATGATTTGTTTGTATGCCAAATTTATGTTGATGATATTATATTTGGGTCTACTAACAAATCTACATGTGAAGAATTTAGTAGGATCATGACACAGAAATTCGAGATGTCTATGATGGGGGAGTTGAAGTATTTTCTAGGATTTCAAGTCAAACAACTCAAAGAGGGCACTTTCATTAGCCAAACGAAGTATACTCAAGACATTCTAAGCAAGTTTGGAATGAAGGATGCCAAGCCCATCAAGACCCCCATGGGAACAAATGGGCATCTCGACCTCGACACGGGAGGTAAGTCCGTGGATCAAAAGGTATACCGGTCGATGATTGGTTCATTGCTTTATTTATGTGCATCTCGACCGGACATTATGCTTTCCGTTTGCATGTGTGCAAGATTCCAAGCCGACCCTAAGGAATCACACCTTACGGCCGTAAAACGAATCTTGAGATATTTGGCTTATACTCCTAAGTTTGGGCTTTGGTACCCTCGGGGATCCACATTTGATTTGATTGGTTATTCGGATGCCGATTGGGCAGGGTGTAAGATTAATAGGAAGAGCACATCGGGGACTTGCCAGTTCTTGGGAAGATCCTTGGTGTCATGGGCTTCAAAGAAGCAAAATTTGGTCGCTCTTTCTACCGCCGAAGCCGAGTATATTGCCGCAGGCCATTGTTGCGCGCAATTGCTTTGGATGAGGCAAACCCTGCGGGACTACGGTTACAAACTAACCAAAGTTCCTCTTTTATGTGATAATGAGAGTGCAATCCGCATGGCGGATAATCCCGTTGAGCATAGCCGCACTAAACACATAGCCATTCGGTATCATTTTCTTCGGGATCACCAACAAAAGGGGGATATCGAGATTTCATACATTAACACTAAAGATCAATTAGCCGATATCTTTACCAAGCCACTTGATGAACAATCTTTTATCAAACTTAGGCATGAGCTCAATATTCTTGATTCTAGGAATTTCTTTTGCTAAACTTGCACACATAGCTCATAAGTATACCTTTGATCATGTCTCTTTGATATATGCTATGACTAATGTGTTTTCAAGTGTATTTCAAACCAAGTCATAGGTATATTGAAAGGGAATTGGAGTCTTCGGCGAAGAAAAAGGCTTCCACTCCACTCTACTACTCGTCCTTCGCCGTCACTCCGAGCGTCTCTCCGTCTTTGGTATAATCCTCACTCAATGTTTTATTTGCCAAAGGGGAGAAAATAGTCAACCAAAGGGCTCTAATAATTCCGTTTTTGGCGATTCATGCCAAAGGGGGAGAAAATATGAGCCCAAAGCAAAAGGACCGCACCACCACCCTAATTTTATTAATGATTTTCAATTGGATGGAGAATTTCAAAATTGGTATCTCTTTGTGTTCTAAAGGGGGAGCAAGTAGTATTTTCGAAACTTGATATCTTAAAACCCTCTTGAACACTAAGAGGAGAATTTATTTGAGGGGGAGTTTTGGTTAGTCAAAGGAAAAGCATTCGGAACAAGGGGAGAGAATTTCAAAAATACTTTGCAAAAATCTTACTCATTTATCTTTGACTATCTTGCAAAAAGTTCTTGAAAAGAATTTACAAAAGATTTTGCAAAACAAAACTTATGGTGCAAATGTGGTCCAATATGTCAAAAACAAAGAAACAATCCATGAGCATCATGTAAGTATTTATATTGGCTCAATTCCAAGCAACCTTTGCACTTACATTATGCAAACTAGTTCAATTATGCAATTCTATATTTGCTTTGGTTTGTGTTGGCATCAATCACCAAAAAGGGGGAGATTGAAAGGGAATTAGGTTTACACCTAGTTCCTAAATAGTTTTGGTGGTTGAATTGCCCAACACAAATCTTTGGACTAACTCGTTTGCTCTAGTGTATAAGTTATACAGGTGCAAAAGGTTCACACTTAGCCAATAAAAAGACCAAGTGTTGGGTTCAAATTAAGGAGCAAAGGTCAACCGAAGACTCCTCTGGTCTAGCGCACCGGACATGTCCGGTGCACCAGAGCACTCCGATTTTAAAGTCTTCGATCTCGGGAATTTCCAGAGGCCTCTTCGCTATAATTCACCGGACTGTCCGGTGTACACCGGACATGTCCGGTGCTCCAAGGAAGGGCGGCCTCAGGAACTCGCCAGCCTCGGGTTTTCACTCCAACCGCTTCGCTATAATTCACCGGACATGTCCGGTGTGCACCGGACTGTCCGATGCAACATCAGGGCAACGACTACTTCGCGCCAACGGTCACCTGCGACGCATTTAATGCGCGCCAGAAGCGCGCAGTCGTCAGGCACGCGGGAGCAGGCGCACCGGACATTGAACAGTACATGTCCGGTGTGCACCGGACATCAAGGCGGGCCCAGAAGACTGAACCCCAACGGTCGATCCAACGGCTATTTGGTGACGTGGCTGTCGCACCGGACATGTCCGGTGTGCACCGGACTGTCCGGTGTGCATCGGACTGTCCGGTGCACCATACGACAGACAGCTCCACCAACGGTCATGTTTGGTGGTTGGGGCTATAAATACCCCAACCACCCCACCATTCATGGCATCCAAGTTTTCCAGCTTCCAACCACTTTACAAGAGCTAGCATTCATTGCAAAAGCACACCAAAAGAGATCAAATCCTCTCCCAACTCCAATCAAAGCCCTAGTGAATAGAGAGAGTGATTTCTAGTGTTCATTTGAGCTCTTGCGCTTGGATCGCTTCTTTTTCTTTGGCTTTCTTTCTTGAGATAAAATACTCACTTGTAATTGAGGCAAGAGGCACCAATCGTGTGGTGGTCCTTGCGGGAACTTCGTGTTCCAAGTGATTTGAGAAGAGAAGCTCACTCGGTCCGGGGGACCGTTTGAGAGAGGGAAGGGTTGAAAGAGACCCGGCCTTTGTGGCCTCCTCAACGGGGAGTAGGTTTGAAAGAACCGAACCTCGGTAAAACAAATCCACGTGTCTCACCTCTCTATTCGCTTGCGATTTGTTTTGCGCCCTCTCTCGCGCGGACTTGATTATATTTCTAACGCTAACTCGACTTGTAGTTGTGATTGTTTTTGAGATTTTCAGTTTCGCCCTATTCACCCCCCCCCCTCTAGGCGACTTTCACCATTTGACTTGGATTTTCTCGTGAGCTTCCATACGACTGAGATAAACCTAGTTAGAGTATAATCAATTGAACAAAGTCAAGAGAACTCACCTTTATCTCATCTTTTCACCAGGATTTAAGTTAAAGCTTAAACTAAGTCTAAAATACACTTTTCTCAAGAAATTGAATTAGACATCAAACTAAAGTGTTAGAAACATTGTAATAGCCATATGGAACATGTCTAAAGCCTCAAACCTCAAAGTTTTACCCTTTTACTCAAAGTTGCACTTTCTAGTCTTCACATGTCTGGTGTACTCTAATTCTTTAGCCATTTCTTTAGTTCAGCACTGCTAGAGATGGCAACGGGTACAAACCCGCTGGGTTTTGCCGTCCCAAACCCGTACCCATGAAAAATATCTATGCCCATTAAGAAACTCATACCCATGACGGGTTTGAGATTTTGCCCAAACCCGTACCCATCGGGTTAGCGGGTACCCATGGGTTACCCGCGGGTTTCATCTCCAATATACTTGTTCTTCTCATAATCAATAAGTATCGTAATGATTAATGATATCATGATCCAAAATCTATGTAATGAAAAACGAGTTCATGATTTGGTATAAAAATTATTAGTAGAGAGAATGAAATACAAATAATAAGTTGTATAATTAAGTGACCTTGCACTAAGTTATCCATCCACCACATATATAACGCTAGTAAAAACTATAATAGCAAGCAAGCAACACTCTCACCGACTACTGATACATTCACTAATTGATAAAAATTATGAAGTAAATAAGGAATAACAAGTTTGTTGTTCGTTTATAAAATAAAATGACAATATGCACTAGGTTTGGTCGGGTTTAAAAAACCCACGGGTTCACGGGTTTGGGTACTACAGGAACAAACTCGTACCCATAAACCCATCGGGTATAGATTTATACCCATTAACAAACTCATGGTATGAAAATTGACCCAAACCCGTACCTAATGGGGTAAAAACCCACCGGGTTTCGGGTACTCATTGTCATCTCTAAGCACTGCTCTTATGTGGTGCTCTATCTCATGCACCACCAAACACGACCGGTGCTGCTCAATAACCTATTTTGTTTGTTTCTTTGTATTTCTTGCTTTGGGCTTCTTTAGTATTATGTCTTGGACTCTTTTTATCTTCATAGGTCTTCACTAAGCCTTCTAATGTATTGCTTTGAGGTGTTGATCTTCTTAATTACTACATTGCCTTCATCCATGTCCATATTGCATCGTTTGGACTATAATCATAAACACTAGCAAAAAACATTAGTACAAATGGTTATGTTGATCATCAAACACTAAAAAGCATTAATCAAATAAGCATAGGTATATTTTCCTTACACTAGTACTAGGTCCACACTACATGTACATTTGGAAGCTCCTTCTAATGACTCATGTTGCCTATTGGCTCCCCTATTGGCATCTCTATGTGATCTTGACACTTGACAGTTTAATACATCCATGACTCTCCCTAGTTTTCTCATTTTCTAGTGAGGTGTCCAACCTAGATGACATAGAAGTCTAGGATGAAGAAGAACTTTGATAGTGAGAATTCAGTCCAGCCAGCACATTGTTAGATATCAGTGGCATGACTCTCCTGAGGAGCTCATGCATGTTGTCTAGCCCCTCCTAGTTCAGAACCCTTGCGCTTGATAGCAAATGTAGCATAGAGATTATGGCCATGGCGATTGCGTTGGGACAAAGACTAGACAACTACTACTATAGGATAGAGAAGGCAAAAGTATAAAGAGCATTTTTGGCAGAAGTGGATGATTGTGCGAGGAAGCGTGAGAAGGAAAGTGAAATCGTATGCTCGTATTTAAGGACCTCTCCTCTCTTTCAAATTGTTGGTGCTAAACTCGAAGTGTCACATGAGTCATACAATTTGGGAATCATGCTACATGTTAACTATGTGACACTTTGGTTGCCGATAACTATGGTTGAAATCCTGAGCACGCATGTGGGCATGTTTGGTCTTGCATTTTTGAAAGGATAGCCTCACCTGTAGGACTCCTTAGGCATGTTGCTTACTTTCCTTTGATTTTTCTTCATTATTTTCTTTTTTGTTGCAACTACCAGACTTCATGCCTAATGTGTTGCATGGCTCATTGAGATTTGAGAGATGTGAGACATGAGCACTACCTGATGCTTCAACACTTAGGTAGTTATACGTGATGGCTTACAATTGGCCCCTAAACCAAGTATGACAACAAGATCTAAAGGGAATACCTTGGGAGTGGCTAAGGCATGGTATGCACTAGCTTTGCATTGGTGGGTCTCTGCTCGTAGAATGGTTTGTTCTCTCCTTTGCACCTGTGCTTAGCCTAGGCATGTTGTTGTTACATCACCTCCATTTTCTTGCAACCATTAAATCTAATAGTGAACCCCCCCCCCCCCAACATGATAGATCTAATCTGAGGCATTCTACAAAAAGATTGCTCTCACCTACATACCTCACTAGGCATGTGATGGACCTGGGAGCCACTATCAGTGTGCAGAGAAGGGCATATCCCCAGATAATGGGATTGCACCTTCCTAGATCTTGTTAAGATAAAGCTCATACTAGCCTCGTATCCTTGAGGGCATGCCCAATTCTGGCTCTAGGGCCCTCTATGCATTGAAAGCCTGCCATGCTAGGGACCAATCCCCCAAGTCGGACAAGTCTTAGGGGCCTACATGCTAGGGTCCACAAGATCCTTTAACATTCTTTAGGATACCTTAGGGGCGATATAGCACTATACTAAGTTGCCTCTAAGGCAAGACAACCACATGGTATACAATCCATGGTGCCACGTGCACCTCTCATCAGGATGACCATGTGGTATGGGGTATACAACGTTTATATCCATCACATTTAATGCAATGGATGTTGTTGTGGTAAAAAAGTATATTGTTGTCATGCCTAAGGTTGCAAGTGTACCATAGTCACTACATGATGTGTGCCACTATTATTATAGCCACACATAAACGTGAAGATATACTCACAAACATTATAAGGTACAAGCTACTGCAATGGCTACCAACTACGTCATACATAATGGCATGGACCCACATACTTTCCACTACAACAAGATGTGCTCAACACCGTGGCAAGACCAAGACGTACTCTATGTATGCTTCTACAACTATAACAACATAGGAGGTTGGATCTCTATTAGGATCCACTCCCTTGTGCTATAAAAGAGAGTAGTAGAACAGCGTAGAAAGGGACCAAGATAAGACAACTCCACGACTCTGAAGGGTTGTACAAGATGAGATGTTTGTGACTTAGATTAAACTCTCATCAGAATTAAAGCAAAGGAAGAGCTAGTCGATCCTCTAGCCCATACAACATCTAAGCATGTAAAATTTGTCTATGCATTCCATCAATTTATCCACCATAAAGAGGACATATGGTATTATGCTTTCATGATTTGAACATCTATAAACCGTTTGTGTGCTTGTAGTCATGTCATTGTCATAATCTAACAAGCCTCCAATCTATGTCCCTTGTTACCTTAATGAAAGTGCATCTAGCCCTTTGTGGGTTTTAGTATATTGAATGACAACAATATTAAAGAACTAACAGTTGGCTAAGTGTTGAGCAGGAATACTAAGTTTTAATGGTATACTTGAGTTTGACAATGGAAAGCAATCAAAGGTTCAACACAAGTCAATACTAGGGATATTCCACATGAGATTAGATGGATATGTGGATGTGGAATATCACAAGCAAGATGAGAAAGCAAACAAATTGGCAAAAATAGAATAAGAATTGAGTCAATGATGAATTGGAGAAGTCTCATGTATAGAAGGTTTGCTATGTTAGAAGAAAGAGATGATGAAAAAAGAAGACATAGGTCATATTCTAGGGAAGAGGTGGATATTTAATGTACACTCAAGGCGGTGTGACTTAAGGAAGGCTTGATAAGGTGAATATAGCAAGAAAAAGGACTTCCGAGGGACTAAGCAAAGGAGAAGGTCAAGCGGAAGGCTTATGGCTAAGGTACCAAGACTAAGGTGAAGAAGTAAGTACTTGCATTTAGTAGAGGGACTAACCAAGCTAAAGAGAATCCATGCTATGTGGAGTGATCTTTTTTGAAAGAATGATGAGAAGAAAGGATGGACATTGATTATGTTGGTCTTCAATGTAATATGACTTGGAGACTGTTTTATAAACCGAAGACAAGGCAAGGAAAGGGCTTCAAAGGACCAAGCAAGATAAAGATTAAAGCAAAGGGCTTTTGGACTGAAAGACCAAGGCTAGGGTGAAGAAGAGAGTACTTGCAGTAGGTTAAAGGTTTGATCAAGACTATGAAGAGTCAAGTTATGCTGGAGATCACAACATTAGAAGACATGATTTGATGCTATCCGATTAACTCATATATGATGAGAATGGTTCAAGTCATAAGGCTCAAGGGATTCTAGCTCAAGTAAAGAAGCATGGTCACAAGATCAAGCAAAAGATATCAAAGATAGAACCTAACGGCTCACTTGTTGTGCAGACTTTAATAGAAGATGCAAAATGAAAAATCAAGAAGGAATTGGACTAAGGATCGTTCTAGTGTTTGGATAGGTTCTTGATGACCATAGAAACATATTGGAACTCAATGAAATAGCATGATTGTTCAGATTTGATGTTTGAGAATCCAAGTGCTAGTTGGAGCAAAATGTTGATTAAAAGATGGAAAATTGAGTTGGAGGATTGGATGAAGCATAAGAGATTATTTAGAGTGTTTCTATAGACTCTATAAACATTTTTCTAAGTCATAGAAGTGCCTAGAGAAGAGCTAAGAGAAGTCAAGAAAGTTGTGCCAAGATTGGAATTTGGTCTAGCCAGTGTGTGTGTGCACTAGACTTGTATGGTGGTGCACTGTACCAAAGTCCTAGAGGCTTTGTTGTTAGATGCAGAGGCTTTGGCACACCGGACCAAGTCTGGTGGTGCACCAATCGAGTTCCTAGAGTGGTTGTTTTCGGGACTTAGTCAATTGGTGCACCAGACCGGTTACGCAGAGAAAGTGTTTTTGAGACTTCAACAGTTGGCGCACTGAACCTTGTTAGAGGAGTCCAATGTGGACTAGACCTCCAACGGTCAGGAAGTTCCAACAATGATCAGCTGACGTGGCATGGTCCGGTGGCACACCAGACCAGTCGATGAGGTCTGACATGGTAGATTTTTTAAAACGATCACACACGGGACCTATGGAGTCAGAGGTCTAGTGTGCATCCTACCTGCTACATTGAAAGGTCTGGTGCATCTAGAAAGTGCAAAATTTGGGCAACGACTAGTTTTTCTTTGGGGCTATAAATACACCCATCCACGCCTCCAAACACACAAAGCAAGTGTTCAGAAGTGCACATACATATCCTAGCTAGTGGAGAACCCTATCTAGTGCATCTCTCTCTGAGATTCAATGATTAGCATGTAATCAAGTGATAGAGAGTGATGTATGAGCTAAAGTGCCTGTGCTTAGAGCAAGAGCTTAGAAGAGCTAAGCAACCTTGAGCAAAGTGTGCGGGCATTGACCATTCGCTTTAGGCATTCACTGGAAAGCTTCCAAGTTGTGGATACCTTGGGTTTGTTGTAAAGCAAACAAAAAGATAGTATAAGTCTCAGTTTATCACAAGTGGTGATAAACTTGAAAGGAGGAACGAGTTACAAAAGACTCCAACCATTTAGCTACCTCCAACATGGAGTAGAGAAGCATTTGAGGCTTCGCTGAACCACGAGATAAAATAGTGTGTCTTGTCCCTTTACTTATTTACATTATTTGCACTTCTTATTACATATTTGCTATTTGAGTTTGTGAAGTGTAGGTACTTAATTGGATAAGGACATTAATTTGATGCCACCAATCAAATCAAGTAAGTTGAGTTCAATTAGATTAAAAGTTTTAACTGGGTCTATTCAGCCCCCTCCCTCTAGGCCACATCAAGATCCTTAAGTACCTCAAAGGTACCTTTCACGTACTAACTCTATGAATTTCTTTGGTATATTTGGTAACTTGGTGTTGCAACATACCGATAATATTTATTTTTATATGTAATATATACAAATAGGTCATATAGACAAACCTTTATTCCGATAATATTTATTTTTACATGTAATATATACAAATAGTTCATATAGACAAACCTCTATTCCATTTATAGTTGATAATCATTATTCCATTTTAACTTTGTTCAAATACATCTCCAAAAATATATGACTAACTATTTACCCTTTACCATTTAAGAGAACACAATTTATTACATGGCTCGATAATTGGTCCCCACAATAATCCAACAATATTGCACCTTTTTACAATCTAACTTCTTAGCGCAAGCTATATTTTAGGGCATGTTTGGAAGAGTTTCGCTACATGATTCTCTAGTTCCAAGAGCTGATTCTCTAGTAGAGTGATTCTGAGTGATTCTCTGGCAGAAGTAAATTTATCTTATGAAAAACGTTTGTCAAACAATATGTAAAGTGATTACTAAAAGGTTGGAGAGTGCAACATGTTAGGAGCGGCGAGAAGCATGTTTTTTTACTCCCACTCACTAGTATAAAATAGAGACTAGATTTACTCAGCTCCCAGTATAAAGCAATTCAATTTTTTGTTGTTTGGTTGTAGCCTTGTAGGGGAATGATTCTCATTAGAAGTAGAGCTGTGGGAGCTCCACCAAACGTCACCTTAGAATCGTCGTCTAAAATAAACACACTTAGGGCAAGTGTAAAAGGAGCAGTAAGCCAACCTGAAAACCAATATTAAGAGAGTAATTATTTGTTTCCTCGCTTCAACAGCTCCCTCTTCCTCCCCAAAAATCTTCGTGTCCCGCATACACCTCCTCCCCTCCCGTATTTTGTTGAGTGAGGAAATTTTTCCCCAACTCAGCACCTATTCTACCCGTATTTTTCTTGTCGCGCGCGTGCAGTTTGTGCCAGCAGCTTCTTTTTGCGTAGTGAGTCACGCTGGCCCAATAAAACGAATGTAGGGATGTATACTCCTTATTTTTTATCCACTTTTCAATTTTCACTTTTTATTTAGAAGAACTGTTAGTGTACACATCATAATCCACTCCTGAAACTTTTTAACCTGCTCCTAATAACCAATTTTTGGAGAAAATTTTCAACATGTAACTCTTATATCCAGTTTGTTGTGAATATGTTTAAATTTCTGCATCCTAGATTCGTAGTAGTAGACAAGCGGAGGAAAAATGACTAATTAGATTATACGAGAATACAAACCTATGTTTAGCTGTGTCTTTTACTCTATTTTATTCAACTTAGACCCCCTTTAAAATACAGCTTTACGGAATGCTACAGTGATCATCTCATTTCAAATAAAAACCGAAGGAAAACATAAAAAACTCACATGTCGAAGTGGGCCTTATTGGCTGATTCTAGAGTAAGAAAATTTAGTAAAGACTAGTTTGGTAACTTTATTTTTAAGATTTTTTTAAAAATAAACTAATTTCTCTTTAGAAAATAGAAATTCTTTGAAAAAATAAGGTCGTCAAATTAGCCCTAATAAGTAAACTTTTCGGACATCATTTGAATATTTAAATCTTGGTCCGGCCCATTTTAACAATGTATCTGTCCATTGAGAACTGTATCTGATCCGATACAAAGGCTGCTGATGGCTGATATTTTTTCTGGTAAGTTTTTTTTATTGATGATAATATACCGCAAAACCTTGAGGCCATTGAAGGAGACAAAGGACTACGATGCAAATCTAAATTTTTCGCAGGCTGTCATACAAAACAACAACCAAAAGAAAACGAATGGAAAACAACACACTCTCTCTCTATAACCCACGCTGTCCGCCTGCCTCGGACGGATACCCACTCCACTCACCACACCATCCATGGCGATGGCGCCCTCCACGGCGGCCGCATCCACCCTTCTCCCCGTCCTCCTCCTCATCGCCACCGCCACCCAGTGCACCGCAGCCGATTCATTCTCTTCTCAGGACGCTGCCGCCCTCCTCAACCTCTCTGCGGCGGTAGCAGACCCCTCGGGCTACCTCTCCACGCACTGGACTCCGGACACCGCGGTCTGCTCGTGGCCGCGCGTGTCCTGCGACGCCACCGACACACGAGTCATCTCCCTCGACCTCTCCGGCCTCAATCTATCTGGCCCCATCCCCGCCGCCGCGCTCTCCTCTTTCCCGTACCTCCAGTCGCTCAACCTCTCCAACAACATACTCAACTCCACCGCCTTCCCCGACGAGATCATCGCGTCGCTCAAGAGCCTTCGCGTTCTCGACCTCTACAACAACAACCTCACCGGTTCGCTGCCGGCAGCGCTCCCCAACCTCACCGACCTCGTCCACGTCCACCTCGGCGGCAATTTCTTCTCCGGCAGCATCCCGAGGTCCTACGGCCAGTGGAGCCGCATCCGGTACCTGGCCCTCTCCGGGAACGAGCTCACCGGCGAGATACCGGAGGAGCTCGGCAACCTGACGACATTGAGGGAGCTGTACCTCGGCTACTACAACAACTTCACCGGCGGTATACCACCCGAGCTCGGGAGGCTGCGGGCGCTCGTCCGGCTCGACATGGCTAACTGCGGCATCTCCGAGGAGATCCCGCCGGAACTGGCGAACTTGACGTCGCTCGACACTCTGTTTCTTCAGATCAACGCTCTGTCTGGGAGGCTCCCGACGGAGATAGGCGCAATGGGGTCGCTCAAATCGCTCGACCTGTCGAACAACTTGTTCGTCGGGGAGATCCCCGCGAGCTTCGCGTCGCTCAAGAACCTGACCCTGCTGAACCTCTTCCGGAATCGCCTCGCCGGTGAGATTCCCGAGTTCATCGGCGACTTGCCGAACCTCGAGGTTCTGCAGCTGTGGGAGAACAACTTCACAGGCGGGATACCCACGAACCTCGGCGTGGCGGCGACCAGGCTGAGGATCGTTGACGTGAGCACGAACAAGCTCACCGGCGTTCTGCCATCCGAGCTGTGCGCCGGCCAGCGGCTGGAGACGTTCATCGCTCTGGGAAATTCGCTATTCGGCGACGTTCCGGACGGGCTCGCGGGGTGCCCGTCGCTGACGAGGATTCGGCTGGGAGAGAATTTTCTCAACGGGACGATACCTGCAAAGCTGTTCACGTTGCCGAACCTGACGCAGGTAGAGCTGCACAACAATTTGCTCTCCGGCGAGCTCCGGCTGGACGGAGGGAAGGTGTCTTCTTCGATCGGAGAGCTGAGTCTGTTCAACAACCGACTGACCGGCCAGGTGCCTACCGGGATCGGTGGACTCCTGGGATTACAGAAGCTGTTGCTCGCCGGGAACATGTTGTCCGGCGAGCTCCCGCCGGAGGTCGGGAAGCTTCAGCAGCTCTCGAAGGCGGACCTTTCTGGGAACCTGCTCTCCGGAGCGGTACCCCCGGCGATCGGCAGATGCCGTCTGCTCACCTTCCTCGATATCTCGAGCAACAAGCTCTCCGGCAGCATCCCGCCGGAGCTCGGCAGCCTCCGCATCCTCAACTACCTCAACGTTTCCCACAACGCGCTCCAAGGGGAGATTCCGCCTGCCATCGCCGGAATGCAGAGCCTGACAGCCGTGGACTTCTCGTACAACAACCTCTCGGGCGAGGTCCCGTCCACCGGTCAGTTTGGCTACTTCAACGCCACTTCCTTCGCAGGCAACGCTGGCCTCTGCGGGGCGTTCCTCTCCCCGTGCCGCTCCGTGGGCGTGGCGACTTCGGCCCTGGGCTCCCTCTCTTCGACGTCCAAACTCCTGCTCGTGCTCGGCCTCCTCGCGCTGTCCGTCGTCTTCGCGGGCGCGGCCGTGCTGAAGGCGCGGTCGCTGAAGCGGTCCGCCGAGGCGCGCGCGTGGCGGCTGACGGCGTTCCAGCGGCTGGACTTCGCCGTGGACGACGTGCTGGACTGCCTCAAGGAGGAGAACGTGATCGGCAAGGGCGGGTCCGGGATCGTGTACAAGGGCGCGATGCCGGGCGGCGCCGTGGTGGCCGTGAAGCGGCTGCCGGCCATCGGGCGCGCGGGCGCGGCGCACGACGACTACGGGTTCTCGGCGGAGATACAGACGCTGGGGCGCATCAGGCACCGCCACATCGTGCGGCTGCTCGGCTTCGCGGCCAACCGGGAGACCAACCTGCTGGTGTACGAGTACATGCCGAACGGCAGCCTCGGCGAGGTGCTCCACGGCAAGAAGGGCGGCCACCTGCAGTGGGCGACGCGGTTCAAGATCGCCGTGGAGGCGGCCAAGGGCCTCTGCTACCTGCACCACGACTGCTCGCCGCCGATCCTGCACCGCGACGTCAAGTCCAACAACATCCTCCTCGACGCCGACTTCGAGGCCCACGTCGCGGACTTCGGCCTCGCCAAGTTCCTCCGGGGCAACGCTGGCGGTTCGGAGTGCATGTCCGCTATCGCCGGCTCGTACGGCTACATTGCTCCTGGTACATTTTCTTCACAAATCACTCACTGCCCTTGTATAATTAGTTAACATCTGCTCCACTGCTTGTATAGTCTGGTCGCTGCCCTGTATATTCACTGCTGAAATCTGCCGCTCCAACTGAAAAGGTTTTTTTGTTTACAATGTTGTGCTGGTTTTGATAGAATTCATTTGCGGTCCTAAGTACCCCCCAGCATTAATGCTTACTAGTACGAACATGTAGACTGGCTCTGTTCGTCATGTGGAAATTTGAACAACAGAGTGGCTTCCCCGCATGCATATGCATTGATTGGTTTTTACTGTGTCCCGCACAACCAGATGCATCGTACATCCCCTGCAACATCTGATGGCAGCGTTTCGTCGCGTTTGTCGTTTTAATGGATCATCATTGGGAATTGTTGGCTGCGATCTCATGTGGCCTCGCTTCCTCTGTCCCCCCTCCCCAGAGTACGCCTACACGCTGAAGGTGGACGAGAAGAGCGACGTGTACAGCTTCGGCGTGGTGCTGCTGGAGCTCATCGCCGGGCGCAAGCCCGTCGGGGAGTTCGGCGACGGCGTGGACATCGTGCACTGGGTGCGGACGGTGACCGGGTCGAGCAAGGAGGGCGTGATGAAGATCGCCGACCCACGGCTCTCGACGGTGCCTCTGTACGAGCTAACCCACGTCTTCTACGTCGCCATGCTGTGCGTGGCGGAGCAGAGCGTGGAGCGGCCCACGATGCGCGAGGTCGTGCAGATACTGGCCGACATGCCCGGCTCGACATCCACGACGTCCATAGACGTGCCCCTTGTCATCGAGCCGAAGGAGGAGGACGGGGGCCCGGAGAAGAAGCAGCAGCAGCAGCAGGAAGGGCCACACGACTCGCCGCCGCAGCAGGATCTTCTTAGTATCTAGAAGCGCAGTTGCGAGAGTTGGTCGTACTGATGGTACTTGGTAGCATCCCTGCCTGCCCTGTTCTTTGAGTGAAGCGTTGGAACGTGGCGTGTGTGTAGTGTAACTGTGTATGCAGGCGGTGATTTATATGCATGCTTCCTTTAAGTAGATTGCCAGTAGTATTTGCGTATGGTGAGCTGGTCGGTCCTTAATGTCTGTCCCCATGTACAAAACCAGATCAAGATGCTTGGGCTTCCGGTTGAGTTTACGCCTTAGGTGCTGTTTGTTTACCCTCGACATTATATAATCCAGCTTAAATAAATCAAGAGTTAAACAAACAACACAGATTATATATTAGGTGGATTATATAGTCTAGATGTCTAGATTATGATAATTTATAAGCATGTCATTAGATGCAGATATGGATTAGAATTGCTAGTTTGTTTGTTTGTTTGTTTTCGAGAAAAAAGAAGAATCGTTCCTTTGAAAAAAAAAAACTACCGGAATTACTACTTCTTCGAAGAATCGTTCCCTCTGAAAACCCTACCAGAAATAGCTCCGTCCACTGGTCCGATCCTGTACAAAGTGCAGCCGGGGGACGCCTCAGGTAAGGGGCTCAAAGGGGCGCGACCGTACGAGCTCCGCCCGCTGTTGCTATCCCCTACAGGCTACAGTCCAGAGGTTCAGCACTGCCGCTGGTCGGCTGCTGGGTGCTGGCCACAGGTGCACGTGAACTGTCAATTCCGCTCCGCTGTTGCGCTGTGCCCTTCTTTCGTGTGGAGGGGGGGAGGTGTGGGTTGGGTTGGGCTGGGTTCGAAACATGTCACTACACTGTTGCCGGCCTCGTTTCATCTGATACTGCAGCTATGTATATGCTTCATGCTTGGGCACAGTAGTGATACTGTAACCGCTGGAGTGTCGAGGCAAGGCATGCAGGCCTGGTGCCCCTCTGCACTGGACTGGGAACCTTTTTAACATCCCTGAGGGCCTGTTTGTTTACCCCCATGGATTATATAATCTGGATTATTTTTGGAGGATTATATAATCTGGATTATATAATCTGGATTATATAATCTGAATAGTCCTGTTTGTTTACTTAGATTATTTGAGTTGTTAATAGGATTCTCCGATCCAATAGGCGCAAAAACGATTCGGTGGATTATAATGGCAATGGTGGGTAATTTCTAGGAAACTTGAAAGGGTAGTGGGGAAGTGGGAAAAAAATAATCTGAAATAAGCACCTCCTCACTTGCTTATGGATTATCATAATCTAAGGGGTTAGATTATATAATATCGGCAAATAAGCTGGACTGTTTGTTTGCCTCTTAGGATTATTTAATCCAGATTATATAATCTGGGGGGTAAACAAACAGGCCCTGAGACTGAGACCACGACGGTGCGGTGCTACTGCTGCGAGTGCGGGGACGCCACACGCCAGGCCCGGGCAGCAGGCCGGGTCATGGGGTGTGAGTGACTGAACACGCAGTCGGAGCTGCAGCTGCAGGGCGAGCAGAGCAGGACCGCAGGGGGCTGGCTGGCTGCGACGACGTGAGTGCGCTGCCACTGTTGCTGTCCTGCACGTGGTGGTGAGGGACGCGGCGAGATTCGTGCGAGCAACCACCAACCAAGGTGTGTTCCCCGTGTGTTGGTTGCTTGTATGGTCAGGTCATTTGTCACACCATGTCTGCAGCCTGCCGCGGCGAAGAATCCTCTCGCCCGCCGTGGAGATCTGAGCGTCTCTCGCGTTGCGTCTCTCGGGTCCGATCACAAGTCCACAACTGTCCTTCGTGTTCCTTAAGAATAGAAAAAGAAAAACGATCCCTGTTGTGATCCATTTCTTCAGCAAATGATCTATTCGATAGTGGCGTAATGGTTTCTCGTACGCCAAAATGTAAGCTAGCGCCGGGGGCCCTTTGCAATTGCAACCCCTTACACCAACAATGTACGCTTTCGATTTGGACAGTTCCATTCAGTGGTTGAGCAAACGGATGTATATGCGTGGTCCAACGAGACCACTAGCTAGCAGCTCAACAATTCGACGACGCCAACGCCTGAGACAACAACAACAAGGACACTTTCTGGTTGTACCAAGTACTACCTTTGCTCAGCGCACTACCCAGATCAACTTTAGTTACGAACAGATTAATTGAAACAACCTACGTGCAATAGCTTCTCGATTCATTGGACACTGTGAATTCTATGTGGGTGTGATAAAATCTACTAAAATCTAGTCGGATCATTGTAGAAATCTGAGATTGTTTTTTTTAAAAAAAAATGGATTCTTAAAATCACTAGGTATCCGAAAGACCTTGCACACGGTGCCAGACGAGGAACGAGACAAATGTCTAGGAGACGTGCATTCTCCCGCATCGTCTTGGTATTAGTGGTAATAGTAGTAGCTCACAAACAGTGGGACGCGATCATACAATATATGTACGTACAGGGGCGGAGCTATGTAGAAACTAGGGGGTGCACGTGCACCCTCGAAAATTTGGAAATTTAGTGATTTGACCAAATTTTCACCACTTATAAATTGTTATTATGCACTCTCAAAGTATATGCACCCTTCCCTAATTTACTCTAGCTTCGCCACTGTGTATGTACTACTGTGTCTATGCACATACCTTAGTCTTTATTTGGTTCTTTTAGTCAAGTATTCTGTTTGGTTCCAGTGACTAAACCGGACTAAAAACCATTAATTGATATGAATAATGATTGTATTACCCCTATTAATTAGTGTATGTTTGCTGGAAAAAAGAAAGTGGAGATAACAAATAAAGTAAAAATTCTACTTTAGTCCCTTTTAGTCACCTCTTGATGACTATAGAACTAAATTTTAGTCACATATTTTAATCACCATGTTTGTTTTTTTAGGAACTAAAAGTGACTAAACTTTAGTCGCTTAAAACCAAACGGGACCTTACACGCGCCTACGCTCAATTATTGAGGCGTACGTACGTCCATCTGGGCTGCACAGAAACGGATACATCCACTGCAGCACTAGTCGATCGATGAGCGACGTCGACTGAGCTAAGGCCAACCGAGGTCCGTGGCACCAGGCACCAGCTAGCTAGCTAATCAGAGTCCGTGGAAAAAGGGCATCGCATCGCAGCTAAAGGCGGCCGCTTCGGTGACATAGTATAGACGGCGAGCCACGTCAAGTCTACTTCTCTGTTTGGCCAAGATCGACACGCCATTTGTCACGGCTCCGGCCGGCCCCACCACTCCCGTCTTTGGCGTCGATCGATCGGGCCAGAGAGCGAGCGCGGCGCGGGCGAAAGCTGCGAAGTAGTATACAACAACATGGCCGCGAAGCAGGATGTGACACGGATCGCGTAGGCGCCTCGGGTATAGTATAGGCCACGCCTGGCTGTCTCTGGCCCTGCATGCACGAGCCGTCGCCTCCCTCCTGCGCCCAGCGTCCTGGCCGACCGACCGGTCGCGCTCTCGCGTGGGACGGGGGTGAGTGCGATGCGGCTGAGATAGGTGCACGGCAATATGCAACGAGCAAAGCCATCGGCGTCGCGTCGGTGGAGACGCGAGAGATGCCGTGGCGTCCTGACGCGGAAGCGAAACGAGGAGAGAGGACGGACGCCCCCCCCGGGGGGGGGGGGGGGGGGGTCCACGGGTGATTCGCGTACGTGCTTGGACAGCCAGCAGCCCGGACCGGACGACGACGACGGGGCGATCGACCGGCGTATCGTCTTGCGTTGCATATTTGCATGCTAGATTGACGCGTGACGCGCTGCTGGCTCCAGCCTCCAGGCCTCCTTGTCTGCCTGTGTCGCTGCGCGCGCGGGCCGCGGAGCGTACCCCTAAACCCAATCCCCGGTCCTCTCTCATCATGTGATACATGAGTGCATGCATCCGTGTAGATGATACGTATCACACACGTACTACTGGGACCACGTGTACGCCACACACTAGACTTTTGTATCCTTCACGATGCAACCAGACTAGTAAGAGGAATATATATGCTCGTCATCGTTTCGCTGTCGCTGTCAGAAAACACACTATTGCGATCGTTTTTTTTTACGCTCCTTAACTAGCTACTACTACAGTACACGGAGGGCAGCACAATAATGAGTACTAGTAGTGTATTCACTTCTCCAGTCCCTGAATCTGCGTATTACTGTGCGTGACACAACGAGGGCGGAGCAACGCGTGGTCAAGTCGTGTCGTACGGTGCCCGTACAGCGGCGGCCAGTTTGTGTCCCGTACACCTTTTGTTCTCTTTTTCTTGACACAATCACATTTTCTTCCTGATTAAACCAGCCTTTTCTTGACACAAACACATTTTTTTCTTGATTAAACAGTTACTGATGGCGCGCGCGCGTTGATCCTGAATTCCTGATCCCCTTGCTCTGTTTCCCACAGGATGCTGCGCTTTTTGACATCTCCGTAACCACAACCGCTCCATGACATTCTAGACTACTACGGGCAGTTACAGCGAAGGATTCTAAGTCTTGGCTGTAGCACCTTCTCCTATATGGCAAACGACCTGAAACCTTATGGGCCATAAATATTTGACACGTTTACGGATTATTTTAGCACCGAGTAGACCTAATACAAATTGCGTACATTTACATTCTCTCTTTATCCATATTTATGGTCTGTGTCCTTTGCTTCGCACATTGTATTTAATTTAGTCTATGGCTAGGTTACATCTTACCTTATAATTCTACCAACTCTTGTTATATATAGCCCGTGTGCCACAACATCAGGAATCCAGATTTTAGCTTTCAGTTTTCTGTCTTATTAGATCATACCATTTTTTTGCGTATATATTTGAAGTTAAGGTTCTGAAGTTATTGTACCTTCTATTCAAAACACTATTCTAAGTCTTTCATTACATTCTTAGCCTTTCTAGCGAGGAATCTCTATTACTTATTAAGTTAGCAATAGTAGTCTGCCTTTTTGTGTTCTGCCATTCTGCGATCTCAGCCATCCATTCTACCGTTCTACAATCTCAGCCGTCCAATCCCGCACACCAGTTTTCCGCGCGCAGAAAAAAAAAATCAAACTGTGGCTGCCTAGGGATCAAACCTTGGATCTATTGAGCAGAATGCCTAGCCTTCCACACTCTAGCCAACATGACTCATATTGAATTGTGTACAACTTCAACTAAAACGTCTTTTGTGTTTAACCCACCGTCCACTTTGTATGATAACTGAGTCTAGAAAAACATTTATAGCTTGGCCCCTGATCTTTCTGGAATTTGGGACGCAGTCCAGAAAATAAAGAAAATAGGGAAGAGGAGTTTAGAAATTGATTTTTAGTTTAAAAATAGTTGCAGAAACCCATTTAATTCATGGAAATTTCATATTAAATCCAAATGAGTTCATTCCAATTTATATAATTCTATAATACTATTTTTATCACATAATACCTCTGTTTTGTCATGAAAACAACAATAAAATTGATTTCCTAATTAATCCTATATCAAATACACAGAAACTTTGGAAATTTGTAACTTCCCCATTTTAATTCCAAATTGAATCGTTCCAGTTGTGTTAGTCTCGTATGAATATTTACTACGCAGTAACAACATTGATTATTGTCGGGCGGAGCGGAGTTCGTCGTCTTCCGGGGCCTTAGCCCGAGTCCGAGCCCTGGGTCGGGCGGAGCGGAGTTCGTCGTCTTCCGGGGCCTTAGCCCGAGTCCGAGCCCTAGGTCGGGCGGAGCGGAGTTTGCCGTCTTCTGGGGCCTTAGCCCGAGTCCGAGCCCTGGGTCGGGCGGAGCGGAGTTCGCCATCTTCCGGGGCTTAGCCCGAGTCCGAGCCCTGGGTCGGGCGGAGCGGAGTTCGCCGTCTTCCGGGGCTTAGCCCGAGTCCGAGCCCTGGGTCGGGCGAAGCTTCCTATGGCGCCTTTGGCAGGGCCTGGCTTCCTTTGCGTTAAATGCTCCTGCGGCTTGGCCGGTCGGTGCGGCGATTTAGTCAGGGTTGCTTCTTAGCGTAGGCAAGGCCTCGGCCGAGCCGGAGACGTGTTCGCCGTTAAAGGGGGGCCTCGGGCAAGACGGAAACCCCTCGGGGTCGACTGCCGTTGCCCGAGGCTAGGCTCGGGCGAGGCGTGATCGAGTCGCTCGTACGGACTGATCCCTGACTTAATCGCACCCATCAGGCCTTTGCAGCTTTATGCTGATGGGGGTTACCAGCTGAGAATTAGGCGTCTTGAGGGTACCCCTAATTATGGTCCCCGACAGTAGCCCCCGAGCCTCGAAGGGAGTGTTAGCACTCGCTTGGAGGCTTTTGTCGCACTTTTTTGCAAGGGGACCAGCCTTTCTCGGTTGCGTTCTGTTCCGGTGGGTGCGCGCGAGCGCACCCGCCGGGTGTAGCCCCCGAGGCCTCGGAGGAGTGGTTTCACTCCTTCGAGGTCTTAATGCCTTGCGTAACGCTTCAGCAGGTCTGGTTGCTCCCTCATGCGAACTGGTCGTAGCCCGAGTGCACGGTCGGGGCCCAAGTTCTCGGGCTGGTATGTTGACGCTGTCAACGATTTGGCCGGAGCCGGGTCTGCGAGAGCAGCCCCCGAGCCTCTGCACAGGGCGAGAGGACGATTAGGGACAGACTCGACTTTTTTACGTACGCCCCTACGTCGCCTTTCCGCAAGGAGGAGGGGGGAGAGCGCCATGCTACCCTCGATGGGCACCGAACATGGTGTCTCCGGTGAGCTGCAAGCGGGTAATCCGAGTGGACGTCCGTGCCCCGTTCGTTAGGGGTCGGCTAGGGGCCCAGAGGCACGCCCAAAAGTACCTACGGGTGATCTGCCGGACCTGGTTCCCTGGCGACGGGGTCCGAGGGCTTGATGCCTCCCTCTGATGGGATTCCGTTGCAAGATCGCTCCCGCTGGTCTCGGAAATGTCCTAGGGTACCTCGGGAGCGCAGCCCGAGCCTTGGTTATGTATCGAACGTACCCCTGGTCATCCCTTGCTCGGCGTCTGGGGCGACTGTGAACCCTTCGGGGGCCAGCCTTCGAACCCCTGATCAGTAATGGGCACTGAGCCCGAGTAGCCTGAGGCGGCCGTGGAACCCTTCGGGGGGCCGGCCTTCGAACCTCTGACCAGTAGTGGGTGTAGGGCCCACGCGATCTGAGGCGGCTGTTGAACCCTTCGGGGGGCCAGCCTTCGAACCCCTGACCAGTAAGGAGGCTCGGAGCCTGGTTCCTTCACGGGGAAGGATCCCTTTCGGGGTATCCCCCTTTCCTGGTCCCTGTTGCAAGAGATAGAGAAAGAGGAAGGAAGAAAAAAGGATACGAAACCGAACGACGCGGCATACCTTTTTTGGCGCGGTTGTTTCGGCGAAGGCGAAGCGTCGCCCGCTTTTCCTGACAGAAGCGTCGCCTGTCCCGTCGCGGAGTTAAGGCGATGGGGCGAGTAGCCTGCGGGGCAGCCGTTGCGCGTGCGCGAGCCGTTCGAGGAACGGCCGTTTCGCTTCGCGCTTTTGAATCCCGCGTCCGGTCCGGGCGGAACGTTGGAACCGTCTTTGCCTTGGTCTTTATATACCCCGGAAAGGGCCCGGTGACGGTTCTTCGCTCCGCTTCCTGCCTCTTCCTTTAGGCTTTCGCAACCCGAGGAACTTTAGCCAGAGAAGAGGAAAACGCCCTTCCTGCCCACCTGCGCCGCCACCCCTTCCGTTTTGGTGATGGCTGATCGGGTGAGCATAATCTCCCCGCGCGACCTGTGGCCCTTTTCCACGGTGACGGCGAGCGATTTGGAGGAGATGGTCGGCGAGGGTTTGCTTCGCCCTCTCACCGATGAGCAGCGGCCAGAATGGATTCCTCCCGTGGGTGGAGTCGCTCCATCCCCACCGCCGGGGGTACGTCGTGAGCTTCGTCTCCTTCCACGAGCGGGGATTCGGCATGCCGACGGGCCGCTTTATGCGGGCCATCCTGTTCCACTATGGGGTGGAGTTGCATAACCTCACCCCCAACTCCATCTCGCAGGCCGCTATCTTCGTAGCGGTGTGCGAAGGGTATTTGGGGATCGCCCCCCATTGGGATTTGTGGACTCATCTCTTCTTCGCCGAGCTTTTTGCCTTGCCGACGGGGGAGAGGAAGGTCCGTGCAGCGGTGCGGGCCGGCGGCTGCACCCTCTTGTTGAGGCAGTCGCGGGCGTCGCAGTACATCCCTGCCGTCCTCGCGTCCTCGAACAAGGGGTGGCAGCGCCGGTGGTTCTACCTCCGGAATGACGATGAGTTGCTCCCACCGTTCTCCCAGCGGGTAGTCACCACCGCCGCCGACGCCTGGCGTCATGGGACCCCGCACGAGAGACAGAAGAACCTCGAACCCCTTCTCCAGGCCCTAAAAGCGTTGCGGGAGGGGGGACTCACCGCTGCGGGAGTGGTTGCCGCCATCCACCGTCGGAGGGTGCTTCCCTTAGCGGAGCGGCGGCTGCCGCTATGGGAGATGACCCCGGAGGCTGACTGGGAGGGGTCGCGAATGTCCCCTGACCCTCTTCCCTTCGACGCCCTCCAATGGCGGGTGTCGGCCACGATGGGGAAGCCGGACTCCCACGCCTTCTCCCAGCTCCAGATGCGCCCCGACCAGGGGTGCGTAACCCTGGTGAGTGTTCGCTCCTTCCTTCTTCATACACCGGGTTGCTCCCGATTCTTACGATTGGGTTTCTTTCCCCCTTTCTTTAGGAGGTGGGGTGGCACAAGCCCTCCCTGCCACGGGTCCCGGAGGACGCGGTGCACCGGGCAGCGCGGCGGGTCGCCGCGGAGGAGAAGAAAAAGAAGAAGGACGCGGAGAAGGCCCGGGCCCGCGAGCGGAGGCGGGCTCGGGACGCCTTGGAGAAGCGCTGTCGCCAGCAGGAGAGGGAAGGACTCCCAAGGGAGCCGTCGCCGGAGACACCCGACGACGATGATGACGACGATGATGAGGAGGAGGACGACATGGCCGCCCGTCTCGGCCTCAGCCCTGGCTTGGAGTGTGGCCAGGAGCCGTCGAGCCAGCCCCCGAGCGGGCCGACACCGTCAGTCCCCGGAGTTGGGGCGTCGGGGTCGCGGACCGAGGCACGGGGGCGACCCGATAGGTCACCTGACCCCTCGGCTGGAGGAGCCGAGGTGGCTGCGGAGGGCCAGGTCAGGGCGTCCGCTCCCCAGGGGCCGCCGCTCGTACCGGCAGCGCATGGGGGTGACCCTCAAGTCATCGCGACCGTGCCCGGGTCATCTGCTCCTCGGGCGTTCAAAGCAAAGGTGGCGCCGAAGTTGCCGGCGAAGCGGACCTCGGCGGCTGTTTCGGGAGCCGGGATCCAAGAAACCTCCCCCCAGGCGCGGTGGATCATGCCCCGAAGTGGGTAAGTACCTCGGAACGCCTTCGTCTTGGCTTCCCATTCATAGGTCTCGGCCATGATTTTCCCTTTCTCTTTTTTTTATTCAGAAAGCGAAGCCATGGCCAGACTGACCTGGCGCCCCGGAAGGCCCTTAAGGCGTCGGTCTGTGCGGCCAGCGCCGCCCCGGGCCTTGTCGTTCAGCCGACCCTTTCGTAGGGCGCTTCACCTCAGGGGGCTCGGGCGTCGCCCGTCTCCGGGGAGCAGGTTCCCGAGGCGGGCTCTTCTGCCGAGGTGGCCATCACGATTGGGGAGGCGGCTGGCGCCGACGTGGTCCCGGCCCCGGCTGTTGTGCCGGCCATGCTGACGCCTGCCGCCACCGAAGTCACCGACGTCCCGGTCGGAGAACGACCGGCTGCTGCCAGTGTCGGGGTGGCTGACGCGCCGGCACCCAGTGTCTCGGAAGAGGTGGGCATGGACGCGCGATCCGCTCAGCCGGGCGGTAGCCTTGTCGCTGTGCGGCGGAGCCCCGAGGCCCGGCGCCAGTTGCTCCGATTCCGGACCCGCGAGGCCTCGGACCCTGTCTTCGTTCTCGACGATGAACAGGAGGACCAGTCCTGGGATGAGCTCCGCGAGCGTGCCGAAGCAACGGTGAGGTCGCTTCGGTCGTCGCTGGAGGTTCTCTGCAGGGACGTCCCCAAAATCCTCCAGGTAACGGTTTCAGGCATACCTTTTCCTTTTCGTGAGCGAGGCGTTCGTCGTGACGCCCTGTTTCCCTCCCCCAGGATCTGACGGATCGGAGCGCCGCCAAGTCGTCGTTCATCCGCCGCGAGGTCGATGTCTGGGGCTCGCTGCGATCCCTGAGGACCTCGCTCGCCGGGGCTACCACGCGCCTTTCTCAACAGGATGCCAAGATAGCGGACCTCCAGTTGCTCTGCGCTGACCTGAGGGCCGAGGCGACAGCAGCGCGCGCGGAGACGCAACGGCAGCGGTCGGAGTTCGTCCAGGTCGTCGAGGAGCGAGACCAATCTCGGGCCCGGGCTGCCGAGGCCGAAAGCCGGGCTGAGACTCTCGCGGCCGGCCTAGCCGCAGCCCAAGTCGCGGCTTCGGAGCAGCGTGCCCGAGCCGGAGGTACGCCTTAGCCGTCCCTGGTTCTTGTTCTCGTCTGTTTCTTCTGCTTGTGCTTGAGGTCTTTCTTCTGGTTGTTCGCAGAGCTCGAGTCCACCCTTGACGAGTCCGCCAAGGCGCTCGCCGAGGCGCTTGCCGGAGCTGCCGAGCAGAGGGAGGCTGACCTCGTGGCCATGTCCGAGGCCGTCTCGGACGTTTATCGGGCCCTTGGCTTCGGCGACGTCCCTTCAGGAAGCTCCCCTCAAAGCCGCCTTCAAGCCTTGAGTGATCACGCGCGCGGCAAAGTCCGCGAGGCGCTACACCACGGCGTTAGGCGGGCCTTCGTCGTGCTCGCTTCCCATTACGTCGTGGACCTGGAACGGGTCAGTGAGGGGTATTGTCTTCCCGACGAAGATGAAGCTGCCCTGGCAGAAGTTCAGCGGCTCGACGTGGTCGCCGCAGGTCCGAGCGCGGCGCTGGCGACCACCTTCGAGGCGGAGATCCTTCCCCCTGCGCCGCCGTCGGAAGCTGAGATGGACCTTACCGACGGCGGGGACGGAACTGAGGGCGCGACTCCTTCCCAAGACGGCGCCTAACTCTTTGTTGGAACAGTTTCTGTTGAATGTGCGTCTTACCCCGGCCGCCGAGGCCTGAACACTTTGTTTTTCTTGCATGAAGTCGTACTCTCCTTTCTTTTAATTTGCGTGTCCGGCCTAGCTTGCCAATAATAGGGTGGCTTCCCGTGTTGGGTCATTTTTCGTGGCAGGTGATGAGTGAGGTGCCCCTAACCCGGAGGCATAGGAGTTCCTCGGCTCAGTCGACCTTGCCACTTACATGTATCCACGTTCGTTCCTCGGGACCCTACTTCTGACATAGCCGAGAGAACGCAAAAGCCCCTTTTGGATCGAAAATTTTTGATGCGGAAAAGTACACCCAATCTCGACGCGGAGGGGTTCCCCCTTTTTAGCCCCCGAGGGAGGGTCGGGCTCTGCCGAGGCGAGGCCGACCCTTCCTTGACGACTGATACTTGTTATGAGCGAGGTATACGAACGACTTGAAAACATCTTAAGGGTAGAAGCGACGTAGCTATCGGACGTTCCAAGTGTCGCCGTAGACTCCGCCTTGACCGCTGGCCAGCCCGTACATTCCGGGCTCCAGAACGTCGGCGATGACAGACGGCCTTTCCCCCGGGGGGCAGCCCCCGGGCGTCATCCGTGCAGAGGCCATTTGACGGGTCGGGCTCCTGCCCGAATATCCGGCGAGTGCTCGGCGACATCCCTCGGCGCGCCAGGCATGCCCGAGGGACTCCACGCAAAAACGTCGGTGTTTGCGCGGAGAAAGTCGACGAGCATTGCTTCTTATTTGGGGTCGAGCCCGGAACCGATCCGGATCTGCTTGGAGGTGTCGCCACTGTGGTCGAGAGGGACGGCCTTAACCGTCTCCGCTGGCTCGAAGTTGCCGGCATGTCGCTTCACGTCTGGCACCTCTTTGGAGAGGTTCTCCAGGTCGGCGATGAGGGCCTCGGCATACTCCACGCACTCCACGTCGCATTCGAACGCGTGTTTGTACGTGGGACCGACGGTGATGACCCCGTTGGGGCCCGACATTTTGAGCTTTAGGTAGGTGTAGTTGGGGACGGCCATGAACTTCGCGTAGCATGGCCTCCCCAATATCGCGTGGTAGGTTCCTCGGAACCAGACCACCTCGAACGTCAGAGTCTCTCTTCGAAAATTGGAGGGCGTTCCGAAGCAGACGGGAAGGTCGAGCCGTCCGAGGGGCTGGACGCGCTTCCCAGGAATGATCCCGTGGAAAGGCGCAGCGCCTGCTCGGACGGAGGACAGATCGACGCGCAGGAGCCTGAGGGTCTCGGCGTAGATGATGTTGAGGCAGCTGCCCCCATCTATCAGGACCTTGGTGAGCCTGACGTTGCCGACGATGGGGTCGACGACGAGCGGGTATTTCCCCGGGCTCGGCACGTGGTCGGGGTGGTCAGCTTGGTCGAAGGTGATGGGCTTGTCGGACCAGTCTAGGTAGACTGGCGCCGCCACCTTCACCGAGCAGACCTCTCGGCGCTCTTGCTTGCGATGCCGAGCCGAGGCATTCGCCGCATGCCCACCGTAGATCATGAAGCAGTCGCGGACCTCGGGGAACTCTCCTGCTTGGTGATCTTCCTTTTTGTCGTCGTCGCGGGCCCTACCACCATCTGTGGGTGGCCCGGCCCTGTGGAAGTGGCGCCGAAGCATGACGCACTCCTCGAGGGTGTGCTTGACGGGCCCCTGATGATAGGGGCACGGCTCCTTGAGCATCTTGTCGAAGAGGTTGGCACCTCCGGGGGGTTTCCGAGGGTTCTTGTACTCGAATGCGGCGATAAGGTCCGCGTCGGCGGCGTCGCGTTTCGCTTGCGACTTCTTCCTGCCTTTCTTCTTGGCGCCGTGCGGAGTAGACGCCTCGGGAATTTCTTCCGACGGGCGGCCCTGGGGCTGCTTGTCCTTTCGGAAGATGGCCTCGACCGCCTCCTGGCCAGAGGCGAACTTGGTGGCAATGTCCATCAGCTCGCTTGCCCTGGTGGGAGTCTTGCGACCCAACTTGCTCACCAGGTCGCGGCAGGTGGTGCCGGCGAGGAACGCACCGATGACATCTGAGTCAGTGATGTTGGGCAGCTCGGTGCGCTGCTTTGAGAATCGCTGGATGTAGTCCCGAAGAGACTCTCCCGGCTGTTGCTGGCAGCTTCGGAGGTCCCAGGAATTCCCGGGGCGCACGTACGTGCCCTGGAAATTGCCGGCGAAGGCTTGGACCAAATCATCCCAGTTGGAGATCTGCCCCGGAGGCAGGTGCTCCAACCAGGCGCGAGCGGTGTCGGAGAGGAACAGAGGGAGGTTGCGGATGATGAGGTTGTCGTCGTCCGTTCCACCCAATTGGCAGGCCAGGCGGT
The DNA here is from genome assembly GCF_902167145.1 of Zea mays. Classification (NCBI taxonomy): domain Eukaryota; kingdom Viridiplantae; phylum Streptophyta; class Magnoliopsida; order Poales; family Poaceae; genus Zea; species Zea mays. The sequence continues at coordinate 30,256,988 of NC_050096.1, forward strand.
AATCCGCAAGCCACAGTTCCGGCCTCGTTTCCCCCGAGTACTTTGTGATAGTAGCTGGGGGTCGGAAACGGGTCGGGAACGGTGCCCGCCGGATGGCCCGGCTGAAGGCCTGCGGACCGGGTGGCTCGGGCGAGGGACTCCGATCCTCCCCGCTGTCGTAGCGTCCCCCGTGCCTGGGGTGGTAGCCTCGGCGCACCCTTTCGTCGAGGTGGGCTCGACGGTCGCGACGATGGTGCTCGTTGCCGAGGTAGCCCGGGGCCGCAGGCGCGGTGTTGCGCGTGCGCCCGGTGTAGACCGAGGCTTCCCGCATGAATCGGGAAGTCGCAGCATGAGGCTCCGAGGGGTATCCCTGCCTTCGGGAGGCAGAGCTCTCGGCCCGTCGGGCCGCAGCGCCTTCCAGGAGATTCTTGAGCTCTCCCTGGATTCGCCGATCCTCGGTGGTTGATGGCTCCGGCATCGCGCGGATGAGCATTGTTGCGGCTGCCAAGTTCTGACCAACCCCGCTGGACGCGGGAGGCGGCCTGACCCTGACGTCGTTGGCGACGCGGTGCTGGAGACCCTGGGGCAGGTGACGTATTTCTCCGGCCGGGGGCTGACCCACCCATACCTGCTCGACGTCCCGGCGGGTCGACTCAAGTGCTCCTGCTCCCTCGTCGAACCTGGCCTGCGCCCCGCGGACTTGCTCGAGCTGTGGGTCGTGACCCCCCGCCGGAACGGGGACCACAGCTAGCTCCCGCGGGATGTCGGCGCGAGGCGCCGGCCTAGGGAGATCACCATCCTCCGGCATGCCGAGGTGGTTGCCTTCGGAGGGATCCCCTAGCTCGACGTGGAAACATTCGCGGCTTGGGCCGCAGTCCTTGTCGTCAAGGCTGCGGCTACCGTCGGAACAGTCGGAGAGGCAGTAGTCACATGCGGTCATAAAGTCCCGCATGGCACTGGGGTTGCCAAATCCAGAGAAATCCCAACAGATGCTGGGGTCGTCATCTTCCTCGGACCCAGAGGGCCCGTAGGTCGAGACGTCCGTCAATCGGTCCCAAGGCGACCGCACACGAAACCCCAGAGGGGTTGCACCCGCCTCAACGAGAGCGCCCGCCAAAGCGAGGTCGCTAGGCGGGTTGAGGCCGGGTCGAAATAATGTAGGATGGGAATCGGTCAGTACCTTTTGGTCGACGAGGAGCGACATAGTCACGTCGGGGACTGATTGCGCCGTCGTCCTGGGTACGAGGGCGACGTCCTGCAGGCCCTCCGCGAGCTCGCTGGCGTCGTCCACTTGCTCGAGATCGGCATGTCGCGGGGGGACGGCGCTCGCCTTCGTCTCGAACGCGAGGTCGATGCCCGACGCGCCCCCCGTTGGGGCGCTGGGGACGTCGATTCGCTCGATAGCCGACGAAGCGCGGCCTCCCGTTTGGCCTTGGTTGCCCCGCCTCCTCCTCCGTTGCCGGGGGAGAGGACGGGGCGAGCTCGAATGTCGTTCTTCCACCACGCGGGGAAGATGTCGTCGATTCCGCCGCTGGCGGGCGGGTCGTCGGTCGCCATTGTTGTTGTCGCGCGGCGGTGGAAGGAGTATCATGTCGTAGCTGCCGTCGAGGGACATGAACTCAAGACTCCCGAAACGGAGCACGTCCCGGGTTGGAGAGGTTGTTGGAGACTGCCCATCTGGAGCTTGACGGGAAGCTGCTCGTCAACACGCAGCAGGCCCCTACCTGACGCGCCAACTGTCGGCGTTTCGAGACCGGGGGGTCCCTAAGCCGACGAGTGAGTGTGCCGCGTGCCCCAGCCCAGATGGGTCGAGCGCGTGGGCGAGCGCGAAGGGGGGAAAGCGAGGTGGCCGGAGACGGACGTGAGAGAGGTGGAAATCTCGCGGCCTTCGTGTTCGTCCCGCGCCCATGTCGGGTGCGCTTGCAGTAGGGGGTTACAAGCGTCCACGCGGGTGAGGGAAGCGAGCGGCCCCAAGAGAGCGCCTGTCCCCGTCCTCGTCCCCGCGCGGCCAACCTTCTCTAAGAAGGCCCTGGTCCTTCCTTTTATAGGCGTAAGGAGAGGATCCAGGTGTACAATGGGGGTGTAGCAGAGTGCTACGTGTCTAGCGGGGGGAGAGCTAGTGCCCTAAGTACATGCCAATGTGGCAGCCGGAGAGATCTTGGCACCCTGCTGGCGTGATGTTGTGACTGTCGGAGGAGCAACGGAGCCTGGCGGAGGGACAACTGTTGGAACGGTTGTGTCCTTGCTGACGTCGCCCTGCTTTCGTAAGAGAGCTGAGAGCCGTCGTCGTCACGGGGCTAGCGGGGCGCCATCATTGCCTACCTGGCGGAGCTAGCCAGATGGGACACCGGTCTTGTTCTCTGTGGCCCGAGTCGGCTCGGGGTAGGGTGATGATGGCGCTTCCTGTCGACGTGGCTGGCCTGTGCCCTAGGTTGGGCGACGTGGAGGCTCCTCCGAAGCCGGGGTCGAGTCTGTCTTCCGGGGCCTTAGCCCGAGTCCGAGCCCTGGGTCGGGCGGAGCGGAGTTCGCCGTCTTCCGGGGCTTAGCCCGAGTCCGAGCCCTGGGTCGGGCGGAGCGGAGTTCGTCGTCTTCTGGGGCCTTAGCCCGAGTCCGAGCCCTGGGTCGGGCGGAGCGGAGTTCGTCGTCTTCCGGGGCCTTAGCCCGAGTCCGAGCCCTGGATCGGGCGGAGCGGAGTTCGCCGTCTTCTGGGGCCGTAGCCCGAGTCCGAGCCCTGGGTCGGGCGGAGCGGAGTTCGCCGTCTTCCGGGGCTTAGCCCGAGTCCGAGCCCTGGGTCGGGCGGAGCGGAGTTCGCCGTCTTCCGGGGCTTAGCCCGAGTCCGAGCCCTGGGTCGGGCGAAGCTTCCTATGGCGCCTTTGGCAGGGCCTGGCTTCCTTTGCGTTAAATGCTCCTGCGGCTTGGCCGGTCGGTGCGGCGATTTAGTCAGGGTTGCTTCTTAGCGTAGGCAAGGCCTCTGGCGAGCCTGAGATGTGTTCGCCGTTAAAGGGGGGCCTCGGGCGAGACGGAAACCCCTCGAGGTCGACTGCCGTTGCCCGAGGCTAGGCTCGGGCGAGGCGTGATCGAGTCGCTCGTACGGACTGATCCCTGACTTAATCGCACCCATCAGGCCTTTGCAGCTTTATGCTGATGGGGGTTACCAGCTGAGAATTAGGCGTCTTGAGGGTACCCCTAATTATGGTCCCCGACAATTATACCATGTTTCATACTTTTATAATTAGATATTTATTTATCCTATGTTAATTAGGTTAATCTATGTCTATTGGATTAATTTATTTAATATATTAATATAGTATTCTAACTTTGTGGTTATACGATGTTTGACCATTAGTCTTGCAAACACACACTTACCTTTTTGTTTAAGCAAAAGCGTATGGTGGTACGTGTCCAATGACTAACGATGTACGAGAGAATTTCTTCCGGTATGTGTGAAACGTGCTCTCCAATAATGAGATCATACAAATCGTGATATATATCAAAGTCTGCATGATACTGATGGTTGCAATGTAGTGGTGAAACAGATAGATTATAAATAACAAATTTTATGTATGGCCAGAATCACAAATTGATTATGAAACATTTTCTCATAAAGGTATAACACATATTTTGTATATAAGTTATCGTAGTATACTGGTATTATATATTCCCGTTGCAACGCACGGGCATTCAGCTATCATGTATAGAAGTCTGCACGGTACTGTTGGTTGCAATGTAGTGATGAAATAGTTAGATTGAAATAACAAAATTTATGTATGGCAAGGATCACAAATTAATTACGAAACATTTTCACATAACAGTATAACACACATTTGTTCATAAGTTATCATGATATTAAATGTTTTTGTTGCAACGCACGGGCACCCACCTATATGTGTTTATGTCTACATCTATGACAGAAAACACATCTACTACATCTCTCTCTAAGCTCACTTGCTACCATTGCACAATGTGTAGTAGTAGATAAGTATCACCGATATTCTTGAATTATATTTTTGGATAGAGGTAATATTATTTAAAGAAGAGCTTTGCATGCTATTTCTTTTGTTTGAATAATGCATTATACTTAAATCTTTTTTGCATGTGTGAAAATTTTTCTTCGTAATATTTTTTTCCATGAATCAGACTTGTGAGTCATTTTCATAAACCAACGCCAAGCATGAATCCATGTTTCCTACTTCAAACCCCGAACAAACTCCATGAGCAGGAGGCATTCGCGTTGTCGTCGCTCATCGATGACGAGAAGAAGCTTGGAGACTGTCAGTTCGACCTCTAAAAGCAGTCTTACGTAGTCGCATGCGCCGATGTGTACGACAAGCTCCCACGAAGCCGCCGCTTGGACGCGGTCCAGAGCAGCTGCACCGCGCTGTCCATCGTTAAGCAGGGGGGCCTCATGGTTGTCGCCAACGTCGACGACTCTCGGGTTGTTCTGGACACCGCATTCGACGACGACGCCATCACGCCGTCCAGCTCATCGTCCACCTGAAGCCCAACCTGCCACGTAAGTCGCTACTGACCGGACATGAATTCTTGTGCGTTGGGACGATGGACGTTGCTGACGTTGTGTGAGTGTCCTCGAACATGATGTATGTAGTGGAATAGCGCATTCGGTGGTGCAACGGTCAGGGGTACTACCTCGCTGATGAGCCCGGGGTGCACTTCGTTTGGCAGCCCAACCAAGAGTCATCGGTACTCGTCATGTCGCGTGCGTTCGACGACTACTATATCGAGGATTGTGGCGTCATCTTGGCGCCGGAGGTGACACAGAGGAGGATCGACAACAGTGACCAGTTCGTCATCCTCGCCACCGTCAGGGTAGCTTTTGTCCCGGCCTGCCTTTAATTCTCTTCGCAAACACATACACACTTACCTTTTTGTTTAAGCAAGAGCATATGGTGGTGCGTGTCTGATGACTAACGATGTACGAGTGAATTTTTCTGGCATGTGTGGAACGTGCTCGTGCTCTCTAATGATGAGACCATACAAATCGTGGCATATATCGAAGTCTGCATGATACTGATGGTTGCAATGTAGTGGTGAAATAACTAGATTAAAATAACAAAATTTATGTATGGCTAGGATCACAAATTGATTATAAAACATTTTCTCATAACAATATAACACAGATTTTATATATAAGTTATCGTAGTATACTGGTATTATATATTCCCGTTGCAACGCACGGGCATCCAGCTAGTAGGGATGAAAGTGGTAATCCGAACTGTTAGGACAAATTTAATATTTTAAAATAGATATGTATAAAATTTGATATTGATCTTTTCCTATGTTATCAAGCACATTAGTACAAATATGAATAAAATATTACATAAATTGTTTTACGTGTTATTTGGTCCCTACAACACAAATAGTTGAAAAAATTACCGAATTTATTTCCGAATACACACCGAAGTTTATATCTATTATTTAAAAAAATATAGGATGAATTTAAGGTTTATCTTTTATGAATCTTTACAAGCTGAATGATAAAAACAAGAATACAAATTTGTATGATAGATTCTATATTCTATTTATTCGCAATCAAAGAAAAACGACTAAAAAACTGATTACCGAATAAATACCGTTTCCGACCGTTTTCATCCCTACCAGCTAGTAACACCTTTACGGCAAGATGATAGATCATGAGGGAAACGGAGCGAATTTTGGTATATCCTTGCAAATTCTGTAATAAGTTTGTTCAGAGGCTTAATTACAATGGATCTCTGATATCGAAATCTGGCTTTGAGATTCTTCGTTCTCTTTTTTCTCTAATAAAACAAAAATCCGTAGTCTCTAAAAGAGCAAGTAAACATCATGTGTAGCTACAATATCACATGGACATAGTCGTCGTCCGACAGGCGCTCGATGAATGGCTTTTGTCTGCACCCGGGCGCACGCGAATAGTCCATATATTCCACTAGCTAGCATGTCATGCAGTGCAACCTCCGCTCTCTCGTCCTCGTCGTCTCTGACCGGCGTTCGTGCTGCTGGCTGGCTGGCCATTGCGGGGCAGCAGAGGCATATCGATCGCACGTCAGATTGCGCTCAATCCCAGCAGTGCCCGTCGTCCTTGTCCATCGGCGGGCGCGGGGCGGGCCGGCCGGTCTTGCGCTTGAGCACGCGATGCATAACGCTGTTAGTGTAGTACTGTAGTCGACCGCTTTTCGGGACACAAGTACACATGTCTCCGTGCATGCATGCACGCACACTCGCCAGTCTCCACCACCCACCATCGCCACACGCGCCGAGCGCAGTCGGGCGCCTGAGCTGAGACAGGGCGAGAAAGCGCTAGCTGGACCGTGGTACTATACGTGCGCACACGCCGCCCGATGTTTGCTGTCATTCTCCCAGTCGCCGGCCACGAAACGAAACCACGGGCGCGGCGCGGGGCTGGCAGTGGCAGCGCGGCCCGGAAGCGGGCGCGCTGTTCGTGCAGCGCGGGCGGGGGCCCTTCTGCTAGCTCTTGTGCTTGGCGCCCGTCCGGGGCACGGGTCGAACTCTCGGACCGTCGGAGGTGGAACACTGTGTCTCTCCCAGTCTCCCTGTGTGTGTGTGTGTGCTGGACGTCTCGCTCTGTCTCTTTTGGCCGGATATATATAGTCACAAGGGGTACGAACACTTGCGGTTTATCCGCTTGCTGACTGCTGCTGAGATAGAATCCTCACCCGCCCATTGCCGATCAGCATGAGTGATCCATAGACTGACGACTGGTGCTGGCGGCATGCGCGTTCACATGCGCCTGCCTCTGCCTGGCTCTTGGCGATTTGGCATCGTCACGGCATGCAGCACTGCCCGCCCCGGACGGACGGTCCTACTGATCACTCCGCTGCTGACTCGCGGGCCGGCGTCGGCGTCGGCGGAGGCGGAGGCGGAGGAGGAGGCCACCAAGCCATGGGCGTGGTCCGCGCCGAGCGCAAGGCCCGGAGTGCGGTGGATCGATGCCGATGCCTACAAGAGGGCCGCGCCGCTCGTCTCGTGTCCTCCATCCTGTGCTCACCCATACCATATTCCCAGGCGGACAGCGGCAAAGCTCGTTTGTCTCGGAGCTGCGCTATTCTGGTGAAAGCCCAAGAACGTGACGTCCCGGGAACGGCCAAACCCATCCGCTTCCGCCTCGTACCACACTGTCGGCTTCCTTTCATCACGCTGGCGGGTCCGGGATTGCTGTTTGGAGTACGCGCTCCTTTCAAAATGTTTGGTGAATTGCATGATGCCTATGCTACCAGCTAGGAGGGAGTATCAGGCTAGTGCCGGTTTCGTACGTCATCTCCTGTTTTGTTTTCCAAAGCATGCACCGACGGGTACTGTGTACATTGCACTAAACCAAGATTTCACCTTGAGCTGCTCCATCCTTCGTTTTTGGCACCTTTTATAGCCCCTGCCCCTTCTTTTCTCTACCGAGAGACCAAAGAGTCAAATGCGAGGTGCGCGCCCGTGTCACCGTGGCCGGTACATTTTCCGTGGAAGCTTGCTGGTTGGAACCAACTGTCTGGCGGCCTAGCTAGTGCAGCTTTCGGTGCCTATTCGGACTACAGCTACCACAGACCTCCGGCGGGCATGTGCAATCCAATACAAGCAAAGCAAAGCACTCCTCCTCGAATGCATGGTCTCGGTGCAGGTTCAGAGCTCACTGCGTCTTCTCTGAAACTTAGACCATATATCTGAATGGACTAGTGACCATTCCAACCAAGAATAATATTGCTCCCTCGTTCTTATCCCATGCCCCGGCCAGTGATTGGCAGTTCGGTACACAGCCCACACGCACACACGTGCTCGCACGCATCTTTTCGCGCTGTGTAATAACAAAGCCGCACTGCAACTCTATCTGCAAACACCAAGAAATTCCAAAAACGAGGGGAGCGGCTACACCGACCCCTCAAAAGCGGCCGTATGGTAACCTCCAACATCGGAGCATGGAATTTTTTTAACCTTTTATAATACTATTTCTAAAAATAATACTCTCTTTATTCTTTTTTTATTTATCACATTTTAATTAAAAAATAAACTAACATACGATAAATATTCGAGAACGGATATATTATTACATAAAAAATTATGCACAATGTGGTCGAACACCCTGAAGAAGCAAGAGCGTAGTTTTTTAAGCCATACCTTAACTTGGCGCAATGGCCGCCTTAACAAGGGTGTCACTATTTTGCCGGATCTTGGCCCAATTAAATGTAAGGAATGGTAGGATAAAGAAGAAGCAACTTAAGACTGTCCGCAACGACGACCTCTAATTTTCCTCCTATATTATTCTTTTTCGTCACATCATCAACATTTCACTTCCTATCTTTTTATCTCCCGCAGCGGTTCCTCATATATTATCCTCCCCTTGCTCTGCAGCGCGTAGGGAGCCATTTGGAGGCCGTCGCTACGCGCGTAGAGGCCCCCTACACATATACAGTGCAAGGGTAAGGGGCACGGACGCACGGTGCGGCATGCGCTGCGGACGGTCTAAGGGCGACATGGATGCCATGACCATGAGATGGTACGGACAATATTTTTTTCGAATGGAAGACTTCGATCAGTTATCAGTATAGTGTAGTTACCAATCTGTGTTCCGTTTGCCATGAACCTATTCACAAGGCTAGCATCCATAGAAAACAAAACCAATATATGTCGTACAGATCCATATGTATACGAGTAGTTTGTTTTCATCAATATTTTACGGGGTCATGCACCCAAAGTAGTATATTTAATGTTCATGTCATTGTATATTTAAAGGGTTATCAATGCGTAGTATTGCATTTGTTTTTATCACAATTTTTTTTTGGAAATGGAAACATCGTTCCGGCCTTTTTTATGTATACCGAGTAGTTTGTTTTCATCAATAATTTACGGGGTCATGCACCCATAGTAGTATATGTAATGTTCACGTCATTGTTTATTTATAGGGTTACCAATGCGTAGTATTACATTTGTTTTTTACCACATGCCGTTGTATATTTGTGTTCATGTCATTTCATTGCATTATATTTGCTGGTACATTATTTCTAACTGTTTTCATGTCGCATATCAATTATAATAGCTCTGCTTACAATTATTGGTTCTGTAAGAATTTTTTTATAGTCTATTCAGCATTCCTTTAGCCATCTAGGACCTTTCATAGTTGATGAAGTGTTAGGCCCACTCACTAAAACAACACTTTCAATATACCTATTTCAAAGGATGACATATTATTAATTTTAGGCAGAGGCAATTACAAGGATCAAGAGAAACAAACATGCACTTACTTCACTGTTGTTATCATACTCTAACTCAAGCAAAACTCTAGGTGTAAGGACCGTTGAATCTCTACAATCACATAGAGAAGGGTTCTCAATCAGTTCGTTGGTGTCTTTGGTCTCCGCGGGATGTGGAACTTATTGTTGAGTGTGCTCGTGTGACCAACGTCCACCGGTCGTTAGAAAGAAGGCACCCTTTGGGTCAAACTTTTGAGGACCATTTTGATCCACTTAAAAAGTTGCATCTCTCCAAATCCTAAACAAAACAATGCCACAATCTCATTAATAGTTTATAAGAAATAGCAAGAAACATCGAGACGACATATTTGTAAATAACTACTGATACATATAGAAGCGTCGGGTACCTGTGTCTAGATGCGTCGACTGATTCAGCTCCTCTTTTGATTTGTTTCTGGATCCGCCAACATGGCATGGCGTGAACAATAAAAATGGAGAGCACAACGAATGAGGAGTGCAGGGTACACAGCCGTACAGGGCATACGTACCTGAAAATGAGAGAGCCGCACCTGAACATCGCCATGGATGTGGCAGCCTCGGTACTCTCTCCCAGTGCCCTGTGGCTTGCAAATTTTCTAGTGAGCGCGAGCATGATGAGTGCCGTGCCCGCGCGGCGCCTGCGCGCGCGCTGATGCTTCCATGTGCGTGCCTCAATCATGCACGCACGCAGACGCAGACGCAGATGCAGGCAACCGGAATTCCCATGGGGGCCACTAGACGTACCATCCTACTCCTACGTGTCATGTCACTGGATTAGTGGCTATATTATTACTATTCGTTTCGCTTTCCGCCAGTTACCTGCAGTGCAGCCAGCGGCGCCATTTGCCCGTTAAATTTAAACTAATCGGCGGCGCACTTGCCTGAGCGTCAGGCAAGGAGAGTGGGGCGGGGCACCTTTTCTTTTTCTATTAATTAGCTGGTGATGTGAGGTTTGCTGGTGGCTGGAGGCGACAGGGACACCAGACATTCCATGGCTTCAGATCTGGCCCCAAAACAAATGCACCAATCGCACCGCGCCTTTGTGCTAAAGCAACCGGGCGGGCAACTTTTTGTCAGGTCATGTGTCGCGCCTGTTCCCCTAAAGATAAACTAATGGCGATGTCGACATGCTTTGCTTAGCTTTAGCTTTCTCTCTCCAGGAACTTTGACTGGAAGATGGGCCGTGGGGCGCCCCCCCAAAGTCTCTGCGGGAGGACACAGGAATTGCCTCTTGAAATTAGGACGTAAAACTGCTTTGGTTTCTCCTCGCTCTTTACGGCTCTGTTGATCACCTTGTTCAGAAAATGGTGAGAGCAGGGGGGGCAGGCAGTGGATGGAGAATAGAACCGCTTGTACCTTGTACTCTAGACGCACTATTCTTTAATTACATCCATCCATCGAGCTGCTGCGTTCATTCAAAAGGAAAAGTTGACGCGCGCACTGTTTGCAGATTCCGGATCCAATAATTCCAAGAGGGACAGCATGAGTCCATCCATGTCTCTAGGTTATTATAGCTCCCCTCCCTTTGTAGCCGCCTCGAGCTGGAGAGTAGTGATCAGCGTACGAAATCCAGTTGCTCATTCTCTCTGAGGGGCCTACATGTTCCATACCATACGTACGTGTGTGTGCGTGCGTGCCCACACACATGCTTGCACGATGCCCACATTTTCCCTGCAGCTAAGCGCTGCATCGCCATCTTCCTCCGGTCAGCAACAGCTAAAAAACACCAACACCCTCATGGATTAGAATTCAGAGCCCCATTTGCCGGAACGCTGGTGGAGGTGCGAGAGATGGAGAGGGATAGCAAATTAAAGTAGATTGCCCATTCTATCAAGAGGCGTCGTCTCTGCCTTCGATTATTATTACGTGTTTGCGCTGTGTATACGCATGCATGCACCTCAACCGTCCGGAATTCTGGATGATCGGACAAGACGATGAGATGGTTATCTGACGACGTCGGAATCATCTCCTTCGCGGAGACGGTCGATAGATGTCCTGATCGAGCATTTCTCGGTCCAAGAGACCGACGTATTTGATTGAGCTCGACCGATCGATCACGCGCCGGCTGTTCCATTCCAAAGCCCCATCATTTCGGATCCAGATCACGGCCGGATAGGTGTGCAGTCCGTCCTTGGTGCAGGTCAGGTCAGGTCATGACTCATGAGCCTTCATTCGTTCCTTGCAGCAAGCAATTCATGTCCCTGTTGCTTCGAAGGATACGCAAGGAGATATAATTTGCAGCTTGACGATAACCCAGAAAGGAGAGAGAGAGTCGGTCAGAAATATAATATATATTGCTGTGGCTGACAGCAACAAACAAGATTGGCAGCAACCTTAGACCATTGCATCTCCAGATGCAGTCTAAATGAAATGTACACTATCGGTCTGATTTGTTGTCTATATCTACAAGGCATTTGATTCATTGACGATGTGTTCTTTTTTAGAATGTCTTTTTTTTTGTTTCTTGATGGTGTTTTGCTATTTTTTTTTTTGGATCTGTAAGGCGGGGTATGCAGGACACTGTAGAAGGCTACAACATTTTGTTTTTATTATAAAAAAAAATCTCATCCTAAACCATTACATGAATTGACTCTATATGAACGTATGTTTGGTTATCTGCACACGCGAGACGTAGACTGTATGACCGGAGCAAAACAAGCCATTTCGTCTGTCTGTATCCGCTGATACTTAGAAAACGGCCGTATCTGGTAGCCTACGCGCGTGCAGCTAACCAATCAGCTGGTATAACTTGTATCCGCAGTACAACGAATGAAACCGCTTACAAACTTGTGCGTCGTACACTGTTGTTATACAGACACAACCATGCAACAGGTGAATCCCATGCCGTTCGTCTCCACTCTCATTCGAAAGGAACTGTGTCACTGCGTCATATTTGATCTATAGTTACTCCCTCCGTGACTTTTTTTTATTTGTCACGTTTAGTTTACATTTTACAAATAAACAAATGTAGTATATTATAATATCTCCTATATATAATTTGTCGAGTGTACACTATACGACATCATTGCTCGATCGACGTGAAAGAAAGCGAGAGGTGGGGTCGTCGTCATTCTTCCAATCACGTCTAGCAACATTAGCTGCTGTCGGCAGGCAAGAAAATTGAACGTTACGGTAGAAATCTAAAAAGAAGAGTATAGAGAAAAGCTTGGACAAGAGAGAGTGGCGGTCACTCATCGCTTTGGTAGAAGGTTACTCTTGCATGTAGTACGTACAGGTACAGTACTATAGAACACTGCAGCAACTGACGTCGTCCTGGGGGCTCGTCAGTGCAGGCAATATAATGCTGGCGGGAACAGGAGGAATAATACCAGGCAGGCACCGGAGACTAGAACGGTCATTAGTTCCTAGCTAGTGTCAACTAGCGCCGTCGACTCGACTACTAGCAGTGCCGCCGTAGCGTGTCTCCTGATTTCCGAGCTGTGCTCGAGAGCTCACACGCCCTGCCAATGGCCAGCTTCCAATCGCCTCTGCCAATGGCGCAAGGCACGTCACGCACAGCAGGCCGTGTCTCTCGTCCTTGTACGCTGGTTGTCGTCGTCGTAGCAGGCAGCAGCGGTGGGCGGTGGCGATAGGACTCTAGGACCAATGATGTGCCCGAGTTTGGATTCAGCGGACTTCGCCTGCGATGATTCGTGTTGGAGCGCCTGCCTTTGGTGTAATGAAGAGCTCAGGGCGAGGCGTCTTTCAGCTTTTCACAGCTCAGGGCTCCAGCTTTTGAGCCGATGGCCCCATCCTACTAACTTCTTCTCATCCTTTCTGTTACGGGCAAACTGAATTAACACCCGAGTACCTGACGGACTGACCATCCCCACAAAACCCATATACAAAATTTGGAGAACCTCTCATTCTCTCCAGCTTATTGGAAATCTTCTACAAATCTCCCCGTGTCATTTCTAAACGATACATTAAAAACTTTCCAGCATTCTCAATTCCAAATGATACGCAGCATCGTTCCTGTATCTTAAGAATCATGTGTTCCAAAGAGCACCAACCTTACTTTGTTACTAGAAATCCTTCAGAGATGCCCAAAATAGCCCATGGGCTTCAAAGCCATCTCACATACATGGGCTCCCCCACCCACCCACCCTGCAATATTTACAGGAACCAAGCAACTAGCAGCTCACGAGTCACGAGCCAAGCAGGACAGAAACAGACAGTCAAAAAACTACGTACATAGCGAACTCGTCATCAGGCTCAGGCCCCAACATTTGGCACCATCAGGGCATCGCAGTAAAAGATTATCCTCGGGCTGCATAGACGTCAGCTGCGATACTTACAGACTGTATTCGCCTATTCAGTGGATCATGTAAAACTGTTTGTAAACTGGATCGTGTAAAATATGGGACAGGGTAGCGGCTGGAGACAGCCAAGTCACAGACATGAGCTGAAGCATTCTTCTTCCTGTCAACAGAAAATCAAACAATTCCCTTCTTGTGTATTGCTGATAAAGATGGATCCCCTCCATTTGGCTTCGCTTCATCCCGGTTTTCCAAATTCATCGGTGGCTTTGAAGGCTCCAATATTATATTACGCTGAGTATTGCCAAAACCAAACCCGGGTGATTCCTCCAGATCACCATCTTCTGCCTCGACCGTAACTGTCATTGCTGTTTTCGTTGGCAAAACATGTTCATCTTTGCCTTCCCGCTTCAGCTTCTTGGAAGAAGTCTCGGGGTTCAGTATCCTACTGTAGATGGCTTTCAAAGTACCCTGTAACCTGTATATCAATTTCATTTGACTGGATTTGTACCCATTATTTTGCTCCTGATATGGAAGAGCAGTGTAGCAACAACTTGAGTTAGTGATCGATATATATTATGAGAATTTAAGAAGCGGTGCATTTGAAGGCTTTTACAAACAAAAAAAAAGTGGTTCAAATTATCCATTACCCAATTACTTCTAGTTAAAAGATACACGGTTTTGCTGGCTTCGGAGCGATTCACGCGGATTCAGCGTGTTGCGCGGCGACGCGTGCCGTGGTGGGGTCGTGTTTGGCGGGCTTCGCGCCATCCGTTGCGCGACGCGCGTCCTCCGTCGGTCTGACGCAACGCGGACGTGAGACCTCGCTTTCGACGGACGCGAAATTTTCGGCCACACACCTTCTCTCGCCGCAGTACAAACGTATAGTGCAGGCATGGTCGCGGCTGTTCTTAGCTGATGGCGATGCGGGACCTACTGGAGATGTCTCTGCTCCATGCCTCCATTACTTCATGTCGTCCTCCCTCCTTCCACGCTCCTTCCCGCAAGAGCAGCTTCCCTCCTCCCTTTCCCCCAAACGCTCCCCTCCTCTTCTCTCGCGCCGAACTCGACCTGGCGTCCGACTCCCTCGCCGCCCCGTCGCAGGGTGTCGTCATGGGTGATGGTGTCGTCGTCCCTGCCACAGTCCGTCGGGGTCGGCTTGTCCTCGGATCTCGCACGATTTAGGAGCAGCAACATCAGATGTTATGGACGCAAGGCCATCAACGCCGCCGCCACCAGCGCCGATGTCGGCCCTGACCCGGCGGATCCCTCCCCGGTGGCCCCAGCTGTTCTTAGCTGATGGCGATGCGGGACCTACTGGCATGGAGCACAGACGTACAGTGCAGGCATGGTCGCGACTGTTCTTAGTTTGTTTTTCTAAATGAGAGTTTCAGTTTTAGGATTAAATACAAATTGCTATCTGCAGGACTTACCGGAGATGTGCTCATGGAGCCTGCCATATGCACTTTCATGCATGGTTCTTATCCATTAAGGGGTAAACACTACCATGAGATGATAAATCCATTTCGTGTACTTACAGATGTTTCTTATATCCATGTGTTTCAGGTCAAGAAGCTTATCAAGGAGAAAAAGAATGATGCTGGAATTTCTGAATATATCGATATAAATAAAGAGCTTCAAGAGGTGAGTTCATTTCTTATTTTGTCTTGTAATGTGATCCCTCATGCTCGTGTAGCTACATGTTAGATACGTTAGATTAATGATACTCACAAATGGATGCTTGATTTCTCCTCTCATTTTTGGGGATGCATCGATTCCTCTCTTCTTTGTTACAAGGAGCCATGCCCAGCACAAGGTAGCATGAAAAAGGTTGCTAGCAACATAGGATTTGTTTGGGGGTGTTAGATTTTTTGTAACCTTGAAAGGTAAGAAGGTTAATTATGACGATGGTAGGGACTGTCCGAACAACCCTATTAATAATAATGAACAATATGTAAAAATTTAGTGTCTTCAAAGTTGTCCTTTACTGATTGTTTGGACAAGAAAAATGCCAGTATTATGCAGGAGAATTCCAAACTATGAGCTACGAAAACAAAATAAAAAGGTCTCCAGTTAATGTTCATAATTTAACATTTTTCTAATATATGAAATATGAAACACAACTAAATGCCATATGCAGTAAGTTCCTCCTGACATCATGTATTATTTGAGCTATAACTACTTTGTTCTTGACATAGATAAAAGAGTTAAGTTGCTTGTAATAAACTCATAGCCTGTGTTATTTCAAGTTACAAAAAAAACATGTTACAGGTGAAATATGTATCCAATTCGGAAGTATCATAAATAGCAAATCCAGCAAAGATCCTGTGTAAACTGGACTGTCCTTGCAAGCTCTTGATAGCCACATAAGTGTGAACCAGATAACAAACTATTATTTTACATGCAGTTCAATAGGAAGCATGGTCACCTTTCGTAAAGAAGACTATAGTTCATCCCGGTGAGGTCAGGGTTATTTTATACTGAAGTAAAGACGTCTATCAACACAAAATACATTGCAATGCTTGAGCTCTCAGTGAATAGAAATAACCCCCAATAGTAACCGATCACCCCCCTCAGACAAGAGGAGGACACAAGCATGTTTTACATATATGCAGAGGAAAAACAGAGCATCTGAGCTCAGCATGTTAGTTTTTTATTACAAAAACACTAAATGAGGAAATACCTAATAAATGGATAGATAGACAGTGGTCTCGGTTTTAGGTTACCTTCGAAGTATATCACCTGACCTAGGGTGCATGCAGACAACCAGTTGCACTGTGGGATCTAATCATTCGTGTATGGTGCCGATTTTAGTTCCTCATTGTCGCTTGGTTTATCTGGGAGGTTTGCTCCCTGAGAGAAAGAACAAAAACAAAAGGAACCTAAAAGAATTTCTGTTATTACATCCACCGTATGGGTTGTAATATACTATGTCTGTTTCATTGGTTCATTGGTTTTTTTAGGTTTATGGCACGATGATTCATCTCAGAGTTTCTGATTCTTATGTTTTGTCACAAGGGCAAGACGACAAGTCATTTTGCTGCTAAAGTGTTAATATGCAAACTGTGTGTTTGATCAGGCGAGAATTTTTCCACCGTTTTTGTAAGTAATGACTTGTTGTGAAACCGACATTTGGGCTATATGATGCAGTAGTTTGTGTTGCCCTACAAAAGCACATAGTTGAATGTACATGACTTACCTCAAAAACTTGTAATTTACACTATAATGTATAGATATGGCGTCTTCAATAAATACTGAAATGATTTTTGTTTATACGATGGATTATATAATGTGTTTCCTAATTCGTTACACTATTGAGAGACATAAGGATTATTAAATGTACTATGTAACTTGAACCATCTGACTCTATAAGCTTCGGTACATTGACAACCATACAATGCCAAAGCACTGAAATATGTGGGGTCCTCAGCTGCATATGCAACATAATGCATTCACCGGTGGTGGAATCCATGCAACCTATAAATTTTTTGACAGTGTTTTCTCCTATGCTCCGATTTTCTTGGGAATTGATAGGTCCTTGTTATTTGCATTGCTTGGATTCTTTGCTCCACATAATCTGTTCTTGCTTCTATATAAAACCACTGAATGGGACTTCTTTTTATCTTTTTCGCTTTATTCTTCTGACATTGGTTATGTCCTGCAAAATATAACTGCATGGCACTCTATTCTTGGTGTCCACCATTTGATTATAAATGCTTTTTTGTTACATGCTCACAAATTGTTATTATTGTACTTGAGCTTTGCATGTCGCAGACTTAAGCATAGTTCGAGATGAAAGGACTATGTTGAATCCACATGGAGTAATGCATGCTTTGAGTTTGAATGTTGGTCACTTCAATCTGACCAGACAACAGGTATAATATTTACTTCTCTATCTTGTTTTCATTTTTTAGTATTGCATTAGATGTGCAGTCATCATAAGAACTAATTTTCCTTATAGGATGCTTCAGAAGCTTTTCTCCATCTTCTGATCTCATTGAGGGATGAATTTGCCCATTGTTATGTACCACATAGGAGTTCTCTGGCAGACATCACCCTTTCTGACTCCAAAGTATACAAGCAAAGGGAAGGTAACCTGCCTGAATGCAAGCGGTGGAAACAAAACCTATTTGGCCCCTTTGATGGGACAGTTGGCAGCATATTGTCTTGCAGAAACTGTTCTTCTGTGGTAGATTCCTAATTTCCTATGCTTCTTATTCTGTCACTGTTGAACTGTGGCTTATAAAAAAGTAACCTACTGTTGTCTTTCATATATGAATGCATTTGGTTCCGGATATACCACTGGATACATAGATATTGACACGATGTCCAGTGCATGCCCCTACCTTTCCTAGCCGTGGTAAAATTAAAGAATTATTATTATGGAAGTAATTTAGCCAACAACAAGTGATGCTATTTTCATATTGCCAATCAGTTATTTTGCGCATTTTGACAGTTAGCTTAAAATACTCCTGTTTTGTTAATTTTAATGTTCTCCCTTGTTACATATCTCACAGCTGTCATTGGACTTCGAGAATTTCCACTGCTTGCCTCTTTTGCCAGTCCTTAATGCAAATGGAGATATTGTATATCCGCGTCAACCTTCCTAAATTTCCTTGGATGATTCAAGTTTTTTTTTAAAAATATTCATTCGCTGTCCATTTTATGCTCATTAATGGTATTTTTGTTTGTTACATTTATCCTATGTCATGACACTAGACCAGTGGGTGTAGCTTGGTGGATTGCCTAAAGTACTTCACTGTGGTGGAGCATCTTGACAACTATCGTTGTGACCGGTGTTGGCACATCATTGCTGCCAAATATCTTTCTCTTAGATCAGAAGTTGATGAGGTAATTATGTTCAACTTTGTATTAATTATCACTGCACTGGAAATTCTATTGCGCCCTTTGCAATGTTGAGTATGACAACTACATTGATAACTGTTACAGGAAAAGGTTAGCAAAGCTTCAATCCTGTTTTGACTATGGCACTTGCAGTTGCAGGGATATGTTCCCCCTGGAGTCACTGCCATGTTCATCATCTTCACGAGCAACAAAGCAGCTGATTATCAGTCAGTGCCCGAAGGTATCCAAAATTTAAGTACTCGTTGAGACTCACATCAACTGTCATAAAATTAAGTAACACCTCAGTTGTTTCTCATCCAAATACCAGTGGAGACAAAGATGTGACTTCGGATAACAAATCTCAGCATGGATCTTCAGAATTACCTCCTAGAGCTGAATTTATTGGCAACAAACAAATGACAGTAGAAAGGTACAAGGCGCATCCTGGACATGTTAATTACATCCTAGGAAGAACAGAAAGGATATGTGATTGTTGAAGGAGCGCATCTAAGCCTTAACTTTGTGGTACATATTAGCCAAGTAATGGTGCAGGAGTATTTCATAAAATTGTAGGGCGCCCGCAAGGGCGCCTTATGTTCTAGTATCTTGAAAAAATGCATCGTGTAGGCGTTCTGCCGGCCGCCGGCTAGGGTTACGGGTTACCTGCACGAGGTCCGTCGCGTCTCGGTGGTGTCCGTGCGAGGAGAAGCCGAGGGGGCGAGGGGGTGTACCTGAGTGGGCCGGCATGGCAATGAGGAAGTTTAGAGGACAGGCCCAAACATCGTTTGGGCTACAATGACTCAACGAGCAAACCTGGTAAAATTCATGACTGGACCTTTAAGATTTATTCCCCCACTATTTATTAGTGAACCTTTGAGATTTATTCTAAAATTTATTGTTAAGTAAATGACTCAAATCTGGTAAACTACAATAGTATCTTATCATCTATTTTATCTTCATTAGCATCTGCTTTTAACTTTGTTGATTTTCAAATGTACCAGTACTACTTGTATGTGTGTGTCCAATTTTATTATAGTTTATTAGAAAGACCTAATAAAATGGAGGGAAAAAATCTAAGATAATGTGCCTATCTCTAACATTCCGGTCCCTTGCCGGAACGGAATGCAGTCATAGATGTGCTTTGATGTTCGCAATTATAGAAGGTCAATAGTGTCGGGCTAATCGGACCGGCCCGGAGCACGGTACGGCCCGTAGTGCCTGGGCACCACACGACACGGGTGGAGCCGGACCCGTGCCGGCACGGCCCTATGGCTAGTGTCGTGCCTGGGCCGAGTGCCGAGCACGCTGGGCTAGCACGGGCACGGTCCGATTAGCTCTAAAGCACGATTAAGCACGATTATGCATGATTAGACCCAAGCACGACTAATTAGTTGTGGGCTGTACTCTTTTTTTCTATCTAGGGTTTTCTCACAAGGGTGAGCTTTTACCTAGATAGATTTTTAATGAGTCAGTCATTGCACTAAACAGCCCAATATTAGCTATTTTAGTATGTTTTAACTGTATTTTTGAATGTCTGACTAAAATTCTGTGGTGTAGTGCTAAACGGGTTAAACGGGCCTACTGTACCGGCACGGCACGGCTAAGAAGGCTATTAAATGGACCAAACGGGCCGTGTTCTAACCGTGCCAGGGCCGGGCCGGGCCGCCCGTTTTGGCCATCTCTATTCGCAATCAAAGCACAGGGCTTGGAGCTAGCCGGGCATCTGCGAGGCTGACCTTCCAACAGCATCGCGTGGCCTGGATCCCAGGCTTTTATGCAGCCGACGATCGATCCAGTACTACTCTAATAGTAGAGTATGTGATTGGCGATAGGTAACGACGATGGTGCCCTCACGTAGCTTCCAGGCCGATGATGATTAAGGAAGCAGGATTAGATGCGTGCGCGTTTAAATTCGTCGACAGTTTTCTGCCTTTGTTATGATTGCAAGGGATATACGGAGCCTTGGTTCTGCATTTGTGTTGTTTGCGGCAGAAATCTACACACACACCATGCATTAGCATATGTTAATATGTATGTATTGGCATTAAGGAAATGAATGTATCATTCTAGGTATATTATACACACACACCAGCCGCCGATTCTAGTATTTTTTTTAGACTAGCTAGCAGCATATAATTTCCGCATGTGTCTGGTGTCTTTTTGTTCCCATCTACTTCTCGTTGGGAGCAAATCAACGAGGCAAAGCTTGTCCTCTCTGTGAGCAGTGACCACTGACCACCAACCAGGCAGAGGCAGACTCTGCTCTTGGTGAATGCATTCTTACATGGACGCCGGCCGGTAAGGTGTGTGTGCAAGGTTCTGTACACAGTACACTGGGACAGGGTAAAGAGCTGATAAAGATGCCAAGAATCTCTGTGCGTACCTTTCTTCACCTTGAAGCTCCAGCTAGTAGTAACATGCATTGCCAAAGCAACTGTCTGAAGCAGTGGAGAACTGGCCGGAGGCTGAGCTCTCGATCGGCGTTGCTCGTGCAGTGTTCGGTGCACGCCTGCGCTGCGCCTGCCTGCTCGGAACATATGCAAGATGAGGGAGACATGTGGTTTCAGAAGAAATCTACTAGAACTGAGACTGTGGGAAGGATCGAGCACAATTAACGAAGGAAATTTTTTTTTTGAGAAACTGCTAATTATTGAACTGTCCAACGGCCAGCGCATGAGCTTCGTCGTTCCCCATCGACGTACGGGGTAGTATATTTCCATGATCGTTGGTGATCTGATCCCGAACGGCGCGACTAATTGCGAGGTCGCGGAAAGAGAGACCCGAAAGGTCCAGTGAACAGTCACGTCTGAGCAAAAGCGGGCGTGGGACGAGCTTGGCAAGTCGCAAACCCTCGGCCCGCCGGCCGGATCGAGCTACAGCCTACAGCTACCTCCAAGCTCGGCCATTAATCCCAGCCGCCGGCCGCGTGCGGCGGACCGATCTATCAACGGCCGGCCGGGCTCCTATACATCAGTAGGTTGACATACTAATGAACGTAGTACTTACGTTACGTACGACGTGCGGGCGAGGCATACAGACAGTACGCAGTTCGTTCTTCGTCACCTGTTCAGCTGTTTCTAGGACTAGCCGCCGACTACCCCAGCCCAGAGACGGCAGAGAGACTGGAGTATAATAGACTGTTTCTGAGGGGGAAAAAGGAAGCACTGATAATTTGTTGCGCGAGTTTAATTGGGTGGTGCCAGATGCCATGCCAGGGCGATCGCCGACATGCACCAACGTTGCGGCTGTTGTGACATGATCGCCCATTTCCTTTTTTAGCAAATGGACTGACTACAAGAACAGAGGAGTACTACCCTAAACTCCTTTGCATGCTTGGTTTCCAAGCCAAACAACCTGCGCGACGGGCGGCAGGGCAGAGCAGCACGAGCACGACCGACCATGTATTTTATTCACCAACCTATGCCAGATACTGCTCTCAATTCTCAACAGAGCCTGGTCGCTTTCTCGGCAACCAATTAACCTGCCTCAGAGAACCTGCACGTTGCAGAGTGCAGGCCAACTAGTAAATTGTAGTATCTTCTTAAATCCAAATGGACAATCCAAGGTTGCTTCTACTCGACTGTCCTGTCTACCTGGGAATTTTATATTTTTTGTATTTCATTAAACAAAACTAATTATATGTCGATATTAAATGTTTCAACATCTCCTAGGGTAGTTAGAGAAAGTCTGGAAACTAAAATTCCCTTGGAGATTGGGATGGAGCAAATAGAGTTTACATGGGTTAATTAAGATCCAACAGACCGGATCTTATCTTGTTCAAGTGCTACGAATATACACACGAGACGGACATCAGTGTATCAGTAGTTCAGTACACATTCTTCGTAAACAGCCTACTGTGGTAACGGACTCCGGCGTTCTATCGAGCGCAACAGAAACCAACGGGCGCTACAGAGCCTTCACGGGCCCTCTATCTATACTATACCTCGCCGGCCGCTCACGGGACAGCTTCCGGCCAACGACCGCTCCACGTATGGCCACGTACAGGCACCGAAACAAAACTGCACGCCTGCCCCACCGCTGGTCGATATCCACCATCATTTGCCCTCACAAATTCCGTCCGTGCTTTTCTGTTTACATGTCGATTACGCGTATCTCATGCGTCCCACAGTACTGTTCTATAGGGGTAGATGCGCTGCTGTTTAAACGTCGCTTAGCAATTAGCATACGCCCTGCGTGATTGCGAGAGTACTAAATTATTGCCGAATTGTGACTCGTACATGCGAAATTGTCCTGTTCATTCGTCCCAATTAGGATAGTATAATAAACTTAGGCACTGTTTGGTTTATTTAGTTAGGGGACTAAAGTTTAGTCCCTAACATGTTTAGTTCTAAAAACTAAAATTAGACCATGTTTGGTTCCATAGGACTAATGTTTAGTCCCTAATTCTCCAAACACAAGAACTAATAGAGGGACTAAACCAGTTTAGTCTCTAGTCCCTCCAAGGGCTCGGGTACTAAACGCAAAATTTCCTCTCCTGCCCTCGAGCCACCGCTGCAGCCCGCGCGCAGCAGAACGCGGCAAAAAACCTTAGCCGCCGCAGCAGCTCGCGCGCTCCCTTCACGCCGTGCGCGCTCCCCTTCACGACGGAGAAGACATGCTACTGCTGCGCGCGCTGCTGCTAGGCAACCCTTGCGACTTGGACCAGAAGAAGTGCTAGGACACGTGCCCCAGTGCGCAGCCACACCAACTCCTTCCTGCTCCTGCTGCCGAGGTAGAGGCAGGCTCGGCGTGGTCGTCCCCGCGGCTGATCTCTTGACGGCGGAGAAGGCATCGTCGTATTGTACTCCCGTGGTCGAGGATTGGGCAGCGCACGACTGGGCTTGGTCATCGCGCTCGGGAACTTCTCCCCGGCTGCTTGCTCCCCATCAGACCACCAGCCGCTCGCCCCTTCTTCTCCGTCGCCGGTCGCAAGATGGAGAACCACCGCAACTTCAGGGACTTCTTATCCCAAGGTTGCTCTTCATCGACGTCCAGGAACCGCACTGATCATGAAGCTCCCGAGGACGACGACTTCGGCACCTTCTCGCAGTCGCTGTTTGCTCTGCCACCACGCATCAATGTCCCAGCACCTCGCAGCCGCATTGAAGCTCTTGATCTGAACTCCCAATCCCAGGGTACCGATTTTCCATATCTCTCATCCGACCAAGATGTTCTCCGGACAGGTGATGGTGGATCCGACCTAGGTTTGTCTCCTCTTGGTCGTGGTAGATCAGCGCGCACACTATTTCAATCCACCAGATCCATTTCAGCTCCTATTTCTCATGCCCGAGGTGCAATTCGAGGTTGCCGTGTAGTTAGGGGGAGATGCACTAGTAGTCGTGGTGGAGGTCGATCTGCTATTTCTGCACCTATTGACCCTGTCCTCATTGAAGATTTTGGAGATGAACCAACCAATGAAATAGATTCTCGAGCTCCAGTGGTAAGAAAAAAAATTCATGTCTTGATTACAATGTTTTACTGTGTTTGCTATAATGGATTGTATGTGCCTCAAGTGGTCATTAAACAAGATCTGTATGTTCATCACACATGAGTTACTCTATTTAAGTACTATTTCTGTTTTTATTTGATGAATTTAGTTTCATCACCTGTTAGTTCATCACACATGAGCTACTCTATGCCAGCAACTCGGAAGAGTTTTCTCAGATGTGTCTAGTTCATTTGGAAGGAACAATGCTCGTATTAGATGCAATGAAACGAGAGAGGGATCTTGTAATTCTTTGCTTGTGTTGTGCAAGCAGTCACAATTTCCTTTTAGTGGCATTTGATTTATAAATAGATTTGAAATATATTTCAGTTCACAGGTGTTTGTATAAGCAGCAGGGGCAAGCGTGAGGGTATTTTGGTATTTGTATACTGCTTTAACTGTGTTTAGCTCATGTTTAGTCTCTAGAACCAAACAGGGTAGGGACTAAAGATTAGTCCCTTAACTAAACTTTAGTCCTAGGACCAATGAAACCAAATAGGGCTTTAGTAAGAATATACTAAATGACTCATAAGAACACTAAAATGACCTTTAACCTTCTTCTGTTATTAGTACAATTAAACTAATTGAGGAGAAAATGTGGAATTAATATGATTTAGTCCCTTTTAGCCACATCTTGACGGACTAGCGACCAAAGCAGTTTAGTCTTTATTTTAATCTTACCGTTTAATAATTTAAGAACTAAATGAGACTAAAATAGAGGTGGACTAATCCCTCGAAACCAACCAAACGGGGCCTTATAATTGCATGCATTTCTTTGGCCAAAACAGTTAAGAAGAAAATGATGATGATTGATGAGTGAGAAAAAAAAGAGTTGACATGAAATAGATGGGCCGGGCCCACGCGACACCGATTCAGTTAACAACGACGAAAATTATCACAGCGCCATAAAACACAGCGGCTGCCGCCCGCGACACGCTCCGCCTCCTTCCACTCCCTCGCCACCACCACGCACCACCACCTCTGCTCTGCTGTGTGTGTGCCTAACGGGTCGGAGGCGGGGACGGCCCCACCGCCCCGAGCTCCCAACCGCCGACAGTCTCCGGCGGCTCCAACTTCAATACCTCCCTCCTCGGCATGCCGGTTGCCGTCGCGTTGGCGGCGGCCGCCGCGCTCGTCGTCCTGCTCGTCCTGTCCGCGGTGGCCGCCGCCGTTTTCTTCGCGCGCACGCGGGGCGCCAGGCCGCCCTCGCTGTCGCGCGTCGAGCACGCGCCGTCGTCCGCCTCCGGCTCCTCCCGCGCCGCGTCGTCCGCGCGCAAGGAGAAGGTCGGCGCGGACCAGGTCGCCGAGCCGGGCGCCGCCTCCTCTGGCGTGGCCAGCTCTTCCGCGGCCGCGAGCTCCCTCGAGTCGCCGGTGAAGAGGAAGGCGGAAGCGGTCAGGGTCGGCGGCGGCGGCGGCGGGGCCGCCGCGGGGGTGGAGATGGAGGTTGGGTGGGGGAGGTGGTACGACCTGACGGAGCTGGAGATCGCCACGGGCGGGTTCTGCCCAGCGAACGTGGTCGGGGAGGGAGGCTACGGCACCGTGTACCGCGGCATCCTTGCCGGCGGCGAGGTCGTCGCGGTCAAGGACTTGTTTGATCACAAGTGAGTGTCCTGTTCTTCACTGCCCCTTTTCCTTCGTACTGGGGCGGTATCTCTCTTTTCTATCCTGGATCATGGTAAAAGCATCGAACCCAGGCGTTCGCTTTCAGATTAAAAGATGCTATGCTCGTTACTTGAGCGCATACTACTCGTAATTACTGAATCGGCGTGTGTAAAATAAATTAACCGCCCTAGTACATAGTGCAATTATGTTCCCTCGTTCCTGTCTTTCTGGCGTAAATGCCTGAACGGGTACAGGTTCGTAGTGCTACTCCTTGGGGCCTAAGATTTGAACAAGGGGTAGTACATATGTTTGATGGTTTGCATTTCTTGGTCATTGGTCACATTACCCCCAGGGTGGTTGTAGCTTTGCTGTTGATGTGGCTTGAAGATAATCATTTACTGTCATGTCATGATCATATAAAAAAGCTTGTAAACACGTTTTATTAGCTTAAAAGCAATACTTCCGACTTTCGTTACCAATGTGACTTTTCAGTTCTAGACAAGTGAATTGCACAAGTTAAACAAATTGACTGCTCAGCAACTAAGGCCCTGTTTGGGAACAAAGTTTTTGAAAACCACAGTTTTTGAAATACTATACTATACTTTAGTTATGACAATACCGTAGTTTATAATACCGCAGTTTTGAAAACTGAGGTCCAGAGCTAAGTTTAGAATGCCTTAAAACAACTATAGTATTTGCAATACTTCAGTTTTGAAAACAGAGATTTTATCCAGCTTGCCAAACACCATTATGTATATAATACTGCAGTATTTGAGAATACAGCAGTATTCTTCCAAAACTGCAGAAAAACTTTGTTCCCAAACACCCCCTAAACCATTCGTGATAGCAGGATTTCCCCCCTGATTCGAAGAGTACTCATTGGATTTTTAGTCCTCCAAGAACAATGAGAAAATGTTTAATAACTGGAGAAATCTTTTCGTCTTCCCCACACACAAAAAATAAATAAATAAGGTTTTTATTTTTAATGTCTTTGTTAAACTTTAAAGCTAGTACTAGTTGGGATCACAATTATCTTCACAAATCACCGAGGAACACAAATTTTCTGGAGAAAAAACCGTAGCCAAAGCAAGCGTGTCCACACCTTTGATCCTCACCGTGCGGTTTGGCACGATTGTGACATTATTGATCTCGATTCTCGATGATCCTGTGAATCCATGGATATAATGTAGTGTATGTATGCCCACAGTGTCCACAGACTAAAGTCAATGGCTTACAAAAATAAACATGTACTTCCTCCATCCTAAATTAAAATTCGTTTTGGATGACTAATGGATTCGTGCAATACTTTGTATATATTTTATATATGTGTCTAGATTCATCACAATCATTTAAATTGATACGCATGATTGTGAAATGAGTAGGTGGATCTTTTTGTGCTTTTATGTGATGGCCCGGATACGTCCATCTACTTGTTGGTTGAGCTTCGTCGGTGGTCATATGGGCCACCGATCAAATCCTTTCTTTCAAGAAAAGATAAAGTAGGGGAAAGGCAAAGCGACGACCGAACTTTCCCTTTTCAGCTTCATAGGCATGTATATAAAACTAAAATATGCACTGCAATGAAGTCTGAAGCTGTGTTAGAAGGGAATCAAATGCGTGCACGTGGGTTCCTGATAGATTGCCACAGAAGCAGCAGTTATTATTGTTGTTTCTTACTACTACAAGTCTACAATATATCGTGCTAGGCTAAAATGGACAGTGGCTACAAGTTCACATGTTCTGACGATAGCTTCACTAGTCGGGCATGCTGATTGAGATCATGACTTGTTTTAGGGGCCAGGCCGAGAAGGAATTCAAGGTGGAGGTTGAAGCCATCGGCAAAGTGAGGCACAAGCACCTTGTCGGTCTCATCGGGTACTGCGCAGAAGGTCCAAAACGGTGAGCACCCACACTAGTGAATTCACCTGAATAACTGTCGGCCACTGCCAAATGCTTGCTGCTATTCTGACCGATACCCACTGGCAATGCCATCCATAAATCTGCGCTCACAGGATGCTCCTTTACGAGTTCGTCGAAAATGGCAACTTGGAGCAGTGGCTGCACGGCGACGTCGGACCGGTCAGCCCTCTGACCTGGGAAATACGGATGAAGATCGCCGTCGGAACGGCCAAAGGGTATGCTCATGCTCTGCTGACAGTTTACTGACAGGGTACTTCATAATCTTCGGTTGTTAGTAATCTGTGTGTGCATAGCGAAATAAATCGACTGCTAATGTTGCCCATGTATGTACCACTGAATCGAATCGGATCTATGCAGCATAGCGTACCTGCACGAAGGCCTGGAGCCGAAGGTGGTGCACCGCGACATCAAGTCGAGCAACATCCTGCTGGACAAGAGATGGAACCCCAAGGTGTCGGACTTCGGCATGGCCAAGGTGCTGGGGCCCGGGTCCAGCTACGTGACGACCCGCGTGATGGGCACGTTCGGGTACGTGGCCCCCGAGTACGCGTCGACGGGCATGCTGAACGAGAGCAGCGACGTCTACAGCTTCGGCGTGCTGCTCATGGAGCTCATCTCCGGGCGGAGCCCCGTGGACTACAACCGGCCGGCCGGCGAGGTGAACCTGGTGGAGTGGTTCAGGGCCATGGTGGGCGCCCGGCGCGTGGAGGACCTGGTGGACCCGCGGATCCCCGCGCCGCCGCCGCCTCCGCGGGTGCTCAACCGGGTGCTGCTCGTCTGCCTCCGATGCATCGACGCCGACGCGCACAAGCGGCCCCGGATGGGGCAGATCGTGCACATGCTCGAGGGTGACGAGTTCCCCTTCCGCACGGTATTGCTTTGCTTTGTTAAATTCGCTCGCCGTAGCAAGCAGTAGTAACCCGACCCGGCGGTATTGGTGGTACTGACTGAGACGCCCGTCCGTCCTTGTCTTTGCTTTTGCGTGATGCAGGAGCACCGCTCGCCGCGGGCGTCTCACCGGACGTCGACGGGCTCACGGCCGTCGCTTCTGTCGGAGAACGTCGGTGCCACCGACGACTCGGACAAGTCGATGGCGAGATGAAGGATCCGAGCTGCCTGCACAAGCAACTCTGCAAACAAGCAAGCAACCCTCCACTAACGGATCTGGCGCCGTCGTGCGGCGTGCGAGGAGCTGGAGCAGAGGGGCTTGGGGGCTGGACTGACTTTTTTTCACCCGATGTAAATTTTTGCTGTTGATTAACGGCGGGATGAGCGTTCTAATTTGCTATGCTGCTTGTTTGGTTTGACGGTCTTTACCGTAAAGTATGATTTGACGTAGCCGAACACATCTTCTCTTTGTTGTTTGTTATTACTAGGCTTCCGGATTTGGGCACCACCCGAAGCTTTCTTCGACCGGCGTGCTCCCTCCGCCACATGATCGGATTGCTTACGGGACGACGGGAAATCCCGGTGATGAGATCAAGTGTGGAACAACATGTGATTTAGGGGCGAAAGGGAAGACGGGAGGGGTATTGTTTGGTTTAGGTTCTATATATTTTGTACCAACGATTATGCACTTAGATATAGATTTCTTTTATATCTATGTACCTAGTAGAAATAGTATATTTCTAAAGTTAAAGAGGTGTTATAGTTTATAATGAAGGGGACAGCTTCTTATTGCCTAGCAAAATAGAAGTCTAAGAGGAGATGATGCAGATAAAATAATCGTTACATGCCAAAGGAGCCCAATTTCTGACATAGTTACCCTATTTCGATCTAATTCCCTGACATAGTTACCCTGACCAAGATGGATCTGACCATGATAAAACTAGTTGGCATCCCCAAACATAATTACCCCGACCAGGTTGGACCCGACCTCGACCATCCCAAGCAAAAGTCTTGATCCAAGTTGTCCTAGTCGGTTGGCCTCGACTTTAGTCACGCCAAGATAGGACGATCTAGACAATACACCTCTAATAAGACCTCACAACCTAGAGGTAGTAGAACCCACCAGGGAAGGGTAGTGCATTTATGATCCTCTAATCATTTGGTGCATGCTCCGGAATGAGACATGAAAAGGGTAGAGACAAATATAGTACAAGGAACTTCGAGGACTCCTCCACCCAACTGCTCCGCTTCACAGGTACGAACGAAGGCCCACATGCCGTGGTGGGTATCGCTCTAGAGGTAAGTAAGTCAAAACACCAGGCAAGATGAGAGCGAAAGAAGAGAGCTCCGAGGCGAACCACTCGTATGGCTCTCATAAGTGTACCTAGTGACAAGCCTCAGACACCTCCAGTACTCAACCACCACAACAACATGAATAACTCGAAGGTGACAAAGCAAGACCATTCACCATGGCGTACCAGGAGTGACATACCCTCTCAAAATCTTTATGTAACACGACCGCCCATTCCTTGGCTATATAAAGGGATGAAGGCCACACTGTAAAGGAAAGCAAACTCAGTTTGTATACGTCACACACAAGCACAAGAGCTAAGCGCTCCGCCTTGTAATACACGAAAACTAGAAACAAATATTTAAACACCATACCGGACATAGAAGTTCTCTGCAAACCAGTCTAAAAACATCCTTCGAAACCACGACAATGCCATCGGGACAATGGCTCCACAATCCCTTCCTAACCTACAAATTTACTTGTCATGGGGTCAAAACCACGATGAGGTTACTACCTAAAGATGTTATCTCGCTTAAGGTCATGAAATAGTTGGGAAATGAATGAAGGTGCTAGCGAGGATGTCCAAGACTAGTCTCGAAGGCCTAGCCCAACTCGAGTTCAAGTTTGCGTCAGTCTTTAGAATAGATGTCCATGACGCATAAAGACTCTAAATTTGAAAATCCATATAAGGATGGAAAGATATGTTTATAAGCTGACTAATGGTTTTAGTTTGAGTCTAAATGTCACCAAAGTCAGCAGAAATCATCAAAACAAGTTAGTGTCTAGAATATGCTAGGGTGCTCTATCATTGTCTTTTGGTATGTTGGACCATGTATCGTCTTAGAGCATGTTAGGGGGCAAAACATCCACTATCTTTTGGTGTGACGACCTTAGACTATAGTTGACATATATGTTAGGGTTTAGATTTTTCTTTAAATCAATCTATCATCGAACATCCACTATCTTTGGTTATGAAACTCAACTTTCATGATCTTAATCAACATCTTCAATTGTCCCTTTAATTGAGGTGAGTACTTTCGATTTCTTGCTTGTGTTATTTATTTCGCAGTAGGGATTATCTTTTGTGTTGAGGTCAATCGAATCAGTGGCATATTTGATAGCTAGAGGAATCTTGGAGTTAAGGTTATATGCTTTAGGTCATTTGATCTAAAGCTAGATCGGTGTGTCGCGTTCCACCAAAACAGGAGTTATCATAAACCCGATGAAAGATCGGGAATCTCATCCTCGTCACTATAAATGTAAAACAAACATGAAAGAATACAAATAAATAAAAAAACAAAGACATGCTTGGTTGGATTTCAATTCTTATCCAACCAATATCATGGCAAGCTAGAACTTAGTCTTTCTAGAATTAGAGAAAAGACAAGTTTGCATTCGGTTGAATGCCATGATAATATTATAAACCATTTTTAGGCAACTTAAGAAAATTCTAGAGACTTGTCAACATTTAAGAAGATTATAGAGACTTATCCAATCTTTAACCATTAACATTAGTGTGTCAGTTCTTTGATAATAAACAAATTGATGATTAGAACTTTTGGCTTGCTATGATTTGGGTTGGGAAAGAATTAAAAGCAAACCATACAAGCCCATGTGTAAATTAGTTAGAGAATGGAAATTCTTGTGACCACTTATCTTAAGGTTTAGAGATGCTTGCACTTTCCTCTAGCATTTGTTGAAGCCCCTTGTGAGGGTTAAACGCCCAATCAAGTAATTATGTGAATCATTCATGTGAATTCCCTTTTCCCAAGCGGGTCTACGTGTGCTCTTGTCTTGAATTGTTACATGTCATCATCATGATCAAGTCTCTTGCCAAAACGTTTTGGCCTCGCCATCCATTAGTGTAACTGAAAGGGAAATGTGCCCTTGGGCCATTTCTAAGTATTTTGGTGATTTAGTGTCTAACACAAGTGCTTAAATGTAAAATGGTGGACAAAGTACAAACCAAGGATAAAGGTATGTTTCTCAGAGTTAGTACATTGTTTTAAGGACTAATGTATTGTGTCTAAGTGCTGGAAACAGGAAAAATCCAATTGAAAATGTCTTGGCTCGAGCAGCCAAGAATCTGCTCAGTCTGGGAGCACCGGACTGTCCGGTGGTGCACCGGACAGTGTCCGGTGCGCCAGACTGGATCGAGCGAAGTGGCCGCTCTCGGGAATTCACCGGCGACGTACGGCTATAATTCACCGGACTGTCCGGTGTGCACCGGACTGTCCGGTGAGCCAACGGTCGGCCGCGCGATCTGCGCGGGACACGTGGCCGAGCCAACGGCTAGAAGGGGGCACCGGACTGTCCGGTGTGCACCGGACATGTCCGGTGCGCCAACGGCTCTCTGGCTGCCAACGGTCGGCTGCGCCGTTTAAGGAAAGAAATCCGGCACCGGACAGTGTCCGGTGTGCACCGGACTGTCCGGTGCGCCAGTCGACAGAAGGCAAGATCAGCCTTCCCAGATTGCTCTCAACGACTCCTAGCTGCCTTGGGGCTATAAAAGGGACCCCTAGGCGCATGGAGGAATACACCAAGCATTCCTACAACATTCCTAAGCACCAAGACATCAATTCCGCGCCTTTGATTCTTTGCGATAGCAATTAGAGCTCTAGTTGAGTAGTGAACTCTTTGAGTTGTGTTGTGAGCTCTCATTGCGACTTGTGTGCGTGGTGTTGCTGTGATTTCTTGTCTTGTGTGCGTTGCTAATCCCTCCTTTGCTCCGTGCTTCTTTGTGAACTTCAAGTGTAAGGGCGAGAGGCTCCAAAGTGTGGAGATTCCTCGCAAACGGGATTAAGAAAAGCAAGCAAAACACCGTGGTATTCAAGTTGGTCTTTGGACCGCTTGAGAGGGGTTGATTGCAACCCTCGTCCGTTGGGACGCCACAACGTGGAGTAGGCAAGCGTTGGTCTTGGCCGAACCACGGGATAACCACCATGCCATCTCTGTGATTGATTTATTGTGGTTACTGTGTTTTGACTCCTCTCTAGCCACTTGACAATTATTGTGCTAACAATTAACCAAGTTTTGTGGCTTAAGTTTTAAGTTATTCAGGATCACCTATTCACCCCCCTCTAGGTGCTCTCAATTGGTATCAGAGTCGTTCTCTTCAAGAAAGGGACTAACCGCCCGAAGAGATGGATCCTAAGGGGAAGGGAATCGTGATCAACGACAAGGAGAAGGAGTCCTTCGTCAACGAGCCAAAGGATGTGTAAGTGCAATCAACCCTAATTGAGGGTTTTGGTGATTAATGACAAAACAAACTAAGATTCTAACAAGTTTGCTCCTAGTATGTACACAGTATTTCTACAGACAGGAGAAGCACAGATCCTACGAGCATAAAAGTATAAAGCACAGCGGATTTAAAATTCCACATCAAATGGCGTGCTCCAAGTGCTATGAAACAACGGCGGTGCTAAGTTTATAATCCTTGAGTCATAGGAATCGCCGTACAATTAAGAGGGATTCGCGACGGTTAAGTAAGTTGTGAAACGAGCCAAGTTCAATTCTTTTGAAAACTCCTTTGAGATCTTTTTTCCCAGATCATGAATGCTCTTGAGAAAAACAAATTTCACTTCCCACAAAGTCTCCCCCTTTGTTCTCTTCAAAATTCTCAAAGTTTGGTTTCAGCCCCCAAAACCGGTTCAACCGGTCCTGAAACCGGTTCAATCGGTTTCGGTACTGTTCACCCTGCCACCTCTGCTCTGACCTCTCTGACAGTCAGAGCTGTCAGAAAAGTCGCAGCAGATATTTTTCAGAAACCGGTTGAGCGAAATTTGTCCCTACTCAGCCGGTTTTGAAACCGGTCCAGTGTCCGGCTGAGTAGACCAGTGGACCGGGATCTCCCTGGCAGAAACCGGTTCAACCGGTTTGAAAACCGGTTCAACCGGTTTTTGTCCATTTTCTCCCAACGGCTGCCAGCTTTTGGGGGACCCTTTATATACCCCCTCACACTCTCTCTCTCATGAACTTCTGCATCTCCCACGAATCTTTGGCTGACCAACCCTCAAACAAGAGCATTCACTTCACCTCTCACACCCGCAATCGCATCTCCTTCAATCATTTGAAGGACCCTTGGTGTGAGGTGAACTCGATCGAACTCGCTGTCAATTTCATCTCGATTCTCCCATTCTCTTGTTCTTGAGCTCGTTGCAAACTTAACCGTGTTCGGATTTGTTACTCTTGGAACCTCGTGTTCCTTGACGGTTAGAGGTTGCTTGGGAGTCTCCAAATTTGTGGACGACCCCAAGAAGTTTGTATTACCCGCTCCTTGAGCAGATTTGAGAAGAGATTGCCTTGACCTTTGTGGTCGGCTTGTGGAGGATTAGGGTTGGAAAAGACCCGGCCCTTTGTGGGTTCCTCAACGAGGAGTAGGACACCTTTGTGGTGGTTGCCGAACCTCGGGTTATATCGCGTGTTCTTGTGTGTTCTTGTTAAGCGCTTCATATTCGGTGGTTGGTTCATATTATTCATTTAAGTAGTTCTTGTGTAGGGCAAATCTTTAGCTATTTTCTTTACTACTTCGCATTTGTTCAATAGATTATTAAATTTAAGTTGAGTGGGTTCAAACTTGTTCAGTTGTGATTAAAATCGACTGAACCGGTTTGCACCTGTGCAACTTTAATTTAACCTATTTCGAAGTTTTTAGTGAAAATTTTCAGGTGTAGCCTATTCACCCCCCCTCTAGGCTACTTTCAATTGGTATCAGAGCTTCGTGCCTCGTTTTACGCTTAAC
Organism: Zea mays; assembly: GCF_902167145.1. Classification (NCBI taxonomy): domain Eukaryota; kingdom Viridiplantae; phylum Streptophyta; class Magnoliopsida; order Poales; family Poaceae; genus Zea; species Zea mays. The sequence goes on from NC_050096.1 coordinate 30,291,231, forward strand.
CGCGTGAGGAAACGATCATGTCTACACAACGGGACCATGTGGATCCTCTCCTCGAGGAAATCCCCGTCACATCTTCTGGTGAGGAAGTGGACCCCAAGGTCCTCGACCTCGCCATGAAGATTGCCGAGAAAATGTTCCTCAAAATGAAAGAGGAAGATGCTAGGAAAAAGGCCGAAGAAGAGGAATCAAGAAGAAAGGCCGAAGAAGATAAATGTAAGGGAACATTTGATTATAATGACGATCTAGTGGATCTTTTGGTGTCTAAGGTATTGAGCAAGGTAAGTCTCAACACCAAAGGATCATCTACCAAAAGCAGAGGTAATGACTTTAGCAAAGTTCAATTCGATTACTCTAGAAATTATATTCCCAACTTCTCTTCCGCCCCACTTGGGAAGTTACCAACTCTTAGTGAGTTGAACTATGAAGAGTGGGCCGACAAGATGAAGTCGCATTTAATCGGTGTGCATCCTAGTCTTTGGGAGATTGTTCATGTAGGTATGTATAAGCCCGCCCAAGGAGAAGAGATGACCCCGAAAATGATGCAAGAGGTTCATCGAAATGCTCAAGCAGTGAGCATAATTAAAGGAAGTCTTTGTCCAGAAGAATACCGGAAAGTTCAAGGAAGAGAAGATGCTCGTGACATTTGGAATATTCTTAGAATGTCACATGAAGGAGATCCCAAAGCTAAAAGACATAGAGTTGAAGCTTTGGAAAGTGAGCTTGCAAGATATGATTGGACAAAGGGTGAGTCGCTCCAATCACTCTTTGATCGATTGATGGTATTGGTCAACAAAATAAGAGTTCTTGGGAGTGAAGATTGGAGTGACTCCAAGGTCACAAGATTGTTCATGAGAGCTTATAAAGAGAAGGATAAAAGTCTTGCAAGGATGATAAGGGATCGTGATGATTATGAGGACATGACGCCTCATCAATTATTTGCAAAAATTCAACAACACGAGTCCGAAGAAGCCCCCATCAAGACAAGAGACTCTCATGCCTTGATCACAAATGAACAAGACAATCTCAAGAAGAGCAAAGACCACAACGCAAAGAAAGTGGTCGAGACCTCAAGTGATGAAGATAGCTCAAGTGATGAAGACACAGCTATGTTCATCAAAACTTTCAAGAAATTTGTAAGGAAGAATGACAAGTTCCAAAGGAAAGGAAAGAAGAGGGCATGCTATGAATGTGGCCAAACCGGTCATTTCATAGCGGATTGTCCTAACAAGAAGGAACAAGAAGCCAAGAAGGAATACAAGAAGGATAAGTTCAAAAGGGGAGGCAAGACCAAGGGATACTTCAAGAAGAAGAAGTATGGACAAGCTCATATTGGTGAAGAATGGAACTCCGATGATGAGAGTTCTAGCTCCGAGGAAGAGGAAGTGGTGGCAAATGTGGCCATCCAATCTACATCAAGCGCGCAACTCTTCACCAACCTTCAAGATGACTCCTACACTCCAACTTGCCTCATGGCAAAGGGAGATAAGGTAACTTTATTTAGTAATGATTTTTCAAATGATGATGATGATGATCAAATTGCCATGAAAAATAAAATGATTAAAGAATTTGGCTTAAATGGATACAATGTTATCACAAAATTAATGGAAAAGCTAGATAAAAGAAAAGCAACTCTTGATGCTCAAGAAGACTTGCTTGTCCTTGAAAAGGAAAGAAACCTAGAGCTTCAAGAGTTGATTCACAATAAAGATAAAGAAGTAATTAACATGAAAACCTCTATTGATAATCTTGCAAATGAAAAGAATGCACTTGAATCAAGCATGTTAAGCTTGAATATTCAAAATCAAGAACTTCAAGTGCAACTTGAAAACTGCAAGAATATCAATGCCTCATGTTTAGTTCTTGAATCTAAGTCTAGATTAAATGATAATTCTTGCAAACATTGTGCCAAGTATCATGCTTCTTGTTGTCTAACTAACCATGCAAGGAAGAATAGCCCACAGGTGAAGGTCAAAGAGATTTTTAAAAGATGCTCTAGCAATGATGGGTTAAAGAAAGTTGAACCCAAGTACAAGTCCCTTAAGCCCAACAATGGAAGAAGGGGGCTTGGGTTCAACTCATCCAAGGAAAACCCTAGCACAGTGCATAAGGGGTGGAGATCCCCCAAGTTCATAGAGGGAACCACCCTATATGATGCCTTGGGGAGGATTCACTCCTCAAATGACAAGTCACCTCAGGTAAAGGTTAACTTGAGTTCCACAAAGAGTAAGATGAAGGAAGTGGGATCCTCAAGTGGACAAAAATCTAATGCTCCCATTTCCCACTCATATCTTTGTGATTATATGTTGACTTGGGATTCAGGGAAATTGGTTGTGAAATATGTGGGTGCCTACACTAAACAAAAAGTCATGAAAAGAAGTGTGTGGGTACCCAAGGCTATAACTAACACTGTAGGACCCAATTCAATTTGGGTACCTAAAAGTATAGCCTAAACTTGTTTTGCAGGTCTACTCCTCTGGTGGGTCAAGTTGGGTGCTTGACAGTGGATGTACAAATCACATGACCGGGGAGAAAGACATGTTTCATACATTGCAACTAACTCAAGAAGCACAAGAAATTGTGTTTGGAGATAGTGGCAAGAGTAAGGTGATTGGTATTGGTAAAATTCCTATCTCTGACCAACAATCACTTTCAAATGTTTTATTAGTAGATTCCTTAAGCTATAATTTGTTGTCCGTTTCACAACTTTGTGGAATGGGTTATAATTGCTTATTTTCGGATGTGGATGTGAAGATCCTTAGAAGGGAGGACTCCTCAGTTGCCTTTACCGGTCGCTTGAAGGGCAAGCTTTATCTTGTTGATTTCACAACAAGTAAAGTGACGCCTGAGACTTGTTTAGTGGCAAAATCCGACAAGGGTTGGCTATGGCATCGCCGGCTAGCCCATGTCGGTATGAGGAATTTGGCCAAACTTCAAAAGGATAATCACATCATTGGACTAACAAATGTTGTATTTGAGAAAGATAGGGTTTGTGGCGCATGCCAAGCAGGAAAGCAACATGGAGTCCCACATCAATCAAAGAATGTGGTCACAACAAAGAGGCCATTGGAGCTTCTTCACATGGACCTCTTCGGACATGTGGCCTACATTAGCATTGGTGGTAGTAAGTATGGTTTAGTTATTGTTGATGATTTTTCTCGATTCACTTGGGTTTTCTTTTTGAGTGACAAAGGTGAAACTCAAGAAATTTTAAAGAAATTCATGAGGAGAGCTCAAAATGAATTTGAGCTCAAAATCAAGAAAGTGAGAAGCGATAATGGGACGGAATTCAAGAACACAGGTGTCGAAGAATTCTTAGGAGAAGAGGGAATCAAACATGAGTTCTCGGTGCCTTACACTCCACAACAAAATGGTGTTGTGGAAAGAAAGAACCGAACTCTAATTGAAGCTGCAAGAACCATGTTGGATGAATACAAGACACCTGACAACTTCTGGGCAGAGGCGGTCAACACCGCCTGTCATGCAATCAACCGTCTCTATCTTCATAAGATCTACAAAAAGACTGCTTATGAGCTTCTCACTGGTAACAAACCTAAAGTTGATTATTTTAGAGTATTCGGTTGTAAATGTTTTATTCTTAACAAGAAAGTCAAGAGCTCAAAGTTTGCTTCTAGAGTGGACGAGGGCTTCTTGCTTGGTTATGCATCAAATGCTCATGGATATCGTGTTTTCAACAATTCCACCGGTCTTGTTGAAATAGCGATAGACGTGACATTTGATGAGTCTAATGGCTCGCAAGGGCATGTTTCTAATGACACTGCAGGAAATGAAGAACTACCTTGTGACGCCATAAAGAAACTTGCCATAGGAGAAGTGAGACCTCAAGAAAGGGATGATGAAGAAGGAACCTTGTGGATGACCAATGAGGTAGTTGATGTGGGTGCAAGGGTGGTGAGTGACAATGTCTCCACCCAAGCAAACCCATCAACCTCAAGTCATCCAAGCCTCGAACAAAATCATCAAAGGATGCCAACAGTGGTAGAAGATGAACAAGAAAATATTGATGGTGAAGTGCCTCTTGATCAAATAACTGATGAGGAAGAGCAAATACAAAGACATCCATCAGTGCCTCATCCAAGAGTCCATCATACAATTTAAAGGGATCATCCGGTGGACAACATCCTGGGTAGCATCAGGAGAGGGGTAACGACTCGATCTCGTTTAGCTAATTTTTGTGAATTTTACTCGTTTGTTTCCTCTCTTGAGCCACTTAAGGTTGAAGAAGCATTGGGTGATCCGGATTGGATAATTGCTGAAAGGGAATTAGGCTTACACCTAGTTCCTATATAATTTTGGTGGTTGAATTGCCCAACACAAATCTTTGACTAACTAGTTTGCCCAAGTGTATAGATTATACAGGTGTAAAAGGTTCACACTCAGCCAATAAAAAGACCAAGTTTTGGATTCAACAAAGGAGCAAAGGGGCAACCGAAGGCACCTCTGGTTTGGCGCACCGGACTGTCCGGTGTGCCACCGGACAGTGTCCGGTGCACCGCCGGACATGTCCGGTGCACCAGAGGACTCCATCGCGAACTCGCCACCTTCGGGAATTTCCAGAGGCACTCGGCTATAATTCACCGGACTGTCCGGTGTACACCGGACAGTGTCCGGTGCGCCAAGGGAGGACGGCCTCAGGAACTCGCCAGCTTCGGGAAAAGCCAACGGCTCGTCCACTATAATTCACCGGACTGTCCGGTGTGCACCGGACTGTCCGGTGCGACTCCAGAGCAACGGCTACTTCGCGCCAACGGCTACCTGCTGCGGCATTTAATGCGCGCACAGCGCGCGCAGGAGTCAGAATCGCCCATGCTGGCACACCGGACAGCCAACAGTACCTGTCCGGTGTGCACCGGACACCAAGGCGGGCCCACAAGTCAGAAGCTCCAACGGTCAGAATCCAACGGCAGTGATGACGTGGCAGGGGGCACCGGACTGTCCGGTGTGCACCGGACTGTCCGGTGCGCCATCAAACAGACAGCCTCCCAACGGCCACTTTTGGTGGTTGGGGCTATAAATACCACAACCACCCTATCATTCATTGCATCCAAGTTTTCCACTTCTCAACCACTTACAAGAGCTAGGCATTCAATTCTAGACACACCAAAGAGATCAAATCCTCTCCAACTCCACAAAAGGCTTTAGTGATTAGCGAGAGAAATTTGCCGTGTTCTTTTGAGCTCTTGCGCTTGGATTGCTTCTTTTCTTTCTCACTTGTTCTTGAGATCAAAACTCCATTGTAATCAAGGCAAGAGGCACCAATTGTGTGGTGGCCCTTGCGGGAAGTTTTGTTCCCGGCTTTGATTTGAGAAGAGAAGCTCACTCGGTCCGAGGGACCGTTTGAGAGAGGGAAGGGTTGAAAGAGACCCGGCCTTTGTGGCCTCCTCAACGGGGAGTATGTTTGCGAGAACCGAACCTCGGTAAAACAAATCCGTGTGTCTCACTTCATTATTCGCTTGCGATTTGTTTTGCGCCCTCTCTCGCGGACTCATTTATATTTCTAACGCTAACCCGGCTTGTAGTTGTGCTTATATTTGTAAATTTCAGTTTCGCCCTATTCACCCCCCCTCTAGGCGACTATCAATTGGTATCAAAGCCCGGTGCTTCATTAGAGCCTAACCGCTCGAAGTGATGTCGGGAGATCACGCCAAGAAGGAGATGGAGACCGGCGAAAAGCCCACTACAAGCCACAGGAGCACTTCATCGGAAGAGTCCCGCATCAAAAGGAAGGAGAAGAAGAAGAGCTCCTCCAACAAAGGGAAGGAGAAGAAGTCTTCTTCTCATCACAAGGAGAGGAGGGAGAAATCTTCTTCCCACAAGCCACGTCGGAGTGGGGACAAACACAAGAGGATGAGGAAAGTCGTCTATTACGAGACCGACACTTCATCGACATCTACCTCCGGCTCCGACGCGGCATCCGTCACTTCTAAGCGCCAAGAGCGCAAGAAGTATAGTAAGATCCCCCTACATTACCCTCGCATTTCCAAACATACACCTTTACTTTCCGTCCCATTAGGCAAACCACCAACTTTTGATGGTGAAGATTATGCAAGGTGGAGCGATTTAATGCGTTTTCATCTAACCTCGCTCCACAAAAGTATATGGGATGTTGTTGAGTTTGGTGCGCAGGTACCGTCCGTAGGGGATGAGGGCTATGATGAGGATGAGGTGGCCCAAATCGAGCACTTCAACTCTCAAGCAACAACAATACTCCTAGCCTCTTTGAGTAGAGAGGAGTATAACAAAGTTCAAGGGTTGAAGAACGCAAAGGAGATTTGGGATTTACTCAAGACCGCGCACGAAGGTGATGAGCTCACCAAGATCACCAAGCGGGAAACGATTGAGGGGGAGCTCGGTCGGTTCCGGCTTCGCAAAGGGGAGGAGCCACAACACATGTACAATCGGCTCAAGACCTTGGTGAACCAAGTGCGCAACCTCGGGAGCGTAAAATGGGATGACCACGAGGTGGTTAAGGTTATTCTAAGATCTCTTATTTTCCTTAACCCTACTCAAGTTCAATTAATTCGTGGTAATCCTAGATATACTAAAATGACCCCCGAAGAAGTTATCGGGAATTTTGTTAGTTTTGAGTGCATGATCGAAGGCTCGAGGAAGATCAACGAGCTTGATGATGCCACCACATCCGAAGCTCAACCCGTTGCATTCAAGGCAACGGAGGAGAAGAAGGAGGAGTCTACACCAAGTCGACAACCAATAGACGCCTCCAAGCTCGACAATGAGGAAATGGCGCTCGTCATCAAGAGCTTCCGCCAAATCCTCAAGCAAAGGAAGGGGAAGGACTACAAGTCCCGCTCCAAGAAGGTTTGCTACAAGTGTGGTAAGCCCGGTCATTTTATTGCTAAATGTCCCATATCTAGTGACAGTGACCGAGGCGACGACAAGAAGGGGAGAAGAAAGGAAAAGAAGAGATACTACAAGAAGAAGGGCGGCGATGCTCATATTTGTCGGGAGTGGGATTCCGACGAAAGCTCAAGCGACTCCTCCGACGACGAGGACGCCGCCAACATCGCCGTCACCAAGGGACTCCTCTTCCCCAACGTCGGCCACAAGTGCCTCATGGCAAAGGACGGCAAACGAAAGAAGGTTAAATCCAACTCCTCCACTAAATATGAATCTTCTAGTGATGATAATGCTAGTGATGAGGAGGATAATTTGCGTTCCCTTTTTGCCAACCTTAACATAGCTCAAAAGGAAAAATTAAATGAATTGGTTAGTGCTATTCATGAAAAGGATGACCTTTTGGACTCCAAGAGGATTGTCTAATTAAAGAAAACAAGAAACATGTTAAGGTTAAAAAGGCTTATGCTCTAGAAGTAGAAAAATGTGAAAAATTATCTAGTGAGCTAAGCACTTGCCGTGAGATGATTGACAACCTTAGGAATGAAAATGCTAGTTTAAATACTAAGGTTGATTCTCATGTTTGTAATGTTTCAATTCCCAATCCTAGAAATAATAATGATGATTTGCTTGCTAGGATTGAAGAATTAAACATTTCTCTTGCTAGCCTTAAAATTGAAAATGAAAAATTGCTTACTAAGGCTAAAGATCTTGATATTTGCAATGCTACAATTTCCGACCTTAGAACTAAAAATGACATGTTACAAGCTAAGGTTGTAGAATTAAAATCTTGCAAACCCTCTACATCTATCGTTGAGCATGTATCTATTTGCACTAGATGTAGAGATGTTAACATTGATGCTATTCATGATCATATGGCTTTAATTAAACAACAAAATGATCATATAGCAAAACTAGACGCTAAAATTGCCGAGCATAACTTGGAAAATGAAAAATTTAAATTTGCTAGAAGTATGCTCTATAATGGGAGACGCCCTGGCATTAAGGATGGCATTGGCTACCAAAGGGGAGACAATGTCAAACTTAATGCCCCTCCTAAGAACTTGTCTAATTTTGTTAAGGGCAAGGCTCCCATGCCTCAGGATAACGAGGGGTACATTTTATACCCTGCCGGTTATCCTGAGAGCAAAATTAGAAGAATTCATTCTAGGAAGTCTCACTCTGGCCCTAATCATGCTTTTATGTATAAGGGTGAGACATTTAGCTCTAGGCAACCAACCCGTGCTAAGTTGCCTAAGAAAACTCCTATTGCATCAAATGAGCATAACATTTCATTTAAGACTTTTGATGCATCTTATGTGTTGACTAACAAATCCGGCAAGATAGTTGCCAAATATGTTGGGGGCAAGCACAAGGGCTCCAAGACTTTTGTTTGGGTACCCAAAGTTCTTGTTTCTAATGCCAAAGGACCCAAAACAGTTTGGGTACCTAAAGTCAAGAACTAAATTTGTTTTGTAGGTTTATGCATCCGGGGGCTCAAGTTGGATACTCGACAGCGGGTGCACAAACCACATGACCGGGGAGAAAAGAATGTTCTCCTCCTACGAGAAAAACCAAGATCCCCAACGAGCTATCACATTCGGGGATGGAAATCAAGGTTTGGTCAAAGGTCTTGGTAAAATTGCTATATCTCCTGACCATTCTATTTCCAATGTTTTTCTTGTTGATTCATTAGACTACAACTTGCTTTCTGTTTCCCAATTATGTCAAATGGGCTACAACTGTCTTTTTACTGATGTAGGTGTCACTGTCTTTAGAAGAAGTGATGATTCAATAGCATTTAAGGGTGTGTTAGAGGGTCAGCTATACTTAGTAGATTTTGATAGAGCTGAACTCGACACATGCTTAATTGCTAAGACTAACATGGGTTGGCTCTGGCATCGCCGACTAGCTCATGTTGGGATGAAGAATCTTCATAAGCTTCTAAAGGGAGAACACATTTTAGGATTAACAAATGTTCATTTTGAGAAAGACAGGGTTTGTAGCGCATGCCAGGCGGGAAAGCAAGTTGGAGCCCATCATCCACACAAGAACATCATGACGACCGACAGGCCGCTTGAGCTACTCCACATGGATCTATTCGGCCCGATTGCTTACATAAGCATCGGCGGGAGTAAGTATTGTCTTGTAATAGTGGATGATTATTCTCGCTTCACTTGGGTATTCTTTTTACAGGAAAAATCTCAAACCCAAGAGACCTTAAAGGGATTCTTGAGACGAGCTCAAAATGAGTTCGGCTTAAGGATCAAGAAAATAAGAAGCGACAACGGGACGGAGTTCAAGAACTCTCAAATCGAAGGCTTCCTTGAGGAGGAGGGCATCAAGCATGAGTTCTCTTCTCCCTACACACCTCAACAAAATGGTGTAGTGGAGAGGAAGAATCGAACTCTATTGGACATGGCAAGAACCATGCTTGATGAGTACAAGACACCGGACCGGTTTTGGGCCGAAGCCGTCAACACCGCCTGCTACGCCATCAACCGGTTATATCTTCACCGAATCCTCAAGAAGACATCATATGAACTCCTAACCGGTAAAAAGCCCAACATTTCATACTTTAGAGTTTTTGGTAGCAAATGCTTTATTCTTGTTAAAAGAGGTAGAAAATCTAAATTTGCTCCTAAAACTGTAGAAGGCTTTTTGCTTGGTTATGACTCAAACACAAGGGCATATAGGGTCTTTAACAAGTCCACTGGACTAGTTGAAGTCTCGTGTGACGTTGTGTTTGATGAAACTAACGGCTCTCAAGTAGAGCAAGTTGATCTTGATGAGATAGGTAATGAAGAGGCTCCATGCATAGCGCTAAGGAACATGTCCATTGGGGATGTGTGTCCTAAGGAATCCGAAGAGTCTCCAAGTGCACAAGATCAACCATCCTCCACCACGCAAGCATCTCCACCAACTCAAAATGAGGATGAGACTCAAGTTGATGAAGGGCAAAATCAAGAAGATGAGCCACCTCAAGATGATGGCAATGATCAAGGGGGAGATGCAAATAATCAAGAAAAGGAGGATGAGGAAGAACCAAGGCCGCCACACCCAAGAGTCCACCAAGCAATCCAACGAGATCACCCCGTCGACACCATCCTCGGCGACATTCATAAGGGGGTAACTACTCGATCTCGGGTTGCACATTTTTGTGAGCATTACTCTTTTGTTTCCTCTATTGAGCCACACAGGGTGGAGGAAGCACTTCAAGATTCGGATTGGGTGATGGCGATGCAAGAGGAGCTCAACAACTTCACAAGGAATGAGGTATGGCATTTGGTTCCACGTCCTAACCAAAATGTTGTAGGAACCAAATGGGTCTTCCGCAACAAGCAAGATGAGCATGGTGTGGTGACAAGGAACAAAGCACGACTTGTGGCCAAGGGATACTCCCAAGTCGAAGGTTTGGATTTCGGTGAAACCTATGCACCCGTAGCTAGGCTTGAGTCAATTCGCATATTATTGGCCTATGCTACTTACCATGGCTTTAAGCTTTATCAAATGGACGTGAAAAGTGCCTTCCTCAATGGACCAATCAAGGAAGAGGTCTACGTTGAGCAACCTCCCGGCTTTGAAGACAGTGAGTATCCTAACCATGTCTATAGGCTCTCTAAGGCGCTTTATGGGCTCAAGCAAGCCCCAAGAGCATGGTATGAATGCCTAAGAGATTTCCTTATCACTAATGGCTTCAAAGTCGGCAAGGCCGATCCTACTTTATTCACTAAAACTCTTGACAATGATTTGTTTGTATGCCAAATTTATGTTGATGATATTATATTTGGGTCTACTAACGAATCTACATGTGAAGAATTTAGTAGGATCATGACAAAGAAATTCGAGATGTCTATGATGGGGGAGTTGAAGTATTTTCTAGGATTTCAAGTGAAGCAACTCCAAGAGGGCACCTTCATCAGCCAAACGAAGTACACTCAAGACATCCTAAGCAAGTTTGGAATGAAGGATGCCAAGCCCATCAAAACACCCATGGGAACAAATGGGCATCTCGACCTCGACACGGGAGGTAAGTCCGTGGATCAAAAGGTATACCGGTCGATGATTGGTTCATTGCTTTATTTATGTGCATCTCGACCGGACATTATGCTTTCCGTTTGCATGTGTGCAAGATTCCAATCCGACCCTAAGGAATCTCACCTTACGGCCGTAAAACGAATCTTGAGATATTTGGTTTATACACCTAAGTTTGGGCTTTGGTACCCTCGGGGATCCACTTTTGATTTGATTGGTTATTCGGATGCCGATTGGGCGGGGTGTAAGATTAATAGGAAGAGCACATCGAGGACTTGCCAGTTCTTGGGAAGATCCTTGGTGTCATGGGCTTCAAAGAAGCAAAATTCGGTCGCTCTTTCCACCGCCGAAGCCGAGTACATTGCCGCAGGTCATTGTTGCGCGCAATTGCTTTGGATGAGGCAAACCCTGCGGGACTACGGTTACAAATTAACCAAAGTCCCTTTGCTATGTGATAATGAGAGTGCAATCAAAATGGCCGACAATCCCGTCGAGCATAGCCGCACTAAGCACATAGCCATTCGGTATCATTTTCTTAGGGATCACCAACAAAAGGGAGATATCGAGATTTCTTATATTAACACTAAAGATCAATTAGCCGATATCTTTACCAAGCCTCTTGATGAACAAACTTTTACCAAACTTAGGCATGAGCTCAATATTCTTGATTCTAGAAATTTCTTTTGCTAAACTTGCACACATAGCTCATTTATATACCTTTGATCATATCTCTTTCATATGCTATGACTAATGTGTTTTTCAAGTGTATTTCAAACCAAGTCATAGGTGTATTGAAAGGAAATTGGAGTCTTCGGCGAAGACAAAGGCTTCCACTCCGTAACTCATCCTTCGCCATCGCTCTAAGAAAAGGACCTTGTCTTTGGGGGAGAGAGTAAGAGCCCAAAGCAAAAGGACCGGACTTCATCTTTGGTATAATCTTAACTCATTTGTTTATGACCAAAGGGGAAGAAATTACTTCGTGGGCTCTAATGATTCCGTTTTTGGCGATTCATGCCAAAGGGGGAGAAAGTATGAGCCCAAAGCAAAAGGACCGCACCACCACCAATTTCAAAAAAAAAACTTAGTTTTTCAAAGAATATTTTCAATTGGTATTCTACTATGTTCAAGAAGGGGGCGAAAGTAGTATTTCAAAAATGAAATATCAAAACCCTCTTGAACACTAAGAGGTGGATCTCATTTAGGGGGAGTTTTGTTAAGTCAAAGGAAAAGCATTTGAAACAGGTGGAGAAAATTTCAAATCTTGAAAATGCTTTGCAAACTCTTATTCATTTACCTTTGACTATTTGCAAAAGATCTTTGAAATGGACTTACAAAAGAATTTGCAAAAACAAAACATGTGGTGCAAAAGTGGTCCAAAATGTTAAAAATGAAAGAAACAATCCATGCATATCTTGTAAGTATTTATATTGGCTCAATTCCAAGCAACCTTTACACTTACATTATGCAAACTAGTTCAATTATGCACTTCTATATTTGCTTTGGTTTGTGTTGGCATCAATCACCAAAAAGGGGGAGATTGAAAGGGAATTAGGCTTACACCTAGTTCCTATATAATTTTGGTGGTTGAATTGCCCAACACAAATCTTTGACTAACTAGTTTGCCCAAGTGTATAGATTATACAGGTGTAAAAGGTTCACACTCAGCCAATAAAAAGACCAAGTTTTGGATTCAACAAAGGAGCAAAGGGGCAACCGAAGGCACCTCTGGTTTGGCGCACCGGACTGTCCGGTGTGCCACCGGACAGTGTCCGGTGCACCGCCGGACATGTCCGGTGCACCAGAGGACTCCATCGCGAACTCGCCACCTTCGGGAATTTCCAGAGGCACTCGGCTATAATTCACCGGACTGTCCGGTGTACACCGGACAGTGTCCGGTGCGCCAAGGGAGGACGGCCTCAGGAACTCGCCAGCTTCGGGAAAAGCCAACGGCTCGTCCACTATAATTCACCGGACTGTCCAGTGTGCACCGGACTGTCCGGTGCGACTCCAGAGCAACGGCTACTTCGCGCCAACGGCTACCTGCTGCGGCATTTAATGCGCGCACAGCGTGCGCAGGAGTCAGAATCGCCCATGCTGGCACACCGGACAGCCAACAGTACCTGTCCGGTGTGCACCGGACACCAAGGCGGGCCCACAAGTCAGAAGCTCCAACGGTCAGAATCCAACGGCAGTGATGACATGGCAGGGGGCACCGGACTGTCCGGTGTGCACCGGACTGTCCGGTGCGCCATCAAACAGACAGCCTCCCAACGGCCACTTTTGGTGGTTGGGGCTATAAATACCACAACCACCCCATCATTCATTGCATCCAAGTTTTCCACTTCTCAACCACTTACAAGAGCTAGGCATTCAATTCTAGACACACCAAAGAGATCAAATCCTCTCCAACTCCACAAAAGGCTTTAGTGATTAGCGAGAGAAATTTGCCGTGTTCTTTTGAGCTCTTGCGCTTGGATTGCTTCTTTTCTTTCTCACTTGTTCTTGAGATCAAAACTCCATTGTAATCAAGGCAAGAGGCACCAATTGTGTGGTGGCCCTTGCGGGAAGTTTTGTTCCCGGCTTTGATTTGAGAAGAGAAGCTCACTCGGTCCGAGGGACCGTTTGAGAGAGGGAAGGGTTGAAAGAGACCCGGCCTTTGTGGCCTCCTCAACGGGGAGTAGGTTTGCGAGAACCGAACCTCGGTAAAACAAATCCGTGTGTCTCACTTCATTATTCGCTTGCGATTTGTTTTGCGCCCTCTCTCGCGGACTCATTTATATTTCTAACGCTAACCCGGCTTGTAGTTGTGCTTATATTTGTAAATTTCAGTTTCGCCCTATTCACCCCCCCTCTAGGCGACTATCAATTGCCATGCAAGAGGAGTTGAACAACTTCACTAGGAATGAAGTCTGGTCCTTAGTCCAAAGACCCAAACAAAATGTGATTGAAACTAAATGGGTCTTTAGGAACAAGCAAGATGAAAATGGCGTTGTTACAAGAAACAAGGCAAGGTTGGTTGCCCAAGGCTATACTCAAGTGGAAGGACTTGATTTTGGTGAAACATATGCGCCGGTAGCAAGGTTAGAATCAATTAGAATATTAATTGCCTATGCTACTAACCATGATTTCAAGCTATATCAAATGGATGTCAAGAGCGCTTTTCTAAATGGACCACTACAAGAAAGAGTATATGTGGAGCAACCACCGGGCTTCGAAGACCCAAAGAAGCCAAATCATGTTTATCTTCTTCACAAGGCACTCTACGGGCTTAAACAAGCCCCTAGAGCTTGGTATGACTGTCTTAAAGATTTTTTAATTAAAAATGGATTTACAATAGGAAAAGCTGACTCTACTTTGTTTACTCGAAAAGTTGATAATGAATTATTTGTGTGCCAAATATATGTTGATGACATTATATTTGGTAGTACTAATGAAAAATTTTGTGAAGAGTTTAGCAAAGTAATGACGAACAGGTTTGAGATGTCTATGATGGGCGAGCTTAAATACTTCCTGGGATTTCAAGTCAAACAACTCAAGGAAGGTACCTTTCTATGCCAAACTAAATATACTCAAGATATGCTCAAGAAGTTTGGCATGGAAAAAGCAAAGCACGCCAAGACTCCAATGTCATCAAATGGACATCTCGACCTAAATGAGGAAGGTAAACCTGTAGATCAAAAATTATATAGATCAATGATAGGATCACTACTTTACTTATGTGCATCTAGGCCTGATATAATGTTGAGTGTTTGTATGTGTGCACGTTTTCAAGCAAATCCTAAAGACTGTCATCTTGTAGCCGTTAAGAGAATTCAAAGATACTTAGTCCACACCCAAAACCTAGGATTATGGTATCCTAAAGGCTCCTTTTTCGATTTGCTTGGCTATTCTGACTCAGATTATACCGATTGCAAAGTAGATCGAAAAAGCACTACTGGGACTTGCCAATTCCTTGGGCGGTCCTTAGTGTCATGGAGTTCCAAGAAACAAAATTGTGTTGCACTCTCCACTGCAGAAGCTGAATACATAGCAGCTGGGGCATGTTGTGCACAGTTGCTATGGATGAAGCAAACCCTTAGAGATTTTGGTTGTGAGTTTAACAAAATTCCACTTTTGTGTGACAATGAGAGTGCCATAAAATTTGCAAACAATCCGGTGCAACACTCTAGAACTAAACATATTGACATCAGACACCATTTCTTGAGAGACCATGAAGCCAAAGGAGATATCGAACTATTTCATGTGAGCACCGAAAATCAACTAGCCGATATCTTCACAAAACCTCTTGATGAGACTAGGTTTTGTTTTCTTAGGAGTGAGCTAAATATCTTGGATTCTCGAAACGTGACTTAATAACTAAAATTTTGATCAAATTTGATGATTGAAAATTGATTGTTTGAGCAATATGAAATGAGAAATATCATTTTTATCTTTAAAATATCTCATGTCATATTTGCTAAGTGCTATTACAGCCCTTCCGGGCAATATTTGAAATCTGGTTGAGTAAACCGGCTGAGTAGACCACTCAACCGGTTTCTCCCTGGTGGAAACCGGTTGAACCGGTATAAAAACCGGTTGAACCGGTTTTGGCCGTCGCGCCGTCAGTCCGCGCGCAGTCTACGCTGACAGCTGCGCAGTCTGCGCTGTCAGTTTTGCAGTCTGTGCTGTCAGACTGCCAGGATTTTCGCGCAGTCAACACTGTTTTCTGCGCGTTTTTACTGCGCCGTTTGACCCGAAACCGGTTGAACCGGTTTTCGGTTTTCTGGCGGCCGACACCTCCTCCTTTTTATACCTCTCCCTCTCTCCTCTTCCCTTCTCAGTCTTGTTTTTCAGCCGCCGCCGCCATCTCATTCTCTCCTCTCTCCACTCCAAACTCTCTCGAGCCCTCACCCTTTTGGAAGTGTGGTTGGAGATCCGTTCTTCCCGGCGTGTTTCCACCATCTTCCTCTATTTCGTTGGGAGATCTTGACCCCATCTTCGGATCGAGGTATTGTCCTGTGTTATTTCCTTGTACTCGATCCTACGCATCTTTGATTATCTATTGTATCGTTCGTTGGGTACACTTTAGTTTAAGTGATTGCTACACTTAGACTATCTTCATTTGTCGCAAACATTGTTAGAGATTGGCGATTCGATATTGTTCATTGCAGTTGAACCGCTCATATTAACGGTTGAAGTGCATGGTCAATATCTTATGCGTTCCTTCTCAAACATGGTTGATCCTTGCTCATCATAGGTTCTATTTCTTATTTCTTAGAATGGTGCGTCGAAGGAACCCGTCGGTGGTCGAATCCGACTCCTCGGATGACCAGGAAATCCATGGTGATACCCCACCTCGCTCTCGATCCAAGCGAGGGCGCGGAAGCGGCAATGTCATGCCGGGTGCTGAGGCCTCAGGGTCTCAAAGTGCTCGCGGTCGGACTTCCCGGACTCCTTCCGGTCGGTCTCGACCTGCGACGAATCCGCAGGCATGGGAGCCTGCAAGTGATGATGATGGTGGGAAGGACGATGAAGTTGATCTTCCCCCGGCCCAAGCTCCTGTGATTCGCGGCTTGGTCCTCCATCGTGCAGAGGCTCAGTGTACTGGCAATGAGCCAGTCACTGACTTCACTGCCAGTGGAGGGTCTGCTCTTCTCCAAGATCTTCGTTTCCAAAATCCTGTATTGCGTATTCGCGATGTCAGGATCGATGGAAATCGCTTTTGGACTCTTCACCACGTGGATTTCTATAATTCAGTCATTCTTCCCAAGAAGCATCAACCCATCCTTCATCAACGATATATTAACTGGGAAGGTTGTGAAGCGATTGGGGACCCAGAAATGTCACAGGCACTGAGGGCCTGTGGAAGGAAGCAAATGAAGAACATCATGACATTCCAATATGATTGGAATGATGAAGTGATTGCTCAATTCTACTCCACTCTCTGGATAAAGCTTGCTGGCGTGGAGAGTCATTACAACTACCCCTATCTGAACTTCTTCATTGAAGGTAGTTGGTACAAGGTGAGCTATCGTCGTTTTGCTCACATTCTTGGTTTTTCTGACAACGATATATCTGGAGACAAGATCAAGATTCATGATTTCCGGCAGCCCACAAGAGATGAAGCCAAGGACCTTCATCTGTCTGAGTCTGGAAAGTATTGGGAGTCAACCAACATTCATAAGTATTATCATTATATCAACTCCCTCTGCAGGATGACCCTCATTCCAAAAGGGGGAAATCAGATGAACATCCTTGGGGAGAGCAAGGTCTTGCTCTCTTTTATGAAACCAAACAGCTCAGAAAGGGTTAATGTCTTTGACATGATATGGCAGGAAATTATTCATGCAGCCTGCTTTCCTTTGAAGGGGTGTCTTCATGCTCCATTCATTATGAAGATGATTGAGGTCGTGACCCAATTCAGATTTGAGAAAGGCACCCGACATCAGTCATACACCCCTTTCTGGATTGATCCCAACAATCCAGCTGGGCGCCTCAGGAAAGCCCCCTCCAGTTCTCGTGGTCATACATCTGCTGGTCCGTCTGCCGGTGCTGGTGCTGCTGCTGCTGCTGGTGGTGCCTCGCGCCCTTCCCCTGGCCGCGGATCTCCCACACCACGTGGTCGTGGTCGTGGTCGAGGTCGTGGCCGTGGGATGGGTGTCCGCCTGGCCCACGGGTTTGCGGCCTTCTTCTCCATGTGCCGAAATATTGCTGCAGATGTCCATGAGGTGGCTCGACGTCAGCGGGAGACCGACGACAACCTTCGTCGTCAAGCTTCCGCTTTGGGTACTCCCTTCGCCCCTCGTTCTCCTGATGTACCTCTTCACCCCCTCCTCCAGATGTCAACGAGTGGTACCAGCAGGCGTATGGGGTACCTTTTTCATCAGCCGATGACGTCGAAGAAGAAGAAACTTATTTTGATGATCCGGAGCAGTTTGACCCTCCCCCATATCACGGGGATCCGGGCCAATCGTCCTCTTACCCTCCGCCCCAGGACCCGTCTGGCAGTGCTCCTCCTCCGGCCCAGTCTGGAGAGGAACACTTTGCCTCCGACCTGGCGCAACACCTCTTCGCTCCTCATCATCCTCCTCCCCACTGGTGATCCTTGGATTGGCGTTTCTCTCTCTCTCTTTTTGGTTCTTGGTGCCAAAAAGGGGGAGAACGTTTATTATTCAGTACTTTATTTTTGTAATGAACACTTGGTCTGTAATAACTATTTGCTGCATGCATGGCTTGAATGCCATAAACACTTGATGATGTGATGAGACGAGCTCTCATTATTGTAATAGCTGTAGAACTTTTTCATATCATATGCTATGCAATGATGAGCTTGAATGTGCTTTTACTCTTTATATTCAATTATGTTTCATATCTCATCATTTTTGTGTATGGTGTTGATTGTTCTCTCTCTCTAAATATGTTGCAAATTGACATATCAAGTCAATGTTAATATCGCAAAACTCATGCACATATTTAGGGGGAGCTACACATACACAAAAGATTTTTTATCGCAAGTATTTGTAACTTTTAATTATTATTTCTATTCTAGTTTGTTTTGGCATCAATCACCAAAAAGGGGGAGATTGTAAGTGCAATCAACCCTAATTGAGGGTTTTGGTGATTAATGACAAAACAAACTAAGATTCTAACAAGTTTGCTCCTAGTATGTACACAGTATTTCTACAGACAGGAGAAGCACAGATCCTACGAGCATAAAAGTATAAAGCACAGCGGATTTAAAATTCCACATCAAATGGCGTGCTCCAAGTGCTATGAAACAACGACGGTGCTAAGTTTATAATCCTTGAGTCATAGGAATCGCCGTACAATTAAGAGGGATCCACGACGGTTAAGTAAGTTGTGAAACGAGCCAAGTTCAATTCTTTTGAAAACTCCTTTGAGATCTTTTTTCCCAGATCATGAATGCTCTTGAGAAAAACAAATTTCACTTCCCACAAAGTCTCCCCCTTTGTTCTCTTCAAAATTCTTAAAGTTTGGTTTCAGCCCCCAAAACCGGTTCAACCAGTACCGAAACCGGTTCAACCGGTTTCGGTACTGTTCACCCTGCCACCTCTGCTCTGACCTCTCTGACAGTCAGAGCTGTCAGAAAAGTCGCAGCAGATATTTTTCAGAAACCGGTTGAGCCGAAATTTGTCCCTACTCAGCCGGTTTTGAAACCGGTCCAGTGTCCGGCTGAGTAGACCAGTGGACCGGGATCTCCCTGGCAGAAACCGGTTCAACCGGTTTGAAAACCGGTTCAACCGGTTTTTGTCCATTTTCTCCCAACGGCTGCCAGCTTTTGGGGGACCCTTTATATACCCCCTCACACTCTCTCTCTCTCATGAACTTCTGCATCTCCCACGAATCTTTGGCTGACCAACCCTCAAACAAGAGCATTCACTTCACCTCTCACACCCGCAATCGCATCTCCTTCAATCATTTGAAGGACCCTTGGTGTGAGGTGAACTCGATCGAACTCGCTGTCAATTTCATCTCGATTCTCCCATTCTCTTGTTCTTGAGCTCGTTGCAAACTTAACCGTGTTCGGATTTGTTACTCTTGGAACCTCGTGTTCCTTGACGGTTAGAGGTTGCTTGGGAGTCTCCAAATTTGTGGACGACCCCAAGAAGTTTGTATTACCCGCTCCTTGAGCAGATTTGAGAAGAGATTGCCTTGACCTTTGTGGTCGGCTTGTGGAGGATTAGGGTTGGAAAAGACCCGGCCCTTTGTGGGTTCCTCAACAAGGAGTAGGACACCTTTGTGGTGGTTGCCGAACCTCGGGTTATATCGCGTGTTCTTGTGTGTTCTTGTTAAGCGCTTCGTATTCGGTGGTTGGTTCATATTATTCATTTAAGTAGTTCTTGTGTAGGGCAAATCTTTAGCTATTTTATTTACTACTTCGCATTTGTTCAATAGATTATTAAATTTAAGTTGAGTGGGTTCAAACTTGTTCAGTTGTGATTAAAATCGACTGAACCGGTTTGCACCTGTGCAACTTTAATTTAACCTATTTCGAAGTTTTTAGTGAAAATTTTCAGGTGTAGCCTATTCACCCCCCCTCTAGGCTACTTTCAGGATGACAAGTCCAACGACTCGGGCTCGGGCCACAGACGCAAAGATGGGAAGAAGAAGAAGACAAGACGCATCAAGGAGATCGTCTACTACGACGACAGCGATGAGTCTACTTTCTCCCAAAAGGACGACAACCACAACGACTACGAGAGAAGGAAACCGGTCAATTCGAACTTTTCTTTTGACTACTCTTGTATTCCTCAAAGTGCAAATGCTCATTTATTATCTATTCCACTTGGTAAACCTCCTCATTTTGATGGAGAGGACTACGGATTTTGGAGTCACAAAATGCGTAGTCACTTGTTTTCTCTTCATCCTAGTATATGGGAGATTGTAGAGAGTGGAATGCACTTTGATAGTTCTGATAGTCCCTTGTTCATTAACGAGCAAATTCATAAGAATGCACAAACTACTACTGTTCTTCTAGCTTCATTGTGCAGGGATGAATATCACAAAGTGAGTGGCTTGGATAACACCAAGCAGATCTGGGACACCCTCAAGATTTCACATGAGGGGAACGACGTCACCTTGCTCACCAAGATGGAGTTGGTGGAGGGCGAGCTTGGACGATTCGCGATGATAAGGGGCGAGGAGCCGACACAAACATACAACCGGCTCAAGACCCTTATCAACAAAATAAGGAGCTACGGAAGCACGCGATGGACGGACCACGACGTCGTCCGATTGATGCTAAGGTCCTTTACCGTTCTTGATCCTCATTTGGTGAATAACATTCGTGAGAATCCCAGGTACACCAAAATGTCGCCCGAAGAAGTCCTTGGAAAATTCGTAAGCGGGCGAATGATGATCAAGGAAGCGAGGTATGTGGACGACGCTCTAAACGGTCCAATCAATGAGCCTCAACCCGTTGCCCTCAAGGCAACAAGGAGCAAGGAGGCGTTACCCAGCAAGGTAGCACAAATTGAGGCCGCCAGACTTAATGATGAAGAGATGGCCCTCATCATCAAGAGATTCAAGATGGCGCTTAAAGGTCGCAAGGGACAGCCAAGCAAGATCAAAGCCAAGGGGAAGCGCTCATGCTTCAAATGCGGTAAGATTGGTCATTTTATTGCTAACTGTCCCGATAATGAAAGTGACCAGGAACACGGGAGCAAGAGGGAAAAGAAGAAAAATTACAAGAAGGCCAAGGGCGAGGCACATCTAGGAAAGGAGTGGGACTCGGATTGCTCCTCCTCCGACTCCGACAATGAAGGACTCGCCGCCACCGCCTTCAACAAGTCATCCCTCTTCCCCAACGAGCGTCACACATGCCTTATGGCAAGGGAGAAGAAGGTATGTAGTCGAAACTCTACTTATGCTTCTTCAAGTGAGGACGAATCTAGTGATGATGATGAAATAGATTATTCATGTTTATTTAAGGGCCTAGATAGAATCAAGGTAGATAAAATTAATGAGTTAATTGATGCCTTGAATGATAAGAATAGGCTTTTAGAAAAACAAGAAGATTTGTTGTATGAAGAACATGACAAATTTGTAGAAGCACAAAAATCTCATGCTTTAGAAGTTAAAAGAAATGAAATGCTTTTCTGTGAATTATCTTCTTGCCATGAGACGATTTCTAGCTTAAGGAGCATTAATGACGATTTGAATGCTAAGATAGAAATAGCTAGTAAATCAACAACTTGTGTAGAAAATGTTGTTATTTGCAATAGATGTAAAGACTTTGATATTGATGCTTGTAGTGAACACATAGCTTCTATTGCAAAGTTAAATGATGAAATGGCTAGTCTTAATGCCCAACTTAAGGCTAGCAAAAGTGATTTTGATAAACTAAAATTTGCTAGGGATGCCTACACGATTGGTAGACACACCTCAATTAAGGATGGGCTTGGCTTCAAGAGGGAAGCCAAGAACTTAACAAGCCATAAGGCTCCCATCTCCGCCAAGGAGAAAGGGAAGGCCCCTATGGCAAGTAGTACTAAAAAGAACCATGCTTTTATGTACAATGATAGAAGACAGTCTCATAGGAGGTGTAATACTTTTGATTCACATGCCTATGCTATGTATGCTTCCAGTTCTTCCTATATGCATGGTAGAGATATGCCTAGGAAAAATGTTCATCATGTGCCTAGAAAGAATGTTGTTCATGCTGCTAGGAAAGTTATGAATGGTCCTTCTACAATTTATCATGCTTTAAATGCTTCCTTTGCTATTTGTAGAAAGGATAGGAAGATAGTTGCTAGGAAATTAGGGGCAAAATGCAAGGGTGATAAAACTTGCATTTGGGTCCCTAAGGAAATTGTGACTAACCTTGTAGGACCCAACAAGAGTTGGGTACCTAAGACCCAAGCCTAAATTTGCCTTGCAGGTTTATGCATCCGGGGGCTCAAGCTGGATTATCGACAGCGGATGCACAAACCATATGATGGGGGAGAAGAAGATGTTCACCTCCTATGTCAAGAATAAGGATTCCTAAGATTCAATCATATTCGGTGATGGGAACCAAGGCAAGGTGAAAGGTTTAGGCAAGATTGCAATATCCAATGAGCACTCTATCTCTAATGTGTTTTTAGTTGAGTCTCTTGGATATAATTTACTATCTGTCAGTCAATTATGTAATATGGGATATAATTGTCTATTTAAAAATGTAGATGTGTCTGTATTTAGAAGAAGTGATGGTTCACTAGCATTTAAGGGTGTACTAGACGACAAACTTTATTTAGTTGATTTTGCAAAAGAGGAGGCCGGTCTAGATGCATGCTTAATCGCTAAGACTAGCATGGGCTGGCTGTGGCATCGCCGCTTAGCACATGTGGGGATGAAGAACCTTCACAAGCTTCTAAAGGGAGAACACGTGATAGGTTTGACTAACGTGCAATTCGAAAAAGATAGACCTTGTGCAGCTTGTCAAGCAGGTAAACAAGTGGGAGGAGCACATCACAGCAAGAATGTGATGACCACTTCAAGACCTCTGGAGCTGCTGCATATGGACCTCTTCGGACCCGTCGCCTATCTGAGCATAGGAGGAAGTAAGTATGGTCTAGTTATTGTTGATGACTTTTCCCGCTTCACTTGGGTGTTCTTTTTGCAGGATAAGTCTGAAACCCAAGGGACCCTCAAGCGCTTCCTCAGGAGAGCTCAAAATGAGTTTGAGCTCAAGGTAAAGAAGATAAGGAGCGACAACGGGTCCGAATTCAAGAATCTTCAAGTGGAGGAGTTCCTTGAGGAGGAGGGGATCAAGCACGAGTTCTCCGCTCCATACACACCTCAGCAAAATGGTGTGGTAGAGAGAAAGAACATGACGCTCATAGATATGGCGAGGACTATGCTTGGAGAGTTCAAGACCCCCGAGTGCTTTTGGTCGGAAGCCGTGAACACGGCTTGCCACGCCATCAACAGGGTCTACCTTCACCGCCTCCTCAAGAAGACCTCATATGAGCTGCTAACTGGTAACAAACCCAATGTATCGTACTTTCGTGTATTTGGGAGTAAATGCTACATTCTAGTGAAGAAGGGTAGGAATTCCAAATTTGCTCCCAAAGCTATAGAAGGGTTTTTGTTAGGTTATGACTCAAATACAAAGGCGTATAGGGTCTTCAACAAATCATCGGGTTTGGTTGAAGTCTCTAGCGACGTTGTATTTGATGAGACTAATGGCTCTCCAAGAGAGCAAGTTGTTGATCTTGATGATGTAGATGAAGAAGATGTTCCGACGGCCGCTACACGAACCATGGCGATTGGTGATGTACGACCACAGGAACAAAAGGAGCAAGATCAACCTTCTTCCTCAACTATGGTGCATCCCCCAACTCAAGACGATGAACAGGTTCATCAACAGGAGGCGTGTGATCGAGGGGGAGCACAAGATGATCATGTGATGGAGGAAGAAACTCAACCGGCACCTCCAACCCAAGTTCGAGCGATGATCCAAAGGGATCATCCCGTCGACCAAATTCTGGGTGATATTAGCAAGGGAGTAACTACTCGATCTCGATTAGTTAATTTTTGTGAGCATTATTCCTTTGTCTCCTCTATTGAGCCTTTCAGGGTAGAAGAGGCCTTGCTAGATCCGGACTGGGTGTTGGCCATGCAAGAGGAGCTCAACAACTTCAAGCGTAATGAAGTTTGGACACTGGTGCCTCATCCCAAGCAAAACGTTGTGGGAACCAAGTGGGTGTTCCGCAACAAACAGGACGAGCACGGGGTGGTGACGAGGAACAAGGCTCGACTTGTGGCAAAAGGTTATGCCCAAGTCGCAGGTTTGGACTTTGAGGAGACGTTTGCTCCTGTGGCTAGGCTAGAATCAATTCGTATCTTGCTAGCATATGCCGCTCACCATTCTTTCAGGTTGTTCCAAATGGATGTGAAGAGCGCTTTCCTCAACGGGCCAATCAAGGAAGAGGTGTACGTAGAACAACCCCCTGGCTTCGAGGATGAACGGTACCCCGACCACGTGTGTAAGCTCTCTAAGGCGCTCTATGGACTTAAGCAAGCCCCAAGAGCATGGTATGAATGCCTTAGAGATTTCTTAATTGGTAATGCTTTCAAGGTTGGGAAAGCCGATCCAACTCTTTTCACTAAGACTTGTGACGGTGATCTTTTTGTGTGCCAAATTTATGTCGATGACATAATATTTGGTTCTACTAATAAAAAGTCTTGTGAAGAATTTAGCAGGGTGATGACGCAGAAATTCGAGATGTCAATGATGGGCGAGTTGAACTACTTCCTTGGGTTCCAAGTGAAGCAACTCAAGGACGGCACCTTCATCTCCCAAACGAAGTACACGCAAGATTTGCTAAAGCGGTTTGGGATGAAGGACGCCAAGCCCGCAAAGACGCCGATGGGAACCGACGGACACACCGACCTCAACAAAGGTGGTAAGTCTGTTGATCAAAAGGCATACCGGTCAATGATAGGGTCTTTACTTTATTTATGTGCTAGTAGACCGGATATTATGCTAAGCGTATGCATGTGTGCTAGATTTCAATCCGATCCTAAGGAGTGTCACTTAGTGGCAGTGAAGCGAATCCTTAGATATTTAGTTGCTACGCCTTGCTTCGGGCTCTGGTATCCAAAGGGGTCTACCTTTGACCTAATTGGATATTCAGATTCCGACTATGCTGGATGTAAGGTCGATAGGAAGAGTACATCGGGGACGTGCCAATTCTTAGGAAGGTCCCTGGTGTCATGGAACTCTAAGAAACAAACTTTCGTTGCCCTATCCACCGCTGAGGCCGAGTATGTTGCCGTAGGACAGTGTTGCGCGCAACTACTTTGGATGAGGCAAACCCTCAGGGACTTTGGCTACAATCTGAGCAAAGTCCCACTCCTATGTGATAATGAGAGTGCTATCCGCATGGCGGATAATCCTGTTGAACACAGCCGCACAAAGCACATAGACATCCGGCATCACTTTTTGAGAGACCACCAGCAAAAGGGAGATATCGAAGTGTTTCATGTTAGCACCGAGAACCAGCTAGCCGATATCTTTACCAAGCCTCTAGATGAGAAGACCTTTTGCAGGTTGCGTAGTGAGCTAAATGTCTTAGATTCGCGGAACCTGGATTGATTTATAACATACATGTGTTTATGCCCTTGATCATGTTCCTTATGCATTTCGTTGCTTACTCATGGTGCTCAAGTTGTACAAACACTCCCTGGACCTCACAAGTCCGTTGCAAAGCGATGCACATATTTAGGGGGAGATGTGTTACAACTGGACCCTTTGAGACTAACCGTGTGCTTGAGTTTGCTGATTTAGTCTCAAAGAAAGTTTGAAAGGGAATAGATGGACTTGGACCATGAAAGACTTCCACTGCACTCCGATGAGAGGGTAACTTATTCCAAGTTCATCTCATGTATTCTTATTGCCTGTGTATTCTTATTGAAGATTTTGGTGAGGCAATGGGATTCTAGGGCCAAGATTTATCCCGTTTTGGTGCTTGATGCCAAAGGGGGAGAAAATAAAGGCCAAAGCGATAAATGGATCAGCTACCACTTGAGAGATTTTGAAAATAGTAGAATAGAGCTTTTGGTTGGTCAAAACTCTTTTATTGTCTCTCTTGTCAAAAGTTGGCTTCTTGTGAAGAGAAGTGTTGAAAAAGGGGAGTTTTTGAAATCTTGAATCAATTTCTCTTGGAATCACTCTCTTTATGTCTTAACATGTGTGTTTGACTTAGAGATAGAAATTTGAGTTTGATTTGCAAAAACAAACCAAGTGGTGGCAAAGAATGATCCATATATGTCAAATTTGAATCAAAACAAGTTGAGTTCTTAGTTGAATTGATTTTATACTTGTTCTACTTTGTTTATGTTGTGTTGGCATAAATCACCAAAAAGGGGGAGATTGAAAGGGAAATGTGCCCTTGGGCCATTTCTAAGTATTTTGGTGATTTAGTGTCTAACACAAGTGCTTAAATGTAAAATGGTGGACAAAGTACAAACCAAGGATAAAGGTATGTTTCTCAGACTTAGTACATTGTTTTAAGGACTAATGTATTGTGTCTAAGTGCTGGAAACAGGAAAAATCCAATTGAAAATGTCTTGGCTCGAGTAGCCAAGAATCTGCTCAGTCTGGGAGCACCGGACTGTCCGGTGGTGCACCGGACAGTGTCCGGTGCGCCAGACTGGATCGAGCGAAGTGGCCGCTCTCGGGAATTCACCAGCGACGTACGGCTATAATCCACTGGACGTCCGGTGTGCACCGGACTGTCCGGTGAGCCAACGGTCGGCCGGGCCAACGGTCGGCCGCGCGATCTGGCGGGACACGTGGCCGAGCCAACGGCTAGAAGGGGGCACCGGACTGTCCGGTGTGCACCGGACATGTCCGGTGCGCCAACGGCTCTCTGGCTGCCAACGGTCGGCTGCGCCGTTTAAGGAAAGAAATCGGGCACCGGACAGTGTCCGGTATGCACCGGACTGTCCGGTGCGCCAGTCGACAGAAGGCAAGATCAGCCTTCCCAGATTGCTCTCAACGGCTCCTAGCTGCCTTGGGGCTATAAAAGGGACCCCTAGGCGCATGGAGGAATACACCAAGCATTCCTACAACATTCCTAAGCACCAAGACATCAATTCCGCGCCTTTGATTCTTTGCGATAGCAATTAGAGCTCTAGTTGAGTAGTGAACTCTTTGAGTTGTGTTGTGAGCTCTCATTGCGACTTGTGTGCGTGGTGTTGCTGTGATTTCTTGTCTTGTGTGCGTTGCTAATCCCTCCCTTGCTCCGTGCTTCTTTGTGAACTTCAAGTGTAAGGGCGAGAGGCTCCAAAGTGTGGAGATTCCTCGCAAACGGGATTAAGAAAAGCAAGCAAAACACCGTGGTATTCAAGTTGGTCTTTGGACCGCTTGAGAGGGGTTGATTGCAACCCTCGTCCGTTGGGACGCCACAACGTGGAGTAGGCAAGCGTTGGTCTTGGCCGAACCACGGGATAACCACCGTGCCATCTCTGTGATTGATTTATTGTGGTTACTGTGTTTTGACTCCTCTCTAGCCACTTGACAATTATTGTGCTAACAATTAACCAAGTTTTGTGGCTTAAGTTTTAAGTTATTCAGGATCACCTATTCACCCCCCTCTAGGTGCTCTCAGTAACTTAAACATCCACTTCACTTGTTAGAGAGTCTTGGAAGACTTAAGTCCCTAGTATAATATTTGGTGCGCACAAGCACCGATAGCAAACAAATGTCATTGAATACTAGACCTAAACGTAATTAAGAATTAATGCATCCTCTAACTTATATAAACATTATATAAAACACATTTACGAATTAGCTAATCTTTTTAAGCACTTTAGGCGGCTAGAGAACCACTGAATGGACCTTAACTCACTAGCAACTTCTTTTAGCTCCAAGTCACGTGAAATGGTTGCATATGAAGGTGTATATAGCCCTAATGCATTAAATCATTATAACTCTAAAGACAAAATAAACACACATTAGACTACCAAAGAGTTCCAATATCTTGCCACATCGAATAGTTGTTGTAGATGACCATTGGAAACGAAAGTTCTGAGGCTGCATCAGAGAGCTCTAATGAGTTAACTCCACGAGTCTTCAACATATTTTCTATCTTCCAATGCACCAACCTCATAGAACTACAAGTATCTTTGTGCATGCAAGTATCAATGGAGGTACGAAAATCTTAGGGTATGATTGGTTGTTGTATGGTCGAGCATGGCTCGAATTGGGAGCTTGATTGGTTTAAACTATCTTAAGGAATTTTCGGTGGTTGTAGTCATTAGAGTAAGGCCAATGGTTTATCTGACTGTCGGATGTAAGTCATTGACATATCCTTTACAACTAATTATATAGTCATCGCATATAGGTTGGCTATAAGAACGTTGAACAATTATTATTAGGGTCGCCTCCATTTATTCTCTTAACACATGTTTTGGAATCTGTGCTACAACTAACTAAGTTGACTCATAATTATTTGCCTACTTCTCTTTTTTCTTCTCTCTCCTCCATCTTGGCAAAAAATGATGTGGTAAACCATTTAGCCTACTTACATCATCCTATTATACTTGCTCTTAGTTAACTATTGAAGGATCCAAACTTCGATGGGGAGTTGGGTAGCACCTACAGTGTGATCTTCAACACATTCTTAGATAAAGCTCTCATGCACTACCAGAAGGTAAGATGCCTTCTTTCTCTTCAATCTATTGTTGGATAGCCTTCTAAGGTTTTCTCTCAATCCACTTGGGCAGCCTTCTAAAGCTCCAATGTGACCCCAACTCCATTTCTATACATTCTTTTTGTGGCACCCCTTGATCTTTTCAGTTAGGATGCTAACCAATATAGCCTTGTCAAGTCTATCCTTGCGTTAATATAAGTAAATATAAGTAAAAAATATTAGAAAGCAAATAATATTAGTTTAATTGAACATATTATCACTCAACCATCAAAATCATAAATGGCTATGGACAAATGACATTTCTGTTACACTGAGATCCAACTAGAAGCTTCAAACATGATTTGAACTTTTAGGCTCAAGTTGAGGCGGGTAATCGAGATATCTTCCTTTTCCTATTAGAAATCTCATGCATGCCGGGTAATTTGAACTTCAGTAGGTTGTTATGTTATCATTGGGTAACTAAACTTCTTCCTTTTCTCTATTATGTTACCATAGGTAATATGGACTTCTCGCTTTTATGCCTTTGAGAGAATCTCCACCATTTTGTAAACATGTTAGTTCTCCAAATGCCTATAGAAACCATAAGTATATGTGTTGTTTTTCTCAACTACCTCTAAAATCTCAATTTTAAAATATATTATATAGTTTTACATAAAAAATCCTAAACTATTTCTAGCAATATAGATTTTATATTTTCTTTATATCTTATATTTTTTTGTGTTTTAAGTCCAATGCTCATGTCCTTTATCAACTGCCACATCAACTATCAATCATTATCAACACCAGTACTAACAAAGTTCTCGTACGTCGCTATAATTCTCTTTTATGCTTGAGTATAAAATTTTATCTTTTATTTGAACTCCCAACACAGAACTTTGTGGACAGTAGCATGAGGCCTCAAAATTTTATTAGAGAACTGGATCTTACAAATTTAGCAGAAGACTATCCGAAGTTGAGAGAACTCATACAAAGGAAAGATGAAGTTGTTGCTAAGTCAGCTTCACCGCCAATGTATTACAAGTGTGACCTACGAAAACATGTTTACAATTATATTTTTGAATCAACATGATTTATATGAAAAAATTACACGTCTCAGAAAATGCTTAAATATGATGACCTACTGTTTATTGCAATTTACAATCGCACGATCAGGTCAATATTTTTCTCTGTTTCTTGGACTCCTCTGAACTTGTTGTGATGCTCCCGGGCCATACTAACTCTCCTGAATCTTCAATTGTAGAAGGCATCCAGCCACTCATATGGCCTCCCTCGCTACGACAACGACATCTCTTTCACCATGATTCTTCAGAACCGTGGAGTGCCAGTTCACTCTCAAAGGCTGGAGAAAGGAAGGCCCATCATCATCTGAAGTTGGTATGTCTTTCTTAATGCACATCTCTCCCTCTTGTGTGTGTTATGGTGCCCACCGAGGGCATGAGAACTAAAAAACTTTCTCATGCGGTTGTTGCAGGATAAAGTCCTACTAGTGACTAACGCGCGCCCAGCGCGCCATAATATGTATGATACGGAAAATATGATACAGAGAGGAAGACAGACCTTGATGGCATATATATACAATGTTTAAAGCATTAAGCATTTAGTGTGATCCGAGTATTAATTATACAATATTTATGCCTTTTGTAAAAAAGGCAGTCATTCAAAAGGAAAATGAGGTAGCCATATGAACTGTTTGTGGCATGTCAGTACTACATTTATAAAGTTGCAAAAGGGTGGCTAGCTTGCACAGAATAAAGACAGTAGCCATTTTTGAATTAGTTCCATGTGGTTGCACATATCATTCTTGGTGGTGCCTTGGTCTTGTCTACTCTTTGATTGTCAACGGTCCTTGTTTGTGCCTGTTGAATGAAAAATTTAGAGTTTTAATAAATCGTCTGATTATTACGTATTAACACATAAATATTTGTTTTGTGCTACAACACTTGGTATCGTTGATGTCTATGAGGTATTTGTTTAGAGGTTTACCTTTTTGGAGGAGATTGAAGATGAGGTTCGATCTCTTTGCCTTTATCAGTGGGGATTCCCTGCAATTATTAAAATAGAATTAGCGTAATATTTTGTTTGTTTAAGTATGCTTTGGTTGATAACGAAGTTACCTTATCTGCATTAGTTCCTTGTGCTACATCCAAGACTTGAGACCTGCAGATGGAATACGTTAATTTTTGTTGTTGTATGGATACACTAAGAAACTTAGTATGCCTTTTAAAAGTTTGTGTATTTAATTTTAAAGATAGTAACAAGTACCCTATGATGTCTTCGTCCTGTGTTGAATATGTGAGTTTTTTGCCAACCTAAAATGTAAGATAAATACAAAATATGTGTCAAATTTATTGAATTTGTTATATATACCAATATAAGAAATATGGAGAAATAGCTTACATCTTTGGATACTTTTGTTGATAACCTTTCCATAGCAGTAGAAGGTGATTCTTCTAATAATTTGAGTGTAGCTTCTTTGTTTGGTGTTGATGGACCTTGATCTATGGTGTTTTGAATTCCTGATGGTAGAGAGTGTTGTCTTCCATGTACAACAACTATAGAATTTATTTGTAACACAGTGGGTTGCTTCTCTCGTTGAGCGAATGTTTGGTTTGATGCTGTAACACGAAATGTAAACTTTAAGGATACTATTTGTGCTAGATCTGGAGGTATTGGTGCTGCTTCAGTGGCTTGTTTCAGAACTGTTTCACATGGTCTGCCAACTATATGTCGTGCTACAGTATCAAAGCAAAACATTTGCGCTGTTGCTGTTGCATCTGATCCCATGAATGTTAATTTATATCTGCAATGTTATTATATAATTAAAACACATTAGGTCTTATTTGTTACCATGAGTAGCAATATAATTGAATTTAGAACCTGCTAATGGTTCTACAAGGAATGAAGAAGTAGAGTAAGAGAGAGAAAAGAGTAATTTTAGGTAGTGTGTTAGTAGAGCGTATTAGAATAATGAGGGAAGTTTACCTTAGTGTGTACGCTTCTGATTTACAGTAGGAGAGTAAGAGAGAGAAAAGAGTATTTTTAGGTAGTGTGTTAGTAGAGCGTATTAGAATAATGAGGGAAGTTTACCTTAGTGTGTACGCTTCTGATTTACAGTAGGAGCAATAGTAACCACCATCTTGTGGTCTACATGCTCGACTGCATTTGGTGCAAGATGGAAACCACCAACGATTTGTTGTAGGTACTTCTATGATTGTAACTGTGCATTCATATCCTTGTTTCTATAAAATTGTCAGTACATAAATATAGCAGAAATATATTTAATTGTTAATTGTAATGGTTGGTAAAAATATGTTTTTATGGTCATACCGGAAATGCATATGGATCCAACGCAAGAAGCTCATGCAAGGTTTTGTGTTCTACATGTGTTTCTTTTGCAACAGATAGTTGTTGTTCCTGCTCTGATGGTATTTGTAGTTTTATTTTTTGAGATCCAAACCTGTACAGAAATATATTTGCAAGTAATGACAATATCTGATTGAGTATATGTTGGCTTAAAAGGGTGTATAAAAGCGAAATAATATAGTGAATTATTTATTTGTAGAAAGGACATACCTTTGATAATAAGGAGCGGCTTCCTTAATACCAGGATTGAAATACCATCTACATGCTGTTCCACCATTTAAGTATGCACCTATTGTTTTTTCATGGTAAAAAATTTTAAATTAGTTTTTTAAAATTTGATTGAATTTGTCTTGCTATGTTAACAGGAAAATGTGAAAAAAAATGTTGATATTATTTGTATGTACCTTGGAAATTTTTGGCTAAACAACCTACAAAGAGTGTGACGATTGGCTTTTGCTCTAGAGGATTGTAAACATCATCTAATTTAAAAGCTTTAGCTCGTTCTGCCCATAGGGTTAGTCTCATTGTGACATCACTGCACATTATAATTATATGGTGAATTTAAAAAAATGCAAATTTTATCTAAAAATGTGGTACATAAAAGTAAATGTTTCATACTTGATATCTTTTATGATGATCTCTTTTATGACATTTGAGCTTTCCTGGGTCTGTGTCCGAACTGGTTTTAATGCACTCACTTGAGTGATAACTCCGAGCACATCTAATACATCATATAATAGTAACAGAAGTGTTGATATTGGAAAAAGACATAAAACAGGTCAATATAACATCCGACAGAAAATAATTTGTAAATAATTTTGATGTGATGAACTTACCAAGGAAGTATTCATTCTTTTGAATATAGGATTCGATTTGATGCAATGGAGTCAGATGATAGACATATCTAGGAAATGTTGACGGAGAATCAAGTGATGCCTTAATAATTGTGTGATATGTGAAGTGGATCATTTTGTCTATATGAACAGGTTTGAACATTTGTCTTGCTGAAGATATTATGAATCTACTGATCTCATATATTTCATTTTCTTCGATGATAGATCCTTTCTCTTCAGCTAGATTTCCTGGGATTTCAGCACTTATACCATTACCCTGTACAATAGAGATAAAAATGTTATAAATGTAAGAACTACTAAGCAATTGTCTATTTAAAATGTTTAATATAATAGGTATATTTTTACCTCTTTGTCTATCAACACAAGATCGATGTGATGTATAGGTCCATTGTCCATTGCGCCACGAAAAATCCATTTTCTCGAGACATACACTTTTATAACAGCATGTCTATTTTGTGGTACTAAATCTGGGTTAAGCGTGAACTCCATGTCTGTTAATGTAATTATATGTTAGATTTTTAATGAATATGATGAGTATTTCGAAAAAGAAATATGTTTGATAAAGAGAAATTTATTACACTAAAAAGTGATTTATAATACCTGATAGGTAATAATATGCTGTACATAGTGTAGTAACAATCATAATATTTACATATTTATGCTACTAAAGCGTGAAAATATTTCTTTGTACACTATATTTTTTGTTTCATTGTTTGACTTGCCATTGTCATCTTCAATCAGTATTTTTAATCCTTTCTTTGATGTGACACGTGATATAGCAACATATAATTGACCATGAGTGAAAACGGGTCTCTTAAGATATATTCCCACATCTGAAAGTGTCTGACCTTGGCTTTTATTTATTGTCATAGCATAACATACTTTAATAGGAAATTGTCTTCTTTCCAAAACAAAAGGTAGCTTGTAATTCTTCAATGATAAACATATCCTTGGGATAAGAACAGTTTTTCCAGTTTGAATTCCCGTTATTATTTTTGCCTCTAATACCAGATCTCCCAATGAAGTAATAATTAATCTTGTGCCGTTGCATAGCCCTTCAGATTGATTTAGATTTCTAAGGAGCATTATTGGAACACCCTTCTTCAACACAAGTAGATGTTGTGGAAAGTTATTGCCTTGTAGTGAGTTTAGGAACTCCACCGGATATAATAAATCGTAGTCATCATTCGTATTTGGACCTTTGATAATTGTATCACAACTCCTGTATTCTTTAGTGTCACCAGCAATCATAGAGACTATGTAGTCGTTGACTAAGTCGACCATATCATTTGTAGGTGTTAGAATTGCCCTTGCTTTTAGGTAGTCAGGATCATCATAATGTTCTGATATGTTGGGGTATGTACTTTCTATCAGCATAGATAAATTGTTGCCCTGTGGCATCAATAAAAAATCAGAAGGTATTATGATCCACGAAGGTTCTAATTCCCCATTTTTGGTTGATGCTTCAATTTTTCCTTCACCAATGTCTAATGTCCATCGGCTGAAAAGATCAATTTCATTTTTAGCCTGATTTGGTAAATGTAGTGATGAAAGTCGCATGTTCTCTGTTAGTTGGAGTATAGTGACTGAATGCCACAATGGTGAGTTAGTAATTGCAGCATTGATAATCTGTGTGCGACTACCACCTTCTATTACTGGTAGTATTTGACGAGGATCCCCTCCTAACACAACAACTTTCCCACCAAAGGGAATTGTCATAGCTTGCTGATGATTTGTAGACATTAAATCTCGAAGGGTCCGATCGAGAGCTTCAAATGCAGCTCTATGTGTCATGAAAGCTTCATCCCAAATTATTAATGAAGCTGCTTCAATTAATTCAGCGAGCATTGTACCTCTCTTAATATCACATGTTGTAGTTTCATCTAAATCACAAGGAATTTTGAAGCGGGAATGAGCTGTACGACCTCCGGGAAGCAGCAATGATGCAACTCCTGAAGATGCGACTGCAAGTACTATTTTTTTCTGTGCTCGTAGGTATGTAATAATGGCTTTCCATAGAAATGTTTTTCCAGTTCCTCCATAACCAGAAACAAAAAAGAACCCTGGCATATCAGAGAGTACAGTTTGTACAATAGAATGAAAGGCATTCATTTGTTGTGTATTCAATTTGCATTGCAATTCATGGGATTGAGTCAACATGTCATTGATATTATAAAACAATTCTTCTTCGATGAAACGATTTCCATGCAAAGTTTCGGAAGATACACTTTTTGAAGGTAGGTCGTGGTTTTTAATGTTTCCACCACATTTGTTGAATAGAACTGTGAGCTGGTCTATTAGGTGATCTTTTATTTGATGTTCTTCCATTTGATATGCAGGATGATTTAGTGTTTTGCGCATATTGTATTGAATATCATCTGCTAGTAATTTCCAAACTTTTTCAAAGAATGAATGTTCATCTCCAACTTCGCAAAAAAGTAACATAGTTACAAAAAGTTGTCGAAGTTGGTTCGAAGTTGCCCATCTAGCTGCTTCATCGAACGCATTATACCACTCTTGATCATCATTTAGAAGACCACGAGCTTTGCATGCTTCTTTGAAGGTACGATATAACACACCATTATATTTTCGTAGATCTTCGTAGCTTTGTGCACCTTTGACAGTCAGTAGTAACATTCTAAGATAATATCTTTCTCCTGTTGATGGATGAACATAGTAGATACGACCAATTTTTCCTTCCTTTGTTCCTCTCGGCTTCCAACTTCTTGTTTGTTCTTCCCAGCGCCATTTGGATGGGAATTCTATGTAAGTTAGCTCTCTTGCTTCTTCCCTTTCTTTATTGGTAGTAAACCATTCAGTTAGCATAGTTTTACGCAAGAATGGTTCAGATAGTATTTGAGACATATTTGATGTTGCATTATAAGTGATTGAATTTTCATTTGGCAGGTGAACTGGCATTCTTTCAACAGAAGGATAGTGTCTATGGATTTCATAGCCTAAAACACGCCAACATGAGTCTTTGTCACATAAATATCGACTGTCTAAATATTCTTTGACCTCATTCCTTGCTTCTGCATCTTTGTCATATGGAGCTTCTTCACCATTTCTTATTTTTTGTAGATAAGCTTTACTACAGTCTGGACCTTTCGTCACGTACTTGAAGAGGTATTTAACAAAAATGGTTTTGTTGCACCACTCAATGTTTATATGTGCCTGATAAATTTTCAGAAGTGTTGGATTGTATGGTACAACCCATCTGTTATCGAGTTTGTTTCCTGATTTTATAACATA
The DNA here is from genome assembly GCF_902167145.1 of Zea mays. Lineage (NCBI taxonomy): Eukaryota > Viridiplantae > Streptophyta > Magnoliopsida > Poales > Poaceae > Zea > Zea mays. Next base: position 30,327,250 of record NC_050096.1, read on the forward strand.
TCTGTTACTGTTTCTACGTCTGTAGATAACAAAACCTTGACTATCAAATGAGGTGGTTTCATGAAATTCTTTTGGATAGTTTTTTGAGCATCTGCCATTTTTCATGCAGGGACAATTTGGATTGAGTGTGCCACATGGACCGTGCATCATATGTTCAGCAACCAAGCAGTATGCAAGTGGATCAGTATTCGGATCTGGAATCTCAGCACATATAAAAGAGTCAATGAGCTCTGATGTCGGATGTGTTGTATCAGTTGAGACCCAAAATATAATATGGGAATGAGGAAGACCTCGTTTTTGAAATTCTGTAGTGTAAAGCACTGCAGAAGCAAGAAAAAATATACGGAGTAGTGAATGAATAGTTTTAAGAAATTTGTTGGTTAAAGAAATATTTTTTTGTGCTTCTGATGAAAGATAGTACATAATTATGGAATCAATATTTAATTGTTGTTTGTGTGTATCTAAGAAATGAGAAAGCTTATGTACCTGCATTGCATGGACCAAAAAAAGATCTAGATTTAATATCATGGAGCATATCTTGAAGCTTCATATGGAAAACTCGGACGACCACATCAGATCTATCTGGAGGATTTTGACCAGGTTCAAAAAAGCTTTTTTGAATTTCAGGCCAGTTTGCATTGCAGGTGAAAGTGATAAAGAAATCTGGTGGTCCGTGAATACGACAGATGGCTATACTATCATGATAATTTTGTATCATATATCGTCTGCCACCGATATGTGATGCAGGTAAAATAATTGTTTTACCCATCTCATTGCCACTTGTGTATCCATGACTAATAGCATCCGTTATGCCCTGAATAGTCTCCATGCGTAAATTTTTTTGGTTTTGTAGTATGTATTCTAATCTGCTCTCATCAATACAAGCTCGGGCATCAACCTTTGCTTGACTTGATAGTAATCCATAACATAGATATGGGTTGGGCTGATTTTTTCGGTAATGAAACTGATGGCAATAATACTCTTGCATAGTCATGTGAGTACGTTTACCTTTATCTGACGGATTGACACCGTTGTAGATAATTCCAATCTGAAATCCGCGTTCTCCAAAAGGAAAAAGAAGTGGATATTGTAAAGCCATGAAAGCTGGGTGTAAAGCAGATATTCGTTTAAGTTCTTTGCTACGCATTTCAATAATTATGTCACGCTTGAATGTGTCAAGAGAGAAATCACCAACAACTAACATGGCGAGTTCTTCAACTGATGGTAAGTTGTACTGCACAGAATCACCTTCTCTGGCTCCGATTAGTCTGATGATGAATTCTTCATTTTTATTGTTAGCCAGACGTTCTCTTGCCATTCTGAATTTTTTAGCCAATGGATTATGAAGATCGAGCATTTTTATTAGATCTTTCACTATGGCCGGATCTAGATCTTGATGTGGCCCTTCATTGTCTTTAATACATTCTATTCTGTTTTGCACTTCATTTGCAGTGTCATAGATATATAACTGTATAAACTTCGGAGGAGAACCATCCGGAGGTAATAGAGATCCAACACGATGATAAACTTGACCACATATTTTGAATAGCGGTGGTCCACGTCCATCGTTTACTGATTTATCTATTTGAGCACCCATTGATGTGAAGGCAAATAGGCAGTTATACTGTCTGATATTCTTGATGAACTTCTTTGATGTGTGATCGCCATCAAACCTTGCAAGAGTGGATAGAGGTTCGGGTCTTGGTTTGTACGGAGGAATATCAATTTTGCCACCTTTGCAACAGTTGTTGTAAACAATTGTTCCATCACGTTGTTTGGCTCTAACTCTCTCCCCATACCAGAAAATAGCTTTACAGTGACGACATTCATAGTCAGGGGTTCCATAATATGATCGATTTGGATAAGAAGCTATATCCAATGCAAAAAAATCATTTATAAGAGAAAAGTTAAAGAATGTTAGGAGTGTTAGATATATCCCTTAATTTAGTCTTAAAATGATTATTATTGATGTTTAATTTTTAGTAATTTACCTTTGAGTGCTTGTATGTATTCTTTAGTAAAATGACCACACTGTGAATTTTCTGTTGTTTGACATGGTAGACCTATGTTAAAAAACAAGAACTATTTGTTAGGTAAAATATGTGTTGTTGATTATATGGTTTGAATTTGAATATGTAAGTGTTTAGAACTTACCTCTTTTAGCAATACGTTGTTGGTCCAATAAACGCCTTCGATTTTGCCTTGCTTCCGTAGCATTCGTTATTGGCGGTGAATATAATACAGAGGAACCTTTTTTTAAAAAAAATAGTTTTAGTTGGATATTAGCACATATTTTTTATGTGTAAGTAATGAGCACTCTCATTATATTAAAAGCAGAAGAAAGGATACTTACTGACTTTTCGTTTCTTCGTATTTGCAATGTGTTTATCAGAGTCCATTTCATTCCAATTATACAATGCTTTGTCTTCTTTTTTTCTTTGATACCACTTTTGTTTATCAATTTTGATGATGACTGCTTGATTCCACAGTTTAATCTCGATATATTATTTCCCTAGTAGAAAGGAAAGAAATGTGCGTTTGTTGGGTTACTTATTTAATTTTTAATATAAGAGATTCTAACTGAAATAATGTAACTAATAGGGAAAAATGATGATACGGTAAAAAGATGAGAGTAATTGTTAGGAATAAATTCAGCTTCCATTCAATTGCAATGACGAAGGTAGGGGGAAAATCTTATGTCAATAGGCAAAGTATTTATTGGATATTACCTTTTTATGCTGTAACTCAGTTTTTTCCTGGAAATTATATTCTTCGGTCAGAAGTTGTAGCGTATCTAATTTGACCTCCGAAGATTCCAAGCAGACCTCTGAAGACTGCAAACAGTAAGTGATTGTCAAAAAATAGGAAACAAAAATTTCAGTTTTATGTCATACAGTTTGAGAGGGGTTACAAATTAAAAAAATACGTAAATAAATATTTTTTTATTGAACAACATATACAGTTCTAGACATTTTTATACTAAACATGGTGTATGTCTATATGAGTGTACAAAACTATATGACTGAATAGCCCATATAGTTGTAGATGAAGGATCCTAGTTCATAACACTACTGAATCCGACATTCAGTCTGCATTCAATTGTAATGGCAAAGGGAGGAAGAGAATAAAAAAACTAAATTGTAAGCACGGTGGAGGGAATCAAGTAAATATTTCAATTTTCTGTTATATAGTTTGAGAGGGGTTACGAATAAAAAAAAAGATATACGTAAATAAATATTTTTTGATGGAACAACATATACAGTTTTAGACATTTTTTATATTAAACATGGTGTCTGATAACCTAGGGAGAGTGCAGTAGAAAGACAGATTTAATATGACACATATTATTTACATATTTCTTTTATACGCGGTTATAAATATCATTTTACAGTAAAGGTCACCAAAGTTGTCAATCTCCTATGAAATAGCAGAACTGCAAAATTACTTTTACTTATTTTTTTTCAAAAAAAAAACAACAACTATGTAATCAGTGGCACCGGCACAACTTGGAATGAAGTGTGGTATTATTCAGAAGAACCAATTGTTTTGAATGCATTGATTCAGTTCATCTATTTCAGAAGAACCAATGGGCTCAACTGATTTTTCCCCTCTTTTTTTTTGTATTTGTTCTGCTGTCATAGATTCGAGAGTATACTAATCTTTGTGGCTAATAGGCGGAACAATTCCAAATACATAATTATCAGAAGAAATAGATGAAGTGAAAGCTAACGTAATTATTTCGAACACAAAAGTCAGTAGAGAATAAAATAAAATTAAACCTAATGTACATCTCATACGAGATTTCCTGGCTGTTGTACAACTACAATACATACCCAAGAAATTATTCAAGAAATTATGTGTGCTAATAGAACAATGGCAAGAAAGACACCTTACTGTCACAGCAATTTACTATATTAATAGCGGGAGTATATTAACAGCAACAACAAAGATTATAATCCATCTAACGTTTTTATCATCAGCAACAACAAAGATTATAATCCAATAAAGTTGGGATAGGCTAGATATCTATTGCAGAAAACCCCAACAGTGGTCTCTAAACCCTAACCGAATACGACCATTTTGTTCCGTGCTCTCTAGAAAATGCTAGCAGTGGTGTAGGGGACTCGACGGCAGACGGAGGATGAATGCCGCTCGGGGAAAAAAAATGCCTGTATGCTTGCGTTGTGGCTCTGATGTGTTTGAGAAAGCAAAGGGGAGGGAAGATGCTTGCTACATCTTGAGGAGGCGAAGGATAGGCATACCTGAATGCTGAGAAGTCGCTGGGAGAAGTCGCTGGGAAGCTGGCGTAGCGGCGGCGGCGGTAGCCGAGTCGTCCGTCGCCTGTGCGAAGGGATTGGAGAAAAGGAGGTTTCAAGAAAGAAATTTGCTTTGCTTCAATACTGTATCGCTCAGCTACACGGGCGGAGGAAGCAAGGAAAACCATTTCCTTCTGTCTGAATCTGGATGTTTCCTGGATGTTCTCCACTTACTATTCAAGATTCGTATGAAGCGTTGGATTTCCATCAGACGGCTGCCGTTATTTAAGATGACGTGGCCTAATCTTGTGTCGGAGTTGCTCCCGCTGTTAATATAGTAAATGTGGAGTGGCCACCGGGAACTGGTGAACTAGATATTTGTTGTACATGCTGCAACATTTCACCATCAGTATAAACTTCATGGACCATGGTTTGAAACAATGAACAAGTGTTCAGAGAGGCACTCTTAGAGCGAGAAAGAGGGAGCAAAATAAGTAATGACTAATAAGAAAAAAGGTAGCTAAAACTACATTATGTAATATAATTAATCTTGTATGTACCCTATTGTTCCTCACATTTAGTCCCATTTACTGAAATTGTCTCTTCATGTTCATCAGTAGACGCAATAAAATATTGGTGGCATTACTCTTTGGAACCAATAAGAAGTTTTTGTGATATTGGTGGTATTTTATTTTATACTTGCATGGACTGTCTAGCGCTCGGTAGGGCGCATTCTTTTCTAGTATACTAGATGAGTATAAAACATAAGAAACATATTTGTTTGTCGGTTATATTATATAGGTGTAAATAAGTATTTAGAGCTAACGACTATGGTTTAAACCCTTGTGTGTGTATATATAGCATATTTTTGTCATTTGAACATTATATATTGTTTTAAGCCCGTTAGGCCCATTGGGTCACCCCGACAGATTATTAACCTAGCAGGTCATGTCTAGGCCTCACTCGGGACTAGAAATGTCAATGAGGAATTCCACACCGGGTTTAGATATCTCATACCCATCCACATGAAGCTATAGCTATCTCCATCTCCATAACCCATACCCATCCTCATTCGTGTATCGAGTCCCAATAAATTCTCATTCTTATATAAAAAGCATGACCATATTATATTTTATATGACATCAAGATACCCAACAACAATACATCACAAATAAATATGTTATCTAACAAGAAAATATTGTTTAACCACACAAAAGAGGTGGGCAGAGCGGCTGGTGGCTATACTCTTGGGTTGGGTGGATGGGTGCTTAAAAAGGTTGGGAGAGTTAGAGTTAATTGTTGGGCTTATTGTCTATTGGGTTGCATATATAATTTTACTAGATAGATATTATCTATGGGTAATCATCATGTTCAGATTCTACTTTCTCGTATCCATACCAAATGGAGAAAGAGTTTATCCATACCAAATGGAGAAAGAGTTTCTCAAATCTATACCTTTCCATACGATACGACCCTGATAGATATTCGAGTATCAGCACACCCCCACTCGGACCCGTTGACCGGGTATAGTGGGTGTTTGGTTTCTAGGGACTAATGTTTAGTCCCTTCATTTTATTCCTTTTTAGTATATAAATTGCTAAATATAGAAACTAAAATAAAGCAATTTTGGAACAAAAATGGAATAAAATGTAAATGATCAAAATGTACCCAACAGGTCGAGTACTCTTTCATGGAAGGCAGGGTTTTGGATACAGCAGCTAATTATTGAGTCAGTTCTATTCAAATCCCCAATACTATCTCGTATTATGTATTTAAATCGGTTGAATCACAGAATACAGACTAAAGGATCTGGGTGGAGTCGAACCACCTTCCGTCAAAGGCTGTATTGGACAGTCCAGTGAGGGCCTCACCGTGTTGAGACAAGATCCACAGTTAGGAGACAAACAGGGCTAATGGCGTGTGTAAATTTCAACGCTGATCAAAATCTAAAACAAATTTTAAATTTTGTTTAATTTTTTTTTTTGTAGAATTAGGTCACACAAACAATTTTCTACGCGCCTTGGTTAACAGTACTAGTTACAAATGGCAGCAATCAGTGGTCTTCAGAATGCAACAAGACTATCTAATAACCAGTAAAAAATCGAGTTATTGATAATTGACATATACCTTCGTAGAGCAAAATCGAGTTATTGATTGATAATGGATGTGGTGAAGCCTCCAAAAAAATTTGCAAACAATGGCTGCTCAGAATTAACAATCCGACACGAATATACAAACAATAGAACAGCAAGATCACTGAACATCAGTCGCCAGAGACTGCACATGTCCACCGCAGCCATTTACCATGACGACCAAATAAGGGATTTTTACTTCTCCACAAACATTTCTTTATCTACAGTGTAGATTTAACTACAAGCATACCAAAATCTGGAAAGTCAAAACATCTTTAATTTGAAAAGGAGGGGAAAACATCTGGAAAGTAAATACATTTTTTGATTTTGAGAAGAGGGAAATTTAAGGAGGCATTAAGAATAAACTCACCCAAAGGAGAAAGCTCAAATTAAGGCCTATGTTTGGAACCAAGAGCTAATAGTTAGCCAGCTAACAAATTGCTAATAGCTAGATTAATCCAGTTAACGAGTTAATGAACTAATTGTTAAATAGCTGACAATTGTGAGTGTTTAAAACCTCTATATCTAATTTTAGAGGCTAACGATTAGTTCTAGAAGAACCAAACAGGACCAGACTATAGCAAAAAGTATCTTATCCTGCAAAATAAAGATGTAGTCCTCCGTCCCTTCACACACGCATGCAGTGCGCACGCAAGACTTCATGCAAGCGCCCCCTAAACACATGCGCGCAATGCTGCATTGCTTTGATCGCCCGGATAAATGATAATACACAGCTGAATGAACGCCTTATCATATAAACTAACTACAATAAAAATGACTGCAACCATACGTCTCGCATTCGAAGCTACAACAAATAATACACAGCTGAATCTCTCTGTATGTACAATGTCTTCACAGACAAGTTCGCATAAACAGCCGTAGGACATTAGACGTATGCAGGAACAACTCAACTAGCTAATAATTTTGAATATGCGGGAACTACTCAACTAGCGAATATTTTTTAGTACGCAGTAAAAGACTTAGGTCATTGAACTTAGCAAATAATTATCATATTTTTATTATCTCTCATGAGAATCCGGAATTGCATGCGACTAATTTCATTTATACTTGATTCATATATTCCACATGATATCTCCAGTTAAATGTTAAGAATATGTGGAAATTTGAAATATTGTATTTAAAGCATCTATAACCGTGCTTTAAATCAGTACCCTACCTTAAAATATAGAGCAACTCAGTAAAAACAGCTCCAACACAGTGCCCTATTTTATAAATTTCGGAGTAAGGCTCTATCCTTGTTTTCTACATCATTCTAAACATTTTTTCTAATAACATAATTTATTTCCTAAGATACATGATTAAAGCTTAAATGTTGAAGCACAATTTGTTTTTGGCGACCTGAACACTTTAAATGTAGTATTTTAAATTTGAGACATCATTGAGTCACCTTGTTAGAAATGCTCTTAAACCTAGGGGATATGCAAATACAATAGCAATGCATGAACAACTAGTCATCAAATATTAAAACGTCACAGATTGTAGTGCAAAAAAAAAAGAGAATCCCTGGTTTTCACATATACGAATCCTTAGGAGATACTTGAAACCTAGCTTCAACTCAAGAGATCAATAATAGGTAAATACTCAAATGAACTATAGTGCAAGTTGAACAAGCTCTTATCTGAGTTATGTCTTGTATCTAATTGTGAGCTTGAGCAGAATATTTCTTCCCTGTCCGGTGACCAAGAAAGAAAGCTTTGAAGGCCATAGCCATTTCATACTGACGATGCTGAATAGTGACCTTCACATCATACAAATACTCCGTCCACCGTGTAGGCACTGCAGTTGATCTTATATACAAACACCGTGATGAGGCAGGAGGTCTTCATATGGCACAGCAGTTAATCTTCATGCGGTGACAACGACGTATCATATAAACTAACTACAATAAAATGACTGCAACCATGCGTCTCGCAATCGAAGCTACAGCAAATAATACACAGCTGCATCTCTCTGTATATACAATATATAACTTCTCAAATATAACAAAGGAAACTAAAAATCTTCCGTAATGCATCTAGATACGTTTTTAAATGATAATGACAGACAAGTTCACCGAAGGACATTACACGCATGCAGGAACAACTGTAGCTAATAATTTTGTATATGCCGGAACGACTCAACTAGCGAATATTTTTTAGTACGCAGGATAATTATGACGTTTTTATCATCTCACATGAGAATCGAATCTGGAATTGCCCAGATTTTCAGACCTAGTTCGTTATACTAGATTCATATATTCCAGATGCTATCTCCAGTCAAATGTTTTTCTTCAATGGTCAATAGAAGACCCCCGTGCGAGAAGCGTTGGGTGAAGAACAAGAACGCCTTACAGAGTGAATGAACGCCTTTCGCATGTGCTTTATAGCCTTACGGGATAAGCGTTGGGTGAATGAACTGCATATGCATGGCGTAGTATAGGCGTAGAAGTTTGTGGCGCGCTGAGTTTTGAACGATTGATGGTGATTTCAGTAACTTGCTAACTTCGCTGTAAATTGAAAATGTTTAGATCCGGTTTGTACCTTGTGTGTTGCGTTGCGATGTAGCCCCGTTCAATTTGCAGCACGCCGTGAGACGAGAAACGCCGTTCAATTTGCAGCAGCACCGGTGATGAAGCGTAGGACGAGAAGCCAAACAACACGAAGCAGGGCACAGGGACACAATGGGCGGGAGAACCCAGGGATGAAAAAAACAATTCCCTGTGCGATCTCCCACCCAGCACACAAAACCAACATCTTTATTACGATGCCTGCCATGCGAGCGCACCCAACATGGCAAAGGCCTTCAAGATGTCACATCTCACTTCTTTTTCATGTATCCTTTTCCCCTCTTTTGTCTCGGACCTTACCTTGCCTTCAGTTAGGCACGGACCGCCGCGACCAACATCTCTCCGATCTAATAATTATCGAAATTTCATCCAATAATTACCAATACAAAGAGATATCATCGAGTCGCGGGGCAGAAAGGAGATCCAGCAATCCAGCCACGCTTTAGAAGCCCGTCAACGCCTCGCAATTGTCCAGTCAGCCAAGATCCAGATCCCCCGGAAGCCGGAACGTCGCAGCTCTGAAGGTCTGCAGATAACAAATTGTAGCATCCAGTTTCCTTAAACACGCTGATCAGAAACCTCCAGGCACAAAAACCATGCAGCCTCGTCTCGCTTCGAACCGATGCGTCAACTCATCAATCAAACGAAACTGATCGGAACCTGCACATCATCACAAAAACAAAACCATGCATTTCGAACAATCAACTAACAGAGCAAGACTCACCGTCGTTGATCGGACCAAGCATCTGATCTGGAAGCCACGCGGAGGCTCAGATCTAGACGAGAAGAGGATTGATTTCATCAGGCAAGAGGAACGCGGCGACTTTTCAACACCAAGGCAAAGGCGGGGTGGTGCCGGGGTAGGCAAAAGGTGCTGGTTGGCGTGTACGAGAGGGAGAGGAATCCAATGTATTTATTGTCCAGTTAGCGGAATCCAACGGCTGCGATGAGGCAGTTCAAGTTGGACGGTCAGGATGGCGAGCGCGTGCCGGAAGGAATCGGTGGTGCCACGTCAATTGCGTGGGTTGGCCGCAACTTTAGCATCACTGCATGCGTCTTTTTTTTTGCAGGATCTGTTGCAGAGAGAATAGAGGTGATTGGCTTGTGGCCACCATGGTCGACGGTCCCCAGTAGTTGGTTACTTGGTTCGTAGGGATTTTTATCGGAACTAGAACATCAGGCGCCCATTCGAAAATGCCTGCTTCACCTCTCCCCACACGACGGAAAAGGAGTGCCCGCTTCTGCTATGCTGCGTGTACGGACGAAACCTCGTGACCACGACAGTGGGCATGCGCTCCGCCGTTCCTGTTGTGCCAGTTAAAACGCGCACACGGCCTGCGCTGTCCGTAAAGCGCCAACGGAGAGAGGGGTTGGCTGAAAAACAGTGTGTGTTGATGGTGGCATGGTGCTGGCAGGAGCGTTGGCTTGCCGCTTGCGCCTGGGGTGGGGCCTGGACCGTGGTTGAAGCCAGAAGCAAACGTCGAGTCAATATAGTTGTATGCAACTATAATAATAATAATAATAATAATAATAATAATAATTAGATAGTAAAAGTAAGATCTAAACAAACACAACAGCGCAGGTAAAAAGTCATTAGACTGTCTCCAGCAACGTCCTCTATATTCATCCTCTATATCCGTTCTTTACAGTCTTCTTTAAAAGATTTTATCCTCTATATATCCTTTCTCTTCAACAACATACTCTAAATCATGTCCTCTATACGCAAATACCTATATTAGAGACATTTTTATTTTTTTACATACGTATTTGTCATACTCTTAAATGTATTGTGCATATTTTAGTTTTGTTAAACCGGTTATTTAAAGTATTCAAATGGATAGATGTCCGTTTAGAGAAACTCTATATATAAAGAATCCAGCAACGTTCTCTAAATTTAGAGGACCATTTAGAGTACGTTGCTGGAGAGCATAGAGGTCTGTTTGGTCCTCTATATTTAGGGTAGAGGAGGCTTTAGAGACTATTGCTGGAGCCAGCCTTAGAAGCTAAGATTAAAGGGGTGTTTGGCAGAGCTTCCATAGCTCCGCTTCAGCGAGAATCACTCTTACAGAGCTAAACTGTAAAAATCTAAACTGCTGCACGGTGGGAGTAGAGTGAATCTAGTCTCTATGTTTATACTATAAAGTGGGAGCCAAAAAACTCCTTCCCACTGCTCCCAACCTGCTCTCCACTCTATAACCTCTCAGAAATCACTTCACAGCTTATTTGTCAAACAGTTTTCGTCAAATAGATTCACTTCTGCTAGAGAATCACTCGGAATCATTCTACTAGAGAATCGGCTCTCGGAGCTCTACCAAACGAGCCCTAATATAGGTTGTGTAACGATGACAAGTAACAAAGAGCATTTAAAATAAAGCTGAAGGCTCAACATCTTTACCATCATTCCTAAGAATGTAGCTGTAGCACTCACTACCCTCCCTAGCAGAGTAGAAAGGAATCCTACCCACTGCCCTATTGAAACTCTGAGCCCTTTGTTTCAGCCACAACATCCTATAAATGCATATTAAGCAAGGGAGCTTCCCTTGTAATACAGTGAGCAACACCAGCATTTGTAATCACTATAGAAACCACAACAGATGCATCATTCAGATCTTCAATTTTAACAACATGAATCTTTTCAGTGTCTCACTTCTGATCTTCACATCTGGCACTGTTAATTGCAGAAAACCATAATTGCAGTTCAAATGATGCAGATAACCGAATAGAATTCTCATAGTAAAGTGGAGCATGTTAAACTAAAATCAAACAACAAATCTCTTCTAGTTTCCCCTTTTCCAGCTATTCCACTATATTCTCAAAAGCACCAGAAGCTGGCACGTCATCCCTTATATTGCTAATAACATGGTTGAGATTTCGTTCCGGAAACGAATTTCTTTTTTAACCATTTTTTCAATTTCCCACTTCTCAGAGGCATCTCCTTTGCTATAAATACAAAAATCAAGGGCGAAGTTATTATCAAGGAAAAAATACAACTAAACAAGTTAAGATTAATAATAAACATATCTCAAGCAGAGTCTTATTGGGTAATAGTATATATAGCCAGTGCTCTCATCCTCAACACAAGCAATGTCATCTCTCCATCAATATAGACTATGTCATTGGAATACTTATTTTAAACCATCCAGACAGTTCTGGTGAAAGAAACAAGCGATGCCTAAGAGGGGGGTGAATTAGGACTTCAAAAACTTTCAATAAACTAGGCCACAAATAAATTCCTAGAGCAAAACCTATGCAATTAATCAAACTAGAATATGCAAACTAGGTTTTGTCTAAGTGTTTGCTATCTCTACCGCAAAGGCTAAGTTTCAATCTACAACAATATAAGTATAAAGACAAGATTGAAACTTAAATGCTTAATATAAATGCGAAAGCTAAAGAGCGAGGTAGAGATGTAAACTCTCGTGGATGACGCCAGTATTTTTACCGAGGTATCCGGAACCACGCAAGGTCCCGATTAATCCTCGTTAGTGCCCCTACGCAAAGGGAAGCCCACGTGAGAGCCAAGCACCTCGGTCGAGTAACTCCGTAGAGAGTCGCGGGTTTTCTCCACATGCAAGTGGTGCTCCACTTCCGGCTCCTCTCGGACGCTTCCCGCCATCTCCACTATCGAGCTTCCAGCCGAAACGTCGCGGGCCTCGTTCCCTCCGGTACACGGTGGCGGTCGTGACACAAACGTGGTTGTCATGGTCTCGCAAGACTCTCGCTCCACTCGGTACAATTATAACAGCTCGCGCAAGAGCCGAGGGGCTGTATGGTTTATCTAAACTCACTCAACTAACTAGGTTTCACCTAGAGCAAGCGCTAAAAGCGGTCTAACTAACCTAAGCACTTCGCAAAGCACCTACGCTAATCATCGAGTGATTCTATTAAACACTTGGGTGTACGAGCACTTGGGAATGTCTACTATATGCTTTGGTATGTTGCTTGGGCTCTGAAAGGGAAATCGGATTAACCATTTCCTATAATCGATTTTGGTGGTTGACATCCAACACAAACCACGTGGACTAACTAGTTTGTCTAGTTATCATCTATTACAGGTGCATAAGGTTCAACACAAACCAAGAAAGAAATCCAGTTAGGGACACAATAAAAATGGAGCAAAAGGACTTGAGTGTGCTGATTTTTGGCGCACCGGACATTGTCCGGTGCACCAGGCCCGTACACTTCCAAACTAGCCAGTCTCGGGAATTCCAGAGGCGCGCTCCACTATAATTCACCGGACTATCCGGTGTGCACCAGACTATCCGATGAGTCAGCGGAGCAACGACTCCCTGCGGGCCAACGGTCGACTGTGCAGAGCTATAGTAGTGAACAGTGTCGTCGCAGAAGTCAGAGCACAGAAGTCAGAGGTCACCGGACTGTTCGATGTGGCACCGGACTGTCCGGTGCAACAAGACGACAAGACATTCCAACGGTCAACTGCTCCGAACCCTAACGGACACGCTGACGTGGAACACATCGGACAGTGCACAATGACTGTCCTGTGGCGCACCGGACTGTCCAGTACGCCCATCGCCAGCAAGCTAAGCCAACGGCTAGGAAGTGGTTGGGGGCTATAAATACCCCCAACCACCTCATTCACTTCCATCCAAGTTTTCTAAACATCCCATTCATTGCAAGAGCAAAAGTCTTCACTCCAAGACACATCCAATAGATCAAATTCTGTCCAAGCCTCCAAATCAACTCAATTCCATTAAAGACTTGAGAGAGGGTGTTTTATGTTCTTTTGTTGCTCTTGTCGCTTGGATTGGCCTTTTTCTTTTTCCATTCTTATTCACAAGTGCTTTGTAAGCTAAGCAAGAGACACCTAAGTGTGTGGTGGTCCTTGCGGGGTCTTAGTGACCCGTGTGATTAAGGGAAAGGCTCACTCGGTCTAAGTGACCGATTGAGAGAGAGAAAGGGTTGGAATAGACCTGGCCTTTGTGGCCTCCTCAACAGAGACTAGGGTCTTTGGAACCGAACCTCGGTAAAACAAATCACTGTGACTCGCTTTGATTCTCACTTGATTTGTTTTGCACTCCTTCCTCTCTCTAACATTTCCTTGCTAGTATTGATTTGAGTTTGCTCTCATTTGTCATCCGCACTCTTTGAGCAACTCCTAGCAAGAGAAACAATCTTTTGGACTTGAATTTAATTCTAACGCTAACCTCGGTCTTTAGTGTGTGTTTAAGTTTATAAATTTCAGGTTTCGCCTATTCACCCCCCCTCTAGGCGACTTTCAGGCTCCCATGCCTTGGAATGGCCGGTTGGGGGTGTATTTATAGCCCCCGACACAAAACTAGTCGTCGGAGAAAAGTTATGCTCTCTACGGCACACCGAACAGTGCACTATTCACTATCCGATGCGCCTAGCCGTTGGTCTGGCACTGCAGCCGACTGTTGGCGTGCGGGCTTTTTACACCGGACACTCCGGACTTCACACCAGACAGTCTGGTGGTCTTCTCTCCACAGTGCCACCTGGAACTAGCCGTTGGGGCCTGTGAATCATCTAGGCCCCTTTGATAATGTTTTGGTAATTAATGACAACTACTTGTGGACTAACGATTCTTGGAGAAATAAGAATGCAGGGTTGGACCACATAGAACTGAAATGTTGAAGAGTCATACGCATTGGTTGTGGATCAGATGAAGGCAAAGGTATAATATAGGTTTTACTTTTGCCGGTCTTGAGGAGTTTAGAGAAGATACCTGACCGGATTAGTAGGCTAGATAGTCGTACTATTAAGAGGGGTCAATGACTTAGATCTGTGTAAAACTTAGTGCCTCATAAAGCATCAAGTAGTTGCATTTGCATAAGGACTAACAGCGCTTCTCATTTAGTGAGTTAAAAGTTCATTCAAAAGGATGTTTGAGATTTGAGAAGTCTTGGTCACGCGGACTGTCCGGCCCTTGGGGGCGGACCGTCCGTGATCCTCCAGAGGGTCCGAGGTTTGACCATTTGTGTTGGCTCTGTGTTCTTTTTGCACTGCGGACCGTCCGGGCCTTAGGGCCGGACCGTCCGCAGTCCTGACCAGAGGAAGGTGGCTTCGGGTCAGTCCCTGAATTATAGCCGGACGGTCCGCCTGTGAGGCGCGGACGGTCCGCATGTGTATAACTCTTTTTGGACAGGGACTGTGTGTTTTTATTGATTTGTACTACGGACGGTCCGGGGGACCAGTCCGGACAGTACTGTCTCTGGTCGCGGACGGTCCGGGATTTATAGCCGGACGGTCCGCGTGTGTTAACTCCGTTTGATCCGAGGCTCGGGTGTTTGAAATTGCCAGGTCGCGGACGGTCCGGCCTTGAAGGGCGGACTGTCCGGACCCACCTTTTGAGTCTACTCTGACATGTTTCAACGGTCATTATAGCCGTTATGGTGTACAGCGGACCGTCCGGCCCTAGGGCGCGGACGGTCCGCGTGTGCGCAGAACTGCCCCCTTTTGCACATAACGGTTGGTTTTAGATGGGGGACTATAAATAGAAGGGTAGCTCGTGTGTGAGACTTCTCTTGGCCATTCCTTGCACACATTGAGCTCATTTGTGATCCTCCAACTCACTCTCTCACACTCTTTGCTTGAGATTGCATTCTAGTGAGAGATTGAGGGTTCCTAGTGCATTTGCATCATTTGGTGATTCTTGAGGCACTAGGTGGTACACCGAGCAAGCGTCGTTGGCTTGTTACTCTTGGAGGTTGCCGCCTCCTAGACGGCTCGGGTGATTGTCTCCGTCGAGCTCTCCAAGAAGATTGTGGTGAAGCCGCGGTGTTGATTGTGAGGGGTTCGCGCCTACCTCGCCGGAGCGGCAAAGGTGACATTAGTGGAATCGAGGTATTGAGTGATTTCTTGTCCACTTGGCTCAAAGATCAAGTCGTGTCTTGATAGAGGAGCAAGTGAGAGCTTGAAGTCCACCTCAACGTGGATTAGGGGTGATCGGCAAATCACCGATACCACGGGATAAATTTCGGTGTCTATTCCTTCTAGCATTACTTATTGCCTTGCAATTGATTAGTGTTTTGCTTATTGTTCTTCAAGTATTCAATCTCCGTAGTTGTCTTTCATACATTGTTTACTTATTGACACTAGTAAATTTATTCCTCTTGTTGTATTGATTAAATTTACTTAGTATTGTTGTTTTTAGTCAAAACCGTCTATTCACCCCCCCTCTAGCCGGTGTCCTAGATCCTACAAGTGGTATCAGAGCCGAGGACTCCATTGTTTGTGGATCTAATCATCCCGGAGTGGGACAAAATGGCTAGTAACAACAATGTGCACATTGGGAAGCCACCGCACTTTGATGGAAACAATTATGATTATTGGAAAATAAGAATGTCAATGCATCTTAGAGCAATGGGTGGAAAAATTTGGCCAATTGTTAGAGATGGATTCGTTGTATTGAAGGAAGATGAACCATCCGTTAGTGATAATGAGAATATCCTCACAAATGATCAAGCCATGAATGTCTTTTATGATGCTCTTGATATAAATGAGTTCAATCGTATCAAGAATCTCACAACCGCTCATGAGATTTGGGTAAAACTAATGGAAATTCATGAAGGAACTACAATTGTGAAGAGTGCCAAACTATATGTGTGCAAAGGGAAGTTTGAGCAATTTATTATGAAAGAAGATGAGAGTGTATCCGATATGTTCAATCGATTGAATGAGATTGTAAATGAACTCAAAGGACTTGGTTTTAATGTACCAGATGTGGATTTCACACACAAGTTCCTTAGATCACTTCCGGAGAAATATGAGACTATTGTGACAATGCTAGTAAGGAGTGATCTATCTACAACCTCTCCAACCGAAGTATTGGGAGAAATTCTCACTCAAGATATATTTAAGAAGTCACAAGCCGATGCTTTAAGTTTGGCAAAGAAGGTGAAAAATGAATCTATTGCTCTCAAAGCCAAGGCCTCAAAGGCAATTGAAAAGGAAGATAGCAATGATGAAGAAAATGAAAGCGAGAGTGATGGTGACATGGCTTTATTTGTAAGGAAATTCAATAAATTCATGAAGATGAAAAGAGGTCAACCTAGAAGAGGTCAAACATCTAGAAGAAATGCTTTCAATGATAGAAAATGTTTTGAGTGTGGGGAACCCGGTCACATTGCCATGAATTGTCCAAGCAAGAAGAAGAAGGGCAAAGATGAAAGTGACAAGAAGAAAAAGAAATACTATAACAAGAAGAAAGATGGCAAAGCCTACTTAGTTGAATGGGACTCGGATGATAGCTCGGATGATGATGATGATGACACCTCATCCAAGCTTAATGCCGGAATTGCCATCAAGGAAGCTCCCTCACTCTTCTCGTCCCCCCATTGTCTCATGGCAAAGGGAGATGCTAAGGTAAAAATCATCACCGATTTAAATGATATAAATGATGATGATGATATCGATGATGTTGATGATGATGGCTATTCATATGATGATCTTGTTAGAATGTTAGGTGAGGCCGATGACTACATGCACAAAGAAAAATAAAAATTTAAGGCCTTGAAGGAATTGTATAAAAACCTCCAAGTGTCTTTTGAGGAGCTCAAGACCTCTCACAATGACCTCAAAGAAAATTGTGAGAAGCTTGCGGATGCTCAAAAATCATCTATTGTGCATGAAGTTGAGGTGGTCACTAAGGATGTTGGAGTCACTTGTGACTTACTTGATAGTCTTACAAGTGAACCACTACCTACTAACTCTATTTGTGATAAATGCAAAATTTCTCTCAATGATAATATTGCTCTTGATGAATCAAAAATTATTGTTGAGAATGAAGTGTTAGTGGATAGAATAAGTACTCTAACTCATGACCTAGAAAAGGCATATGGTGGTAAGAAGAATTTGGATTTCATATTGGGAAGTCAACGATGCTCTCTTAACCGTGAAGGTCTTGGATATGTTCCCAAGAAAGGAAAGAATGCTTTTGTAAAGCAAAAGACATTGTTTGTGAAAGAATGTGACAAAGTGTGTCACAAGTGTCACAAAAAGGGACATGTTAAGAAAAATTGTCCCAAGTTCAAACATGTATCCTCCACTTGTTTTGAGCATTGTTATGTTCTTTCTCATAATGCAAAAGGTGTTCATGCTAAATTTGTTGGTACTTCAATTGTTGGAAACAAAAAGAAAGCTATTTGGGTGCCAAAGACCTTGGTCACTAACATCCAAGGACCCAAGCAAGTTTGGGTACCTAAAAGAGATTGATTTCCTTTTGTAGGTAAACTACAAGGCGGGAGGGAATCATTGGGTGTTGGATAGTGGATGTACTCAATACATGACCGGGGATATGAAGATGTTTACCCAAATGAGTGATGAAGATTGCTCAAATTATGATAGTATCACATTTGGAGATAATCGTAAAGGAAAGGTTAAAGGTTTGGGTAAAATTGCTATTTCAAATGATCATTCTATATCAAATGTGCTATTGGTTGAGTCTTTGAATTTTAATTTACTTTCCGTAGCTCAATTATGTGATTTAGGATTTTGTTGCAATTTCACGGTTGAAGATGTTATTATCTCTAGTGTTGATGGTAGCAATCTTAAATTTAAAGGTTTTAGACATGAAAATCTTTATCTTGTTGATTTCTCATCTAATGAGGCAAAGCTCACAACTTGCTTATTTTCAAAAGCTTCACTAGGTTGGTTATGGCATAGAAGACTTGGTCATGTTGGGATGAAGCAACTCAATCGGTTAACCAAGCATGACTTAGTTCGAGGCTTAAAAGATGTGAAGTTTGAAAAGAACAAATTGTGTAGCTCTTGTCAAGCCGGTAAGCAAGTGGCAAATACTCATCCAAATAAAAGTCAAATGTCCACTCATCGACCTTTGGAATTACTTCACATGGATTTATTTGGGCCCACATCTTTTGTAAGTATTGGTGGTAATTCTTATTGTCTTGTGATTGTGGATGACTATTCAAGATTTACTTGGGTTTATTTTCTACGAGACAAATCCAATGTGTTTGAAACATTCAAGTCATTTGCTATATTGGCTCAAAATCAATTTGATTTCGACATCAAAAAGGTTAGAAGTGATAATGGGTCGGAATTCAAAAATGCAAGAATTGATCAATATTGTGATGACAAGGGTATCAAACATGAATTCTCTTCCAAATATACCCCGAAACAAAACGGTATTGTTGAAAGAAAGAATAGAACTCTTATTGATATGACAAGGTCTATGTTAGCGGAATATAATATATCGGATTCTTATTGGGCCGAGGCAATAAATACCGCTTGTCATTCATCAAATAGACTATATTGTCACAAGCTCTTGAAGAAAACTCCATATGAATTGCTCATTGGTAGAAAGCCAAATATCTCATATTTTAGGGTATTCGGTTGCAAATGTTATATTTTAAGAAAGGGAAGCCGACTTTCTAAATTTGAGAAGAAATGTGATGAGGGTTTTCTTCTTGGATATTCATCAAATAGTAAGGCTTATAGAGTCTTCAACAAAACTCATGGTATTATTGAGGAAGCATATGATGTTGAATTCGATGAAACAAATGGGTCTCAAGATGAGAGTGAAAATCTCGATGATGTTGGGGGAACTCAATTGATAAATGCAATGAAAACAATGGCCATTGGTGAAATAAAACCAAAAGAAGATGATGATGAAAATAGTGTGGTTGTCATTCCCTCATCTTCAACTATAAATGAGGAAGATCACCAAAGCCAACAACTCAATGAAACCATTGATACTCATGATCAAGGTACTTCAAGACCTCCAATTCCTCCTAATGCTTCAACAAGCAATTATCAAACGGTATCAAGAATTCATCATTCCATTGTGAAGGATCACCCGGTTGATCAAATTGTGGGTGATATTAGTAAGGGTGTTCAAACTCGCTCTCGCATAGCTTCGTTTTGTGAACATTTCTCTTTTGTATCTTGTGTGGAACCTAACCGTGTAGATGAAGCTCTACTTGATGTTGATTGGGTGAATGCAATGCATGAAGAATTAAATAACTTCGCTCGAAATGAAGTTTGGGAGCTTGTTGAGAGACCAAAGAACCACAATGTTATTGGTACAAAATGGGTATTTCGCAACAAGCACAATGAAGATGGTGTGGTAGTAAGAAACAAGGCAAGATTAGTTGCACAAGGATATACTCAAATTGAAGGATTGGATTTTGGGGAGACATTTGCTCCCGTAGCAAGATTAGAAGCAATCCGGATTCTACTTGCTTATGCTTGTGCACACAATATCAAGCTCTACCAAATGGATGTAAAGAGCGCCTTCCTAAATGGTAAGATTAGTGAACTAGTGTATGTTGAACAACCTCCCGGTTTTGAGGACCCCAAAAGACCTAACCATGTGTTCAAGCTTTCTAAAGCTCTCTATGGGCTTAAGCAAGCTCCTCGCGCTTGGTATGAAAGGCTTAGGGATTTCTTGTTTTCCAAAGACTTCAAAATTGGGAAGGTTGACACTACTCTATTCACTAAAAGAATTGGCAAAGATTTATTTGTTTGTCAAATCTATGTTGATGATATTATTTTTGGATCTACTAATGAATTATTTTGTGAGGAGTTCGGAAAAATGATGTCAAAAGAATTTGAAATGTCTATGATAGGAGAATTGAGCTTCTTTCTTGGCCTTCAAATCAAACAATTGAAAGATGGAATTTTTATAAGTCAATCAAAATATTTGAAGGACATGCTCAAGAAGTTTGGTTTAGAAAATGCTAAGCCTATCAAGACTCCAATGGCAACAAATGGTCATCTAGACTTAGATGAAGGAGGTACTATGGTTGATCAAAAACTTTATCGTTCAATAATTGGTAGTTTGCTTTATATTACCGCATCTAGGCCCGATGTTATGTTTAGTGTATGCATGTGTGCTCGATTTCAAGCTTCTCCTAGAGAGATTCACTTGAAGGCCGCTAAAAGAATTCTAAGATATTTGAAGTATACTCCCAATATTGGTCTATGGTATCCCAAAGGTGCTCAATTTGAATTAATTGGATATTCGGATTCGGACTATGCGGGATGCAAAGTTGATAGAAAAAGCACCTCCGGGTGTTGTCAATTTCTTGGTAGATCTATTGTTTCATGGTCTTCTAAGAAACAAAATTCGGTTGCTCTATCTACCGCCGAGGCGGAATATATATCGGCCGGAAATTGTTGCGCTCAACTATTATGGATGAAACAAACCTTATTGGACTATGGAATTATTTTCAAGAATGTGCCTCTTATGTGTGATAATGAGAGTGCGGTAAAATTAGCTACCAATCCGGTCCAACACTCAAGAACCAAGCATATTGATATACGACATCACTTTTTAAGGGATCATGTTGGCAAGGGAGACATCTCTATTTATTCCATTGGCACCGATGATCAATTAGCAGACATTTTTACAAAACCTTTGGATGAAACAAGATTTTGTTCTCTAAGAAGTGAAATGAATGTGATCGATATCTCAAATGTGGCTTGAAGTTGATCACACATGTGTCATCTTGCATCTCGGGTCTAAGTATGTTCTTTATGCTATTTATTTGGTATTATTTGTGCATTTTTCCTTTCTAATTGCTCTAGATAGTTTAATTCAAACATTTTGCATTACTCAATTACATCATATGTCTATGCATGCATACCAACTCTTGGATTGGTCAAAATGTCCATATATGAGCACCAATTCGGATTCGGAATTCAAAATCAGAAAGTGGACAGAAGTTGGAAAAATGAGTGTCAGGCCGCGGACCGTCCGCCCATGGACCGCGGACCGTCCGCGGAATCAGGAAATGGACAGTCCGAGCAGCCTCGCAGACCGTCTGAGATCCTCAGGGCGCGGACCGTCCGCCGCCCCAGCGCGGACCGTCCGCGACAGGGCAGAAAAAGGGACAAAGACGCAGACTTGCCAGTTGTGCTCCCTCGCTCTATCTCTCTTGCTCTCCACTCGCCATATACTCTCTTGTGTCGAGTGTGCGCGGACCGTGAAGTGCAGTTGCGTGCGGACAGTCCGACAGCTTGCAGCAACATTCCCTCAACATGTCTTCATCACGGTATCTTCAAATCTTGTGGATTTAATCAAATTTTATCAACTTTGAGATTATTTGGGTTTCTTCTCTGATCTGAAATTGAGCAGTGGATTCAAAAATCTGATTGGTGGGATTGATAGTTCTCTCCAATATCCATGCTATGCAAAATTTTGAACTTGTTTTGCTGGGTATTATCTGCAAAAACATCAAATTGAACTCTTGTGGCGGCTAGGGTTATTGGAGTCGCCCCTGGTCGGTCGCGGACCGTCCGCCCGGTGGACGCGGACCGTCCGGGCCTCTGGCGCGGACAGTCCGGCCCCCTAGCGCGGACCGTCCGGACCCTGGCAGAGCATTACCATTCCATTCCTTTTTATAAGTGGTGATTGGTAGCAATTATTTATCTATGGATGTCTGTCACCTTGTTGCAGTGGTTTTGGTGGTCTCCGCAAGAAACTTGCAGGTCGCTTTAAATCCAAGCGCCCTCGTGGCAATGATGATGACTATACACCGACCACTGATTCAGAGGCCCAATCCTCAGCTGGGGGCACTGAATCCATGGATGCTGAAGATTTTCTTCATGTTCACCCTGATTATCCCATTGATATCCAAGGATGGACTTACCCCAAGCGGAGATTTTCTATGGCTGAGTACTGCTCTAGACGGACTGTGAACCAGTATGCTCTGCCATCAGATACAAATATTCAGTTTTTCCACACTCAGCTGCAGTTTGATGTCTTTTGGGGCACCCTGGTGGATACCAATTTTCATAAGCATCAGGTGATTGATTGGTCCTTCTTGCTCAGTCAATCAGTCATGGAGGGTCTCATTCCCAAATTTGAAACATGTGGGTTATATCAGTTTATGGGGCAGCGCACTGATTTCAATGAAATGGCAGTTAAGCAATTCTTGGCTACCTCAGAGATTGATATTGCAGAAGAATCTATCACATGGATGACTGGCTTTAAGCGGTATTCTGCTTCTTTTGCTGACTTTGCCGCTGCCAACAGTCTGAACTATGGCACCATTTCTGCTGGGGTGGATCTTTATACTGAAGATAATTTTGAGGATTTTGTGCAGTTTTATGAGCCCGCCAGGCTCGGTATACCCAGGAGGTTTGGAGAAACAGCAGGACTCAGACATCATCCTGCTGTCATCAACAAGATTGCCAGAGTCACCATTCTTCCCAAGAGTGGTGATAAGAGCAAAATTCGCGATAAGTTCTGGAACATAATCCAGCACATCATGAATGGTGAAGTCATGAACATTGTTCTTTTCATGATGAGGCAGCTTAATGATTTAAAGATGGACAAGAATCAAAACTTGGCTTATGCTCCCTACATTATGGCTCTCATAAAATCCAAGACAAGATTTGAGGGCCCATGTGAGATTGTTCACACTCCATTCAGGCCTTTTAAGAATGAGATAGGGTTCCTCACCAGGCCACTCACTCCATTCCCAGATGATGAGGAAGACCCTGGCTATGCGGGTGGAGCAGCTCCTAATGTTGAGGAACAGCAGATGCCTCCTCCTCCACCTCCTCCTCAGCCTCAGCACTATTGGGAGCCTGCTCCAGGATATTTTGATCCTTATTTTCACAATATGCAGCAAGGGCTGGAGACTCATATTGATGCTCGCTTTGATGGCCTGATGTCACATGTGGATCACCGCCTTGATGACATGCAGTCTCGCTTTGAC
The DNA here is from genome assembly GCF_902167145.1 of Zea mays. Classification (NCBI taxonomy): domain Eukaryota; kingdom Viridiplantae; phylum Streptophyta; class Magnoliopsida; order Poales; family Poaceae; genus Zea; species Zea mays. Next base: position 30,350,867 of record NC_050096.1, read on the forward strand.
AGCAACTGGGATGCGCTCAACTCTGAATTTTCTGACTTTCGTGATCAAATTCACACTAATGTCACTGATCCCATCATGTCAAGGCTCAATAATATGCAACAAAGCTTTCAAGATAACATGAGTGCTCTCTCCAGTCAGTTTGACAATCTTTCTACAACTGACAACATGCATGATATAAGTCAGAGGCAGCAGCAGCTCCAGCAGGACTTTGGCCAGTTCTCCTCCCTGTTTGACACCTTCAGCACTCATTATTACAACATGCATCCTCCGCCGAGTGATCAGTAAGGCCTCTCCTTTGTGGCAATTGATGCCAAAGGGGGAGAGAAGTGATGAGAAGTTGTCAGGCGTCTTCCCAGGGGGAGTTGGTGGTTCTATGTGGACACTAAGACCATGCATGCATTTTCCTTTTTCATGCCGCTTTAGTTTATGTCTTATGCATTTGGAACTTGGTTTGATCTATTATCTGTACCTCTATGTCTGTGGACTATTATCTGTAATATTCTGTGGGATGAACTATGTTTTAGTTCAAATTACTCTGTGTGTGGTTAATCGAGATGTGATTATAATTGCTGCGCTCACTCTACGAATCATCTCTTGTATGCCTCGATAACCATGATTGTAGGAAAGTCTCCATCAAGCTCCAATATATTATGTGTGTTATATCTTCAACTTCAAATAATCCTGCACACACTTAGGGGGAGCCTTTCTTGCATACTGAGTTTTTATTTGGATTTATCTATCTCTTGGACAGAACTTCAAATCAAGATAAGTCCTATGAAACTCATCTCCAAGATCTATCTTATACCTTAGGTATGAGAGAGATTTGGAGAAACTAAAACTTCTCTTTAATATACTATGTGGTGTTGTCATCAATTACCAAAAAGGGGGAGATTGTGAATCATCTAGGCCCCTTTGATAATGTTTTGGTAATTAATGACAACTACTTGTGGACTAACGATTCTTGGAGAAATAAGAATGCAGGGTTGGACCACATAGAACTGAAATGTTGAAGAGTCATACGCATTGGTTGTGGATCAGATGAAGGCAAAGGTATAATATAGGTTTTACTTTTGCCGGTCTTGAGGAGTTTAGAGAAGATACCTGACCAGATTAGTAGGCTAGATAGCCGTACTATTAAGAGGGGTCAATGACTTAGATCTGTGTAAAACTTAGTGCCTCATAAAGCATCAAGTAGTTGCATTTGCATAAGGACTAACAGCGCTTCTCATTTAGTGAGTTAAAAGTTCATTCAAAAGGATGTTTGAGATTTGAGAAGTCTTGGTCACGCGGACTGTCCGGCCCTTGGGGGCGGACCGTCCGCGATCCTCCAGAGGGTCCGAGGTTTGACCATTTGTGTTGGCTCTGTGTTCTTTTTGCACTGCGGACCGTCCGGGCCTTAGGGCCGGACCGTCCGCAGTCCTGACCAGAGGAAGGTGGCTTCGGGTCAGTCCCTGAATTATAGCCGGACGGTCCGCCTGTGAGGCGCGGACGGTCCGCATGTGTATAACTCTTTTTGGACAGGGACTGTGTGTTTTTATTGATTTGTACTACGGACGGTCCGGGGGACCAGTCCGGACAGTACTGTCTCTGGTCGCGGACGGTCCGGGATTTATAGCCGGACGGTCCGCGTGTGTTAACTCCGTTTGATCCGAGGCTCGGGTGTTTGAAATTGCCAGGTCGCGGACGGTCCGGCCTTGAAGGGCGGACTGTCCGGACTAGGGATGGCAATATTACCCGTGGGTTCGGATATCCGCGGATATCCGACCCGTCGGGTTCGGTTTCGGGTACAATATTTTACCCACGGGTCTTACCCATACCCGACCCGAGGTAACATCGGGTCGGGTTCGGATATTGTACTTTACCCGCGGGTACCCGCGGATATCCGAAAATATGTAAATAGGAGCCACCGAGCCAAGTAGTCAATTGTGGCCCAATTGCAGGCCCAACTTGTGACCGACTGGGCTAACCCTAAGCTCTTCAAGTCCCACCCGGTGTCCCGGCCGCCAGCAGTACTGCAGTAGGCATCAAGGCATCAAGCCGAGCGAGTGAGCGACCGCGCGCGCCGACCCTGCCGTCCTGCGTCCGGTGTACCTGCCCCAACCACCCAGTCGCCACCCGCCAGCAGCAGGCATCAAGCCGAGGCGTCGAGCGACCCTAGGATCCTGCGTCCCTAGCACCTGGCTCCTTGCCCTTGCGTCACTGCACTCCAAGGCCCTTGCGTCACTGCACTCCAAGGCAGGAGCCGGCCACCGGGCCCAGGCATATCCCAAGCTGCTACTGCCAGCCGCCCAGCCACCGGCAGTCCAGCACTCTGCGTCCAGGTCCAGATCCCAGGCAGGGCACGTCGCCCGGCCACCGGTAGCCCAGCCCCTGTCCGCCCGGACACCGGCAGCCAAGCACGTCGCCGTGAAGCCGTCCTCCAGCGCCATGTCCAAAACTCCAAGAGACCTTTACTGTTTTGTTGAATTGAATACTTTGAATTTGGTTCAAGTGTGGCTTCAAGTGTGAATTGAATACTCACAACCATGTGTTTTTTTGTGTGAAGTGTAACTATACCCACGGGTATCCGATACCCGCCCGATACCCGATGGGTACGGGCACGGGTACAAAATCCTACCCGCGGGTATAGTCGCGGGCGGGTATGAGTAATGCCCGCGGGTATTGTCGCGGGCGGATATTTACCATACCCGATCCGAACCCGACCCATTGCCATCCCTAGTCCGGACCCACCTTTTGAGTCTGCTCTGACATGTTTCAACGGTCATTATAGCCGTTATGGTGTACGGCGGACCGTCCGGCCCTAGGGCGCGGACGGTCCGTGTGTGCGCAGAACTGCCCCCTTTTGCACATAACGGTTGGTTTTAGATGGGGGACTATAAATAGAAGGGTAGCTCGTGTGTGAGACTTCTCTTGGCCATTCCTTGCACACATTGAGCTCATTTGTGATCCTCCAACTCACTCTCTCACACTCTTTGCTTGAGATTGCATTCTAGTGAGAGATTGAGGGTTCCTAGTGCATTTGCATCATTTGGTGATTCTTGAGGCACTAGGTGGTACACCGAGCAAGCGTCGTTGGCTTGTTACTCTTGGAGGTTGCCGCCTCCTAGACGGCTCGGGTGATTGTCTCCGTCGAGCTCTCCAAGAAGATTGTGGTGAAGCCGCGGTGTTGATTGTGAGGGGTTCGCGCCTACCTCGCCGGAGCGGCAAAGGTGACATTAGTGGAATCGAGGTATTGAGTGATTTCTTGTCCACTTGGCTCAAAGACCAAGTCGTGTCTTGATAGAGGAGCAAGTGAGAGCTTGAAGTCCACCTCAACGTGGATTAGGGGTGATCGGCAAATCACCGATACCACGGGATAAATTTCGGTGTCTATTCCTTCTAGCATTACTTATTGCCTTGCAATTGATTAGTGTTTTGCTTATTGTTCTTCAAGTATTCAATCTCCGTAGTTGTCTTTCATACATTGTTTACTTATTGACACTAGTAAATTTATTCCTCTTGTTGTATTGATTAAATTTACTTAGTATTGTTGTTTTTAGTCAAAACCGTCTATTCACCCCCCTCTAGCCGGTGTCCTAGATCCTACAGGGCCACTGTTCCTGGTGCACCGGACAGTCCATCTAGCAACACTTGTTTTGTTTCTTGGACTTCACTTGATCTTCATAATGTCTTCTTTTGAGATGTTGCTTTCCTCAATGCCTTGGTCCAAGTAACTTTAGCATCCTGTGAACTACAAACACAAACACTAGAAAAACACATTAGTCCACAGGTTATATTGATCATCAAACACCAAAACATGTTTAGCCATATGGCTCGGGGTCCATTTTCCTTACAATCTCCCCCTTTTTGGTGATTGATGACAACACAACCAAAGCAAGCAAATATAACAACCATTTGAAATAAAATATGCAATCTACTTGCAAGGATGCATGTTTATCCCCATAATGTGATATTATGGACTTAAGCCTCCCCTTAACTCCATAGTTCACTTACTTCCTATTTTAGACCAAAGAAGCAAAACCACTTGAAGGAACAATGATTGAAATTTTTTTAATTTGGTGGTGTTTGGTGGTTGATACAATCTTCATTGCTTTGGTCCCTACAACTTCTCCCCCTTTGGCATCAACCACCGGAAAGGAAGACATTAAAAGCATGTAGGAAGCAAATAAGGACTTGCCCTCATAAAAAATTTATCAATTAAAACCAATTGAAGAACTTGGCATTACAACTCCCCCTAAATGAGATCTTCTACTTAGGAAAAAGCATGTAAAAATAGAGGTGTAAGACATGATTTGATTAGACTAACTTCCCTTATGCATAGGTAATAGAATATGATTTAACCACTTATGCATGTATAGCAACATGGGAAGTATAAGATATGAAATATAGTCTAACCAAATATTGGAGAAGACATGTAAATGATGCCAAATGTAGTCTCAAAGTTACCAATTGAAAATAAATGGCGGACCATTTGAAGACAAATGGTAGGCCTGTGAGGCATAAGAGTTCTTGTAAATTTGCAGTAGAAGCTTGTTGTATTTCTCCAGGGATTTTATTTTCCTTACAATGAGACTACTACAAGAAATAGACTCGAAAAAGATATTAGTCTCAAAGTCTTAGATTATAGAGTAACCTTCCCCTGAAAGTGTGCATAAAAGTTTAGAATACTTGTAGGATACATGCATTTTGATTTTGATATCAAGAGGGATAGATTATCCATAATTCGAGCTTTGGCACATATAAGTTAAATGATACCAGTTGTAGGATATAAGCTTTTGAAGCATTAGTGTCATTTACTTAGGGATGTTAAATAAGCTATGTGACGAGCTTAATTTAAACATTTTAAATCATGTAGGTTTTCTCAAGAGTATGAATTGAAATTAGCAATCCTACCATATGATTTACCTAGCATGTATGCATTGATAATCTAAAATAAGTACCAAATGAAATACTAGGCATGAAAGGTGAAACTAGATATGAGAAAATAGATACACATATCTAAAAATGAGGAATACAATAAATCTAGTTACCTTAGTCATGGGTGGGGAAATTTGGGTCCAAAATATTCACTAACCCACTTGGCAACAAACTTGACCCAATATGATGTATCCCATGATATACATCCCAACTTTGCCAAGTCTCCAAATTCCCCATGGTCCTTCGGACTGCTCGCTTTCCTTTCGGGATCCAAACCTTCTTGGTGCTTTTCATGGTTGAAATTATTTCTTTTGCCACCTAGATGCGTTTGGCCCCTTTTCCTTTGTTGGCTTGCTTATTGGCCTTGATTGCTATCACCTTTCCATTCTTCTTCTTCTTGATCAAATATAGTGTAGCAACCTTTTTATCCACCCTTTTGATGTAGGTGTTGGAGATTTTGCTTGTTGTCTTTTGCTTATCCTCGGTACTTGCCTTGCATTGGAAAGACTTGTGGTCTTCTTTTAGACATAGCCTACAAATCACAGTTTCGCCCTTCATAGGCTTGTTCACTCCCATAGTGGTGTTATCCTGTGGAGGTTGGGTTTGTTTGGCTTTGCTTTTCTTGTCATACAAGTATTTTCCTAGGTGAGCGACTTCTTGCTTTAATTGCTCAATTTCCATTGCAATATCGTCCGAACAAGTTTCTATAATAACATTCTTAACAAGAACTTGATTGCAGTGGTTAGAATCATTATTTAAATCAAAGCAGGAAGTAGAAGCATCTTTCTTAATAATTTTAGGTATTTCAACCAAAGATACTTCTAGGGTGCTACCTGAAAGAGAAATAGGGTCAAACCTCTTCCTAAATGATTTTGGTGGTTGAATTGCCCAACACAAACAATTGGACTAACTAGTTTGCTCTAGAGTATATGTTCTCCAGGTGCCAAAGGTTCAACTCAAAACCAATACAAAGATTAAAAAGGGTTCAAAAAGAAAGGAGCAAAGGAAACCGAAGTGCTCCCTAGTCTGGCGCACCGGACTGTCCGGTGTGCCACCGGACAGCGTCCTGTGCACCACCAGACAGTGTCCGGTGCACCAGGGAGGATCGACCTCAAACTCTTCAGCTTCGGGTTTCTCAGACGTAGCTCCGCTATAATTCACCAGATTGTCCGGTGGGCCACCGGACTGTCCGGTGTGCCAGCGGAGCAACGGCTACCTGCGCGCAATGGTCGACTCTGACAGTGAACAGTACAGCACAGTGATCACAATAGAAGTCAGAGCAGTTGGTCAGAGGTATAGGTGTACATTTGGGCCGGGCCTGATGGGCCGGCCCGAAGCACGGTAAAAAAAGCACGGCCCAGGCACGGCACGGCACGAAATATTTTAGTGCCGGGCCGGCACGGCCCGATATATCGGGCCGGGTTTGGGCCGAGGTCACGGCCCATGGGCGGGCACGAGCACGGCCCGTTTAAGGCAGGCACGAAATGGCCCATATAGAGGCACGAAAAGGCCCATATATTTATTAAAATCACACTTCATTCCACACTTTCATGTACTTGATAAAGAACACAAATCTATAGATAATGTTAGTTAGATGTTTTTTGTAGCTTTGAGTTAGAGTATGTGATGTAATTTTATTTTTGTTATGAACATTAGATAATAAACTGAACTTACGAACTTTATTTAGAGCTGATTATACTCTTTTTCTTTCTAACAAAATGATTTGTAAACGAGGTAGTCATTGCATAACATCAGTAACTTAATACAATTATTAAGTTTGCTTTTAGTCAAATTTATTTGTCTTACTAAATTTGTTTTGAATTTCGGACCCTGATGTGAATTTCGGGCCAAAAACTGCATTTCGGGCCAAAAATTGAATTTCGGGCCCTAATGTGAATTTCGGGCTTTTATAATTTCGGGCCGCCCGAAATGAGCCCGGCACGTTTAAGCAATTACGGGCCGGGCCGTGGGCCGAGGGCCGGCCCGGCATGGCCCGAAATTCAAACGGGCCGGGCCGGCCCGAAATTCAAACAATACGGGCCTTTTCGGGCTTGGGCCGGGCCGGGCCGGGCGGCCCGAATGTACACCTATAGTCAGAGGGGCACCGGACTGTCCGGTGTCGCACCGGACTGTCCGGTGCCGCATGAGGACAAAGCCTCCAACGGTCGACCAGCTCCAAGCCCTAACGGGAGGATGACGTGGCGGCGCACCGAACACTGTTCGGTGCGCCCATCGCCAGCAGCCTTCTCCAACGGCTACATTTTGATTGGTGGCTATAAATACCACCTCAACCGGCCACTTCAAGTGGTGGGAGTCCAAGCAACATTCCAAGTCATCTAGTTGACATACTCAAGCCCTCCCAACCACCTCTATTCATTGATCCATCCTATACACAAGATTTAGACCACTACAACCAACACAAGTGCCACAAAAGAGAGAGCAAGCAAGAGAGAGCTACTCATTTGAGTTTAGCACTAGTGCCTTGTGAGATTCATTGAGGGCACTAGTGCCTTGTGAGATTCATTGAGG